>NW_026776320.1:1237915-1547394 GCF_030936135.1 Gavia stellata | reverse complement strand
TCCTTGTGACTGCAGAGGAAAAGCTGAAAAGAAACAAAGAGGAGCAAAGCAGAGAGAGTAAGTAAACAAAACTCCGGGTTTCCCCACTTTCTGACTGTATAGCACCAAGAAACCCCGACAAACCAAAGCCAGGGAGTTTGGTGACCAATTTTCTTGAATTCAATTGCAATTTTGCAAATTTTGCAACTTGCAATTTGCAAATTTTCCAAATTTCAGAGCAGAGGTTATGTAGCACCTGTTCAAAACACTAAGGCTATTAAAAGGCTATTAAAAGGCTAGCTCTACCCTGAAAATATTTTTTTCCCACAGTGGACATTTGGGCAGCCTGATGGATCACTATTCAAAGTCTGCATGAGAGAACCTTGGTCTTGTACGCACTTCTAGGCTCGTTGTAATACTAACTACATGGGCAATTACCTAAAGGCTATGTACCTCAGGTATCTCAGGGACATCTCAGGTACCTCAGAGAAGTAGGACATGAACTTGACGTCGGGGCCAACACACACAGGGCTGTTTACATTTCCCTGGGACTGCAGAACATTTCTGGAGAGTCTTACCTGCTCTTTTACCCACACAACTTTACCTATGCTTTATGGTACATACAAGACCCTGCCTGCGGCAAAAAAATCCACAAGTTAGTATAGTCACGGAATGTTGTTAAAAATGTAAGCAAGCTTGATGAACATACCAAAAGTCCAGCTTGTCAGTAAAATATTTCTAAACTGCAGAGTGGAGGCCACATCATTTAGAAAAGGCTCCCAAACTGCTCAAGTGTTCCTGAATCCTAGATTGTCACACAAGGTGTTTCAAGCATTTATAGTAATCATGGCTGAAACTTCAAAAAGGAGACCGGTCGATGTTATGCACGTCAGATTGTAGGGATCTCGTGTGATCTTCACAAGTCCTCCTCGACGACCGTTTCAAAAGATGGCAATTACTGGTTGCCTGAAATACGCTAACAAAGTTAATAACACTGATGCTAGAAAGGTTTTTTTCCAAATCATGCTTGTGCATGATGTTGTTTGAGACTTCAGGGTGCTGTTCTAAATACTGAAAAGATGATAAATAATGCAAAGTTATGAATCACCATGTATTGCAAATGCCAGAAAATCCTGAGGTGAAACCTGGCTATCTGAGAAGGTACACAGTGTAGTATTGCCTGAAATGTGTGCATGTTCATCAGACTGCTCAAACCTGTGGAGGATTAGATGATGGTCTCAAATTCCATGGGACCACAAAAACAATGCAGGCAGCGAAGAAGAGCATGTTGGGCGCATCTTACAGATGCACAATACTTAGCATACATCCATAATACACATACGATACCATACGAATTAACTGTTCGTTTCCAACTTTTTGGGGATTTGCCAGGGTACAAAAAACAATCTAGACAAAATTATGACTCCAAGTTTTAAAAAAAAAAAAGGTGTCAAATTGCTTCCTGAATTCGTTTTGTTTCATTTGGGTTTTGGATCCTTTTTACATTTCTAAACTTCCAACTTGTTTTTAATTGCCAGTGTCTTTTTCATTCTACTGTCACCCTGGCCACATTCTTTACTCTGGATGAACTCCTCTGCCCTGACAAACTGCACAATCTTTTTCACTCTTTACTGCCTTTTTCTTTTTTTATTGTTCTGGGCCTTTGTATTCTGGTGAACTCCAATATGGTAGTTTTAAAAGTTCTCAAATTAAATGGAGGAATTGTAATTAGCTTATTAACTCCCAGTCTCTGTCTTAAAACTCGTTATTAATTATAGTAATGTCTTTTATACCTCTGAAATAGCTAATCTATTATTTCCCTCCCCCCCCCCCCGGAAATAATATGGGCTATGGACGTGGCTTTTGACAGTTGCTGGAGGACTGGTGTTGCTGCTTGTGTCTCTGAAGACCTTTTTCCCATCTTTCTGGGAAGATCTGATCTACTTCTTGAGGCGCAAGAGCTTAAAAGCAAGAGCAAAGAAGTGGGCAAGCAGTGGAATTGTCTCCATAATTGACCTTTTCATGCAGAGAGTGGGAAAGATTCCCCACAAGCTGTTCCTCATCTCCGAAGGGAAGGTGAACACCTACCAGGATGTGGACAGGAGGATCAGCAGGGTAGCGCAGGTCTTCCTACACTCTGGGAATCTGAAAACAGGCGACACAGTGGCCCTGCTGATGGGTAATGGACCTGACTTCAGCTACGTCTGCTTCGGGCTGGCCAAGCTGGGCTGTGTGGTGGCTTTTCTCAGCTTCAGCATCCACCCTAGATCTCTCCTGCACTGCGTTAACACACGTGCAGCAAAAGCAGCGGTGATAGGAGAAGGTAAGTTCTGTACTGTGTTTGACTTACTACTGACTTTCCACTGCTTCATGCTTTTGCTCAAAAACAGGAAATCAGAGCCATTCCAAGCTGCAAGCACTTCCTAGAGACATACACATATGCTGGATAAAAAAGAGGGGAAAGCGATAGTCTTGTTTAAATGTCAAATGCATAAGCACCAAAAATATGTGGAATTAATTAGTGTAATAAAGGACTCAGATCCGAAACTCTCCAATGTACCAGCAGAAACAATCATGCATCAGCAAGAGAACAGCCTGGGCAGATGCTTCAGCATCATCTCCTTGCCGTTTCTATTTATTGGCTTAGGTAGCTACAACTCCACTGACTACAGGGAGACTCAGATTCCCTTTGTTAGTGGTGATTTCCTTCAGCTCAATATTTTCACATACAAATTTATGGTTACTTCAGAACTCTTTTAAAGTGGTGGTCCCAAGGTAGCGCTGCTTGGAGCAAAGAGTACAGCATGTTGAGCTGCAATTTTGGCCCTCTTACTGGCGTATTAGGTAATACTGGGCAATTTATTCAACCTTTCTACTCCTCTTTTCCCATCTTTCATACAGGTTGGCAATACTTCCATAACTCCATATGAACCCATGAGGGCTCATTAGTTGGTATGTGTACCAAGACATAAAACAAATGTTCTAACATACCGACTAACTGAAATCCTGTATATTAGCATCACCAAGTAGGAACAGGGAGTTCCTCAGGACACATACCAGGATGTATGACACAGGTGCAGTTTCTGCTACTAAGGAAATGGACTGAAATCTAGGACTGCTAGGAAAGACCCGTAACCATATTACGCTCTAGGATAAATGTTTTCTCTCTCTTCTGCTGATCCTGTCGTTTTTATTTCAGCTGAGACTGTTCAGTCTTCTTGACCTCACTTTGTGCGTACTTCCCAGTGTTGTCCTTGCCTTCAAGGACAGAAAAACCCACCTTTAAAATACATTCTTCACAAGGGAACAGCAACAGCAAAATCACACATCTCTACTTCCATTATTAGAAATAAACCAAACCGTTCCTCTGCCTGACCCTCCCTCCTAGCCATTAGCTTCCTGTTTTTCTTGCTCTCTGACAGGCCATTCATGGTTTCAGACAACCTACTCCATAGTCATGTGGTCTCCTTTACAGCTTCTTTAATCTTTTCCTCCAGTCAGGGTGAGAGTCCAATCCTTCCATAATGTGCCAATGTACCATACGACCGGCCCAGAATTATGATGTCCTCCAAACACAGCAAGTGAAATGAAATATTTAGTATGTGAACGGAACAAAGTCTCTAAGCTTAATTAATATATTCTAATCAGGTGACATAATGTAATCTGTTAATTATTCAGTAAAATGAATTGTAGGGAAAAAAGTAATGGCCTACAGCTTTTCTAAAATCCAAACACCATCATTATGCCTCAGAGAACATTCATACAGTGATAGAAGATACTTCTTATGAAAAATTAAATAGTACACAAACAGGAATGCAGCACACCCATGTGTATTTAGCAACCTTTTTCAAAAGCTGTTCAGCTTGTGATTTTGACTTTTAGAAATGAAAGGCTTAGTCCGTGTGATTTAAGTTGTTAGCCAACAGTGTATATGCCTTCCTGTATTCATGTAGTATTGCCTACTTCTTCAACCCATTAGGCAGCCAGAGGCATATAGTATAGTGTCCTTTTTCAGCATTTACAGTCTGTAACAAGACTGTCCTCGGAGGTTTGTATGACTAAGCTTAAAAAATGTGTTTGTCAGAAAATACTCTTCCACCTAATGAGGCCTTTGTACCTACTGCAGAGAACATACGACAATGTGAGAGAAATGCTATGGAAACATTTGCTGTATACTGAATGTATTGTAGTTAGGAGTACACAGCAACATCACTACACTTCTTCCATTACACTGAAACAGTCGTTTCAACAGAGTAGTCCTTTCCTTTGGTACAACGCCCTGCCTTGCTGCTTATGGTCCTCTTAAGCATATAAACTAACAGAGCGTAATTGACTGCTTTTGCTTTTAACAATTCACTCTCCATACAGCCAGCAAACACACTGCGTTCTAAGGTGCAACATCCGATTCCCTTTCAGTCAGATGCTTGAAGACAGCTGCAAAGCTGAGGAACTACAGAACAGGAGACCTGGGACATCCAGGAGACAGAAAGGAGGCTTCAGCTGTATGTGTGGGCATGCAGTCACCAGTGAAACACTACGGGTGTGGAGCTTCAGGAGAGCATCTGCTTGGATAAAATGAGTATGTTCAGAGTACCCACGCAACCTTCCTGTGAGTGATGCACAGGGGCAGAAAGGATCTAACCGAATACAGGACAGTAATCAAAGTACAAAATCAAAAAGTTGGTAAGAAAATATCTGTTTACTTATCATTCAGATGCTGGAAAAAGCACTGGTTATACACTTAGCTAAATTATAATGTTCTCATGTCTTTTATAGGTAATTTCTCAGTACTTACACAGAACAACGTCCACTGTATGTAGCTGAAGTCAGATTAGATTATTTCCTTTCTTTGCTTGCCTTACACTTCTCTGAAGCTGTCTTCTGTGCCTCTCTGCCTCAATCAGATAAACTTCTTAACCTATTCCTATTAACGAGACAGTAGGGTGAGCTTCAAAACGGAACTTTTGCTGCCTGCTGATTAGATTGCTTTTAGCAAGGGTAGCATGTTGTGTAACTGAAAAAGCTGGCAGATGACTTGGAAAACAGAACCTTCACTTGAATTCTTAGTGAATGTTTGGGCTCACTGTGTTTGGAAAGCCTTCCTGTTTGTCATTAGTCCTGTGGTTGCCTAAATACTGGAAGATAGTTAATTGTGCATTTCGATGCCGTTGACTACTGTCTTAGCCTTTTGTGTTTTACTTCAAGCTCAGGCTCTGAACACCCAGAGATGCTTAAGAATCTCAGTTTTCATTACGAGGAAATGTTTTTGATCCTTGTGACTGCAGAGGAAAAGCTGAAAAGAAACAAAGAGGAGCAAAGCAGAGAGAGTAAGTAAACAAAACTCCGGGTTTCCCCACTTTCTGACTCTATAGCACCAAAAAACCCCGACAAACCAAAGCCAGGGAGTTTGGTGACCAATTTTCTTGAATTCAATTGCAATTTTGCAAATTTTGCAACTTGCAATTTGCAAATTTTCCAAATTTCAGAGCAGAGGTTATGTAGCACCTGTTCAAAACACTAAGGCTATTAAAAGGCTATTAAAAGGCTAGCTCTATCCTGAAAATTTTTTTTTCCCACAGTGGACATTTGGGCAGCCTGATGGATCACTATTCAAAGTCTGCATGAGAGATCCTTGGTCTTGTACGCACTTCTAGGCTCGTTGTAATACTAACTACATGGGCAATTACCTAAAGGCTATGTACCTCAGGTATCTCAGGGACATCTCAGATACCTCAGAGAAGTAGGACATGAACTTGACGTCGGGGCCAACACACACAGGGCTGTTTACATTTCCCTAGGACTGCAGAACATTTCTGGAGAGTCTTACCTGCTCTTTAACTGACTGAATGCTTCATGTGTTCTTTCTCTCTCCAGGACTTCCCCTGCCTCCCTGCCTTCAGGGAAAGTACACCAGAGTCTACCGACTCATTGGAACAAGTAAGTTTATTTCTGACCACGCAGAGATACAAATCTGGATACACGTGCAGCAAAATGCCCCTTTGTGAAACCTGGTGAAAAGAACGCAAAGGAGAAGTAACACAGTCACATTGCAAGCAGTTACCTCTTACTTTGACAGAGGGCCTTGGCAAAAAAACCCCAAACCAAACCATGCCAAAACTTCACCGTTAGTCGATACTGTAAGAAGAATACAAAGGCTTTGCTGAGACTGCCAATTAAGCATGCACTGGGTAATATGGGGAACAACTGAGTTGTATGCATTTACAGCTAAATCCCAAGTTATTCATCAGTGTATGAATAATTATTTTCTCCAGCGTGCCTTGAGTTTGTCTAGATTTAAGAAAATGCTTCACTGTCCTGAGCAGCTCCTTCTTATGGAGTGTGTTATAAATTCCTGGGCACGTAGCCTTTGTGAATGTTTTGGAGAATCCTGAAGTCCAGTAATCAGAAGCAAGCGAGGTGGTACCGCCAGGATACTGCAGCCAAAAGCAGGTATCAAGCTTGTCATTCCAGGCATAGGGGAGGTCATGGCAGTATGGCTTCTGGACTGCAGCTGACTGTATGCCTGTAGTCTCACTCAGAGAGACGCATACTCTTTCTTAGGAGTCACTCTTTCCTAATATTCCCTCCTTTTCTTCTCCATCTATATATCCTACGTTTTTCCTTTCATCTCCTCTCTTTAGCTTGTATTTAATGTTTCTGCCCCATAGACAGTACCTCGCTCAAACAATTCTGAAACAAGGAATTGGTGGGCCTTCCTGTGCACATTCAAGTGTGAAAAGGGTGAACCTAAATTAATCCTGAAACAACTCTGAAGACCAAAACTCTTTCATGTAGCCTGCTTTAGTCTTTTGTCTGTTTTAGAACAGGGAGTTTTACTTACTACAATTAAATCCACAAGATAAATAGAGGGACATTAAACCATGATTTTTTTTTTCCACTGTCGAATAGATGGGTTAGTTCTGCTGTACGCAGGTTCACTGTACGCAGCAGTAGTGTCTATCATTCCAATGCAGCTTATCGGGTCTGTAGTTGTTCTTATTTTAATAATAAGCATATAAATTCTTTAACTTGGCAGATTGTTTGGGATCAACAGAGAAAGACTTTCTTTTTCATCTCTTGGAAAATAATGTTGCTGTCTGGCTGATGAGCACTAGCTCTCCTTTCCAGCATCTTCACACTACGCCAGACAAATTAGACAAGGTGCCAGATCACCCCGTTCCATCTCACCGTAAAGTTTTCAGTAACACAAGAAACACTGCTTCATGTATCTTCACATCGGGAAGTACAGGTGAGGATGTGTGCTAACAAAGTACAACTGCAGCTCTCTGAAAATTTAGCTGGTATAAATTTAGCAACAAAACAGGCGCACAAAAAGACAGAACTTGAATTTTTAAGCCAAGATAGGGAGAAATTCATTTAGTTAAAAGCATAGTACACTTTAAACCATTTTTGTCTTGGCATAACAAGGGCGTAATTCCAGTTAGTGACCTTTCACATAGCTATTCCATGGCTGAACTTTATTTCTTAAACATAAGGCCAATAAAGTCAGTCTCTAACAGCTGCTCAGATTCCATAGTGACAGAATTTCACAGGTCTATACTAAAAAGAAATATGGGCAGTACAAGTGCTTGGGCCTTGGGAGAAAAGTGTTCCTCTGAGACTGACCTGAATAATGAAGCTTCACCTTACTTCCCTGGGAAGCAAAGGGGAATCCTTCCTCTTGTCAAGCCAATCAACTTTGTAAAAGTTTTTCCTATTGCAAATAGCAGCCGAGCAGCACAGCGGCTCTTCAGAAGCTTTCCCATTCTCGCTTTGTGGCGAGGGAACACTGTGTGCGCGGTCGGTCTGCACTCGCCTGTGAAGGGTATGGACTTTCTCCCACAGACACAGCAGATGAGAGGATTTAATAGCCTTACAGGCAGAAAGACTAAAGAAGCTGAGAGACTAAGGAGATGTACTCATGAGGTAAAGACTAAAGGACGGGACAGACAAAGACTCAGAAGAAAAGACAATTCTCCCTCTACCTTCCAAACATAATTCTGTTTGCAGCAAAATTATTAATGCAAGCAGTACATTTATAATTATTTGCTTTTCTCCCATTGACAGGTTTCCCAAAAGCCGCTATCATCACTCATCTAAGAGCTCTATCTGCCTGCTTAGCATTTACTCAGTGTGATGCAGTTTCTCAGCATATTCTGAAGCTCACTCTTCCCTTGTACCACATGAGTGCTTCTCGGCATCAGTGGATGCACTGAATTAGGCAATCTTTGCCTTCTAGTGAATTTTCATTAACTTGAGAATGCTGTAACATTCTGTTGTTTGGCAAGTATCTCCGTTTGGTGAGTAACTCAAATATTATGTCTACCAATAGACTTGTGTCATTTTCTCATTTTTATCACCTTCTACGGTCTGCAAACAATATCTAAGATACATGCCTAGTTTTTGAAGCTTAGAACAGATGCCAATCGTTACATAGATCCACCATAACATGACTTGAGGTCTGCGTATTGCTCATACCACTGCGTATGTTCTGCAGGTTTAACTTAGAATCATATTTGTATCCTGTACCAAAAGTCTAAAAGGGCATTCACATAGGCATCTCGGCAGTCAGGCTTGATTTTTAGTGTCAGAAGGTACAAATGCATTGCGGAAGCTTTAACTAACCTTCAGAAGAAGGTCAACTAAATCTGTGTTGGAGCTTTTTGAGTCACATATTTGAGTAACACCTACAGAATTGGATTCTTTATATTAAAGGGAAGGAAAGGAAGAACGACGGAGCCTCCCCTTTTGATTCTGATAAGGGGGGTTATTTGTAGAGAGCTAGCAACCAGGTGTTTTTTCAGGTATGTCCTCCTGTCCTGTCCTTAGAGTCTTGCCCAGATGCTGGTTTTTGGTATGCTAAGTATACACCTGGACTGTTTTAAAAGCCATTTCAGTGCTTTGTTTCTTAGGGAACAGCATGGGCAGGCATGCTGGGCTACAGCAACTGATCCCAAGACTGCTGCTGCCTAACCAAAACACAAAAGGGATAGGAAAAGGCACCTTAAAAGTGCAAGGAATACACCCCTCGTGTACTCCCCACAGGATGACCTTCTGCAACAGGTCAGGAGAGTATCATCTGCAGAGAGCAGGAAAGGGCCCCACATTACATCTTCTGAAAGTTTGAGCAGACTGTTTTGTGCTGTTAGGGGATGCCGAGAGGCATTCGGCAGTTTTGCCTCTCCCTAAATACTGACAAATTGCCTGAAAGGCACAAATTTGACTGCGAACAAGATGGGAACCTAACGGAGAAAGCACACAGAGAGAGTATACATTTAGAGAGAAGTGTAATTTTTAGATAGTTTAAAGAATTGAGGAAAGCTATTTTTTCACTAATAGGTTACTGTACTAAGTAAATGTATCTTCAAATGCAGTTAGCATAGGTTATCTACGGTGCCTCAGGACAGCAGTGCCCTCTTCTCGGAAAAACCTTTGGAACAGACTTGTCTTTATGGTTCCATTAGATGGAGAAAATCTATATGGAGCTCTAGGGTCTATATATGTGGAAGCGATTAAACCTGTTTGCATTTATGTGTTCTCTGACTAAAGCTTTTTTTAGCTAGCTTACTACCAAAGATACTATCAGTACTAACTGATGAACATCTACACATGTGTAAATTCTTATTAAAGCAGATAAAAACAATCTTAGAAAAAACCCTCAAAATTACAAAAAAACATATCGTTACTTTAAAAAACATCTTAGGGGAGGATAATAGGATGAATGCTGAACTCACAATTTTCTGAGTGGACAGATAATTCAGTCCCTTCTGAAAAAACCAGATGTGTCTTGAGAAAGAGTTCATCCTAATCAAGAGTGACAAACAAAAATATGAAATTCTCATGCAAAATTGGATTTAAGATCAAATCAATCTTGAAAATTTTTCAGCAGTCCATACATAGGCTCTTTCTAATATAACTTGCAACCATGGTTGACTGATTTTGTGAAAACCAGACAGGCTGAGAGTTGTTCTTCTCAACCTCCCTGACTTGACTCTAGAAGAAGAGCAGGGGCCCAGGGACAATGATGCATAGAACCAGTGTACTCCGAGGCTCTGAGATAGTAGGTTTTTCACTTGACTTTTGCTAGCTTTATTTCTTGTTTGCAGAAGGATATTAGGAAGAGGTTTCTAAGAGCATGCAGGGAGTGATTTCAGTTTTGCATTATTTGTGCTCTGGTTTGGTTTGAGGTTTTTAGGGGTTTTTTGGTTTTGTTTTTTTTTTTTTTTTCCAAAACTCGTCTTTCCTTGTAGAAAAATCTGACTTTATTAAAATAACATCAAGGGATCATTTAAACAGAAAATCTCAGCAATCTGTATTCATAACACACATTTAAAATATTTAGTACCTGTCTTTATTGAACTTTTAATCTTATCATTACAACTTTTTAAATAATTACCAAGACAAATTCATGCTAGCTATTCAGTTTGAAGCAATCCCACCTGGTAATGACTGAACATTATTACCATCTGGCAGCTATTCGGTGCCTGTGTGAAATGACTTGGTGGTCTAAGCGTGGATCCTGTCCTAAGTGCTGCCAAAAGAGAGAAGGAGCTGGCAAACTTATTAGCAGTCTCAGCTCAGAAGCCAAAGGCTAAATGATCTGGGAGCTGTGGAAATGGAGTAGCAGTGTGAAGAGGAAATCAGGCATGTTACAGATCATATTACAGATCAAGACGGAAAAACAAGAACTGAAAAGTGGCCTGTTTCAGCAAGAGAAGTGAAAGAAAATGTTGGCTACATTGAAAACACTGTACAAGTAATAACAGTGCTTGAAAACAGTGTGTTTTGAGCTTTTCCCTTAATGTAAGCCACCTTTTAAATGAGATTATTTTATATACCACTTCTGCTCTCGTACACTGACTATCGTGTGTAGACCAACTTGTTCATGAATTGGCATTTGAGTCACTGCTGTACAGCAAATGCTTACACAGAAAAATAACACAGGAAGGCGTTTAGCGTATTTGTATTTAATGTCTTAAATGAAGTTTAACAGCTGGAAATGAGAGGAGAGCCAGTACCATAAAATCAGCCAGCTCTCTGCAGAGCATCGCCAAGTGTCCCATGAACTAGAGATTTTGTGATCAGCTGCACCAATGAAAGTTAAAGAAAATTCTTATTTTGAGACAGAAACTTCCAAGCTCGCATGTGGCTTTGATAGAGAAATGAGTAAGAAATAAATGCTGCATTTAGACTGAGATTTCACTGTACCTGTGAATCAGATCATTCTGTCTAACTGAAGACATTCCATAGTAAAATGGTATGATTCATTTTACTCAGTAATTGCATCCAATTTTCACTGACACAGGCTGAAATGGAACATTGCATTTTACTTGAACTACTTCTTTGTTAGGATGTTATGCAAATCACTGCAACTTTCAAGCATCAGAAAATGCATCTGGTGAATGAAGGATTTAATCCAGAAATTATAGCTGAACCTCTGTACTTCATGCATCAGCCTGCACATTCCGATATTCCTTGGACAAGAGAGCTATACAAGAATGTGGTTTCCGGTGAAATACGTTTATAAAGCATACGTGTGGATGTGGCATTGTGGCATGTAGCTTGATGGACATGGTGCTGTGTGGTGTTGGGTGGGTTGGTTTTTGGTGTGTTGTGGCTTGTTGTTGTTGTGTGGTGGTTGGCTTTTTTTTTTTTTTTTTTTTTTTTCCAGGTTGGACTTGATGATCTTACAGGTCTTTTCCAACCGTAGTGATTCTGTGATTCTGTGAAATAAAACTACAATACAGAAAGTAAATGTCAAGTATACTCCTGCAATCATTTCAACAAAAGCCAGGATGCACTATTTGTTCTAAAAACACAAGATAATTTGTTCTAAAAACACAAGATAATCAAATTAGTCTTAATGTGATAGAATTTACCTCTTCATAAGACAGAGCCACAATAGTTATGTGCATTGTGTAAGCTGCGCTGCATCTGCTCATATTACTTCCAGTGCTCACACACGCAAATTTTTATTTTACACTTCTCACCGATTCAAATTATTTTTGCCTAAGCCACCAGTATCTTACCTTAGCTGAATATTTCACTCCTTTAGATCATCATACTGATTCTGCTTTGAGAACGCATAAATGAGTAGATGAATAATGTCATAGGCAATAATAAAATATAAAATGGGCAGTCAGAAACAGAAGCAAAATACTGCGCAAGCACTGCATGTAGACTTCAGTTCAATGTCTGTTAATTATATTATGTAATATTTATTGCAATATTTTATGTGATGCTCAATTTCAGATTTTTATGGAAAATAAACATTCTATGTCAAAGTACAGTTGTAGTATTTAGTGGTCGTGATTTTTCACAACTTACACCACAACTAACACAGATTAAACTCTCCCCAAAAGTTCATCCCCGCTGACACAGGACCTCTTCCTTTACTTGTCAATTGTCATATTCCTGAAATAGAGTTCTCATGAAAACAGGGCAGAAATGACTATAACTTCCAGCTTTTGCTGGAAGTGAACACCCAGAACCTGTTACAAGGTGAGGTGACCCCTGAGGCCTCTCCTGCCCACGCCCCTGGGGGGTCCCTCACCCTGGAGCCAGGCCTTGGGCTGACCCATGGCCTTGTGAGGAGTGGGGCCCGGCTGTTCCCCCCGCGCTGAGTTACCGGGGTGCCTCTGCCCGCCAGTGCTTCGCTGCTTTTTGTTTGTGCAGATTAGCCTTTAATCACGTCACCTAACATTCTAGGGAGTTCCCAGGCGTGCCTGTAGATTTTATAGGATGATAGAAAAGCCATACTCATACCAGCTGTAGGAATACTATTGAGTGTGTTTGCAGGTAAGAGAACATCATTATTTCTTGGTCTAGGCTTTTTTTTTCTAGTTGTCTCAGTGATGAACGCTGAACGTATTGGTTTAAGTCTTTACATGCTCCTGTGTGTGAGTGTGCACAAAGCCCTGCCTTCTTCAAATAAACCTAGGGCTCTGTCAAATTGAAAAATAGTTGAAAGGCTTTCTGTTATGATTTCTTTCTTAAACCTTTGAGAGGAAAAATGTTAAGGGTGACTCTGACATATCAGACTGCCTCTTGTTAAGCTTTAGGTCTTGTTACATCCATCTGTGCTGGATCTGAGAAGCAGAAAATGTCTTCAGGGGTTTCATCTCAGATGCCCCAATTCAAAAGCCAGTTACGGGAGGCGTCTCATGAGGCCTTGCTCCACCAGCCCAGAGGACTGCTGGAAGGGAGGTGCTCCTTAAAACGAGCCATGAAGGAAAGGTGATGGAAATCCTCCTCGTGCAAAAGGTCTGTCTTATCATGAGAAGTTGTCAGGTGAACGGTGGGGATGACTTGTTCAAGGTTGACTGAGGAGAAGACCGTCAGACAGTTACAGGATTGCCCAGCTCCGTGGCTCAGGGCTGACCCCTCAGCAGCAGGTGGCCACAGCTCTCATTGCATGGCCCTGCATGGGCCTTACGCATGCATCACTGCCCTCCTGTAGTGACATTCTTCACGCTTCTGTCACCATCTCCATCAACTACTAATGGAAGTACCTCTTGGTAAAGTTAGTGTCAAGAAGTAGAAGAATCTGGTCGTTTTTCTGCCTTTTTCAGTGTGAGATGTAGTTTGGGGTATTCCTAATGAAACCTTGGGTTGTAAATTGAACAAGCCACCTCTCATGGTCATCACAGCTTTCCTCACATAGTAGAAGTGATAGTACTCATCCTCCTTGCAGAAATACCAATGTGAACAAGATCAATGGTAATAAAAGAAGTGTATCTTGAGTTCCCTTTGGCTTCCTGTGGATAAATGCCATCCTCCTGAAGGAAATCTTTTAATATCCCTCCAAATGAGGTCACAAATGGAACGGAAAGAGGAGAAAAACTCTCCTAACTAGATTTTAATCCCAGGACATGCAAGGTCAAGCTTGGCTGCTTCTCTGAACCAATGTTGAAATAAAAGGTGGGGGTTTTTTCATGAAACACTAAGTTTATCTGAAAGGTTTTGCCGCAATAATTTTTTCAAAGGCTATTAAGCTCAAGTTGTCCACAAGAAAGGTGTGGCGGAGAGGAGCTTTAGCTTTGAAAGCTGGTTGGCTGGGTTTTTTTTCTGAGGGCTACTTCTTGGTGCCGAAGTGGTTCAAGGCTTACCTGCCATGAGTTGCACCACTATCAAGTCATGAGACTTACAGAACAAACTTGCCTAAAGGAGGGAGAATTCCCTTCTTAGCTCAACATACATGGTTCAGATTAATATGTTCTTATTTCCTTCTTTCTTTCCCTAGGAATTTTCCTCTGGCAAAATTGAATGCTTCAGTGGACACTGTTTGAAATCAATGAGAAAAAACATGCCGCCCTGTTCAGACTCTAGCTTTGACAAAAGCATGGAAATATTAAGTGAAAATGTCAATGGAAGACACTTTACGAGGTATTGTATTTCTAGATGTCCAATCCCTGTTCAATTCATAGAATTAAAAGGAAAAGTGAAAGCATGCACAATGAGTCATGTCATGATAAATCTACAGCTAAAAATCTGCGGGGGAGTATGATTATGTTAATGTCAGTGTCAGTGTCTTAGAACCAGAATCACTCTTCTTAGTAAAAGTCTTCTGCTTGTATAAAAAACGTGCATCTTTTCCCAACTCCTTTGAGATCTCTCCTCCGCTTTGGTTACTGAGATGTTATTTGCACTATTGAGACTTCAAGATTAGCCGGTTAGGAAAGTTGCGTCCTTACCGAACTGTCTGCATATGGTACGCAGCAGACTTGGGACCTGAATCCTCAGTGTGGTCCACAGGCTTTTCTTTGCATGATGTGGAGCACTGGATTACAAACTTGGTCAGGTTCCCTAGTCTTGATGGGGAACAGTACAATACAAGACTTCTATACAATATTCTAATACAATAATTCTTTTCTTCTTTCTCTCCTCTGTTCTCTTTCTTAATGTAGGCGGTTGGCAAAGCCAAAGTCAGACCAAAAAAAAATAAGAATATAAAGAAGGTAAGTAGTGGTAACTCCCTAGGATTCCTTTTTACTCTGGTTTCTGAGAAGGATTGTGTTTGGTCACTCCATCTATTTAACTTGGCCACAAAAACTGCTGAACTTATCAACCCAAAGCAGCTGAAGTTGTGAAAATAGATAGTGAAAAGATAGTGAATTTCCTACGAGTTTTAGGAAAGAGGTAGGTGAGAATAGAAGGATATGCTATTAATTCCTGTCAGGCTTGGGGAGAACACAGCTTGAATTCCAGCCTGCTCTTAGGCACTAGTGCCTGAGAATCTGTTCCTTAGCTCAGGTTTCTTTGTGACACGGATTTTCTGGAGTCTGCAGGACACAAATTAATTGAAAATCGTTCTTGCAAATAGGAGGTAATATTTGAGTTAAAAAGTAATTCAGTCATGAGGCGCACAAACCCGCTGATGTGGGGAAGGTGTCACTGAAGTTCAGTGATTCACCTTGGAACTGAATCACTGTGCTGAGTACACAAGCAGGCTTGGTGCTGTGAGGCTGCTTGCTGGCAGCTGGGAAAATGTGTTATTTCCAGGCAGCGTCCTGCCAGCCATGGATGGGCTGAACGCAGGAAGGGGCCTGAAATGCGCTTTGTGTGTAGTAATTCAAGTTCTAATTGTGCACTACTTCCTCACTGACCTCTCTTAACTGTTTTAATGATAGTGCAAGTAACAGACCCGTGGCAAAGGATGCTGTGTGGTAAATACTGGGCAGATCGTTTTTAAAGCAGGCAAGCATTTGAGTTCTTTGCTATTTGGGAGTTTATCTTGAGACGTTTCTTATCTTCTAGAGCTTTTGTGTCAGGATGCAGAAAATGAGTGATGCATGCTTAAACAATGGACTAAAACCACGCATCTTAAGAAGAGACTTCCCACATAAATATTTTTTTAAAAAAACTATTCGATACAATTTGACATGGATGGAGTAAAAACACCTTAGAGAGAGGTATTTGTTGCTTTCACTTTTCCAGAAAGAAGTAACTGGAATGAACTTGCTTCCTGCATGGAACAAAAGCTGCGTGTTTGTTTTCATCAGATTGGCTTCCCAGTCTATTAAAAAATTGCTATACAAGTCATGCTTTTAGGTAGGTAGTTTAAACATAATTAATTTAAGTTGAATGCTGTGGTGATGACAATAACTTCCAATTCAGTATTTAAAGAAAAAATCAAGCCACTGCAGATTTTTTTACATTTTACTAGAGCAACGGTGAAATAAAGGGACTAACGTATTTTCTGTCTCAAAATATTTTATACATTAATGCATTGTAGTCACCAGAACACTGAAGACCGGAGCTGATGCAAAAGCTGCACAACAAGTCCATGAAGAAAACGGGGATTTGGAGGTCCGCTGAAGCTGCAGACTTCAACAAAGTCATTACAACATTACAAATCAATCTGTTTTGTTCGACAAACTTATAACAAAGTAAGTGGGTTTTTTTCATGATCTTACAAAGCTACTAAAATGAGCCTTACTAGCAAGCCTTTCTGCTATGGCATAATATTGGCTAGGGACTTTCTCCTTCTTTTGACAACAGAAAAAGGTATTGTTATTCCTGGCAGCAAGAGCTAAATGTATTCAGTGCTCAGGCTGAGACTTCCCTACGTGCCCTTACGTATACGGTACATCCGTGTGACAACTGCTGGGCTGCAGGTGCCTTCCATAGTAGAGTTCCAACAGGGTGGTGCAGCTTGGAACTTCTGGGTTGTTACTGGCAACCTCTGCTAACATTCCGTGGTTGTTGATCAGGTAGGGTCTCCTCCTCGTCCTCTGCCTGCACTGGTATGTCCTGCTCGCAGGAGCAGGCAGTGCCCCTGTGCCGTAAGAAGAGCCGGTGGGGAAGACGGCCGGCCTGGCTGAACAAGGAGCTTATGCTGAGGCTCGGGGAAAAAAAGAGAACTTACCACCTCTGGAAAAAGGGGCAGGCAAGTGAAGAGGAATACAAGGACCTCGTTAGGTCATGCAGGGAGGGAATTAGGAAGGCGAAAGCCCAGCTAGAGCTCAACCTGGCCACGGTCGTGAGGGACAACAAAAAAAGCTTCTATAAATACATTAACAACAAAAAGGGGGCCAAGGAGGATCTCCATCCTCTACTGGATGCGGCGGGGAACATTGTCACGAAGGATGAGGAAAAGGCTGAGGTACTTAATGCCTTCTTCGCCTCAGTCTTTAACAGCCACACCAGGTATCCTCAGGGTATCCGTCTCCCTGAGCTCGATGACAGAGATGGAGAGCAAAATAGGCTCCCCATGATCCAGGAGGAAGCAGTTAACGACCTGCTATGCCACCTGGAGACTCATAAGTCTATGGGGCCTGATGGCATCCACCCAAGGGTGCTGAGGGAGCTGGCGGAGGAGCTTGCCAAGCCGCTCTCCATCATTTATCAACAGTCCTGGTCAACGGGGGAGGTCCCGGATGACTGGAGGCTTGCCAACGTGACGCCCATCTACAAGAAGGGTCGGAAGGAGGATCCGGGGAACTACAGGCCTGTCAGCCTGACCTCGGTGCCGGGGAAGGTTATGGAGAGGCTCATCTTGAGGGCGCTCACGGGACACGTGCAGAATACCCAAGGGATCAGGCCAAGCCAGCACGGGTTCATGAAAGGCAGGTCCTGCTTGACCAACCTGATCTCCTTCTATGACCAGGTGACCCGCCTAGTGGACGAGGGGAAGGCTGTTGATGTTGTCTACCTGGACTTCAGCAAAGCCTTTGACACTGTTCCCCACAGTATTCTCCTAGAGAAGCTGGCGGCCCGTGGTTTAGACAGGTACACTCTTCGCTGGGTAAAAAACTGGCTGGATGGCCGAGCCCAGAGAGTTGTAGTGAATGGGGTGAAATCCAGCTGGCGGCCGGTCACAAGCGGAGTCCCCCAGGGCTCAGTTTTGGGACCGGTCTTGTTTAATGTCTTCATTGATGATCTGGATGAGGGGATAGAGTGCTCCCTCAGCAAGTTTGCAGACGACACCAAGTTGGGAGGGAGTGTTGATCTGCTTGAGGGTAGGAAGGCTCTGCAGAGGGATCTGGACAGGCTGGATCGATGGGCTGAGGCCAACCGGATGAAGTTCAATAAGGCCAAGTGCCGGGTTCTACACTTTGGCCACAACAACCCCAGGCAACGCTACAGGCTTGGGGATGAGTGGCTGGAAAGCTCCCCCGCAGAAAAGGACCTGGGGGTGTTGATCGACACCCGGCTGAATATGAGCCAGCAGTGTGCCCAGGTGGCCAAGAAGGCCAACGGCATCCTGGCTTGTATCAGAAATGGTGTGGCCAGCAGGAGCAGGGAGGTAATCATGCCTCTGTACTCGGTGCTGGTGAGGCCGCACCTCGAATACTGTGTTCAGTTTTGGGCCCCTCACTACAAGAAAGACATTGAGGTGCTGGAGCATGTCCAGAGAAGGGCGACGAAGCTGGTGAGGGGTCTGGAACACAAGTCTTATGAGGAGCGGCTGAGGGAGCTGGGGTTGTTTAGCCTGGAGAAGAGGAGGCTGAGGGGAGACCTCATCGCTCTCTACAGCTACCTGAAAGGGGGTTGCAGAGAGGTGGGTGTTGGTCTCTTCTCCCAAGTGACTAATGACAGGACTAGAAGAAATGGCCTCAAGTTGCACCAGGGGAGGTTCAGGCTAGATATTAGGAAAAAGTTCTTTACCGAGAGAGTAGTGAAACATTGGAATAGGCTGCCCAGGGAGGTGGTAGAGTCACCCTCCCTGGAGGTATTCAAGGAGCGTGTGGATGTGGCATTGTGGGATGTAGCTTGATGGACATGGTGCTGTGTGGTGTTGGGTGGGTTGGTTTTTGGTGTGTTGTGCCTTGTTGTTGTTGTGTGGTGGTTGGCTTGCGTGGGTTGTTTGTGTGTGGTTTTTTTTTTTTGTTTTTTTTTTTTTTTCAGGTTGGACTTGATGATCTTACAGGTCTTTTCCAACCGTAGTGATTCTGTGATTCTGTGATTCTGTGAATTATTGTTAATACATTGATTTGTGTAAGGTGTGGGGCTTTGTACTTCGCAGCAAAACTGTTTAACCTGTTTTTTGGAAATAGGTGCTTGTGGCTGCTTAAGACTTCCAGGTCTGAGAGCATGTGCGGGAGGATGTATTTGGAAGGTGTTTCATGTGTAAAGAATTTGGGCACAGCCAATGTTGAAATTTGCCACTGGTGTCTCTGTTTTGGGATTGCCAGTTGCAGAGAGGTCTTCATACCAGAGCATCTTTTATGTACTTGCCCTCTAAATGAATTTTCTTAGCATCAGAACTGCCTTCACTTTTAATTAACTTTTCTTCCATGCTTATGAATGTTCTTATAATGCTTGGTTGAGTTAAGATACTGAGGAAAGTTGGATAAAGCCAAAGTGAAGTAGTCCCAGTGTTTCTGCCTGTCTGTCCATGGCTTAATTCTCTTTGTGAAGCCCAAATGGACATTGTTTTCAGAAAGGTTTGCCAAGTGTAACAGCAGTGGGATGTTTTTTCCAGCATGTATAGTCATGGAAAACCAGTACAAAACTTAGATTACAGTTAAGAGAAGAACAAGCAGCCTGTTGTCTGAGGAAGGCTGTGAACTGAAAATTACTTAATGCTGTCATGCAGAACAACTTAAGTGCTATTATAAACTGCCATAATTTCTTTCTGTTGTCTTACTATGATCTTTAGAATTCTTATTTTTCTCTTGCTTAAATGGATTTTTTTTACTGTGCTCACCGAGAGGGAAAATAAACCTGAAAACAGTGTATTTTTGCAAATCTCAAATGCTTGTTCTTAAATCTATAAAAACCTTGAACATTTGATCTAATTTTTAAGTAGTGAGAGCTTGCATTCATGTATGTGCTGTGTTGACTGGTGTGGCTATTCGTAAGTGCTAAGAGTTGTTAAAGTAAACCCAGTTTAATGCCTGCAGTGACCTTTTTCCTTTATTTACTCACAGACATTAAATAGAAAACAATTTGAACACGTATTTAACTATTTAGGAAGTTTAAGCTCATTTCTAAGGTTTTCTGCATTCACTTGCCATTGTTATAAAAGCAAAAACCTTCTAGCTGCATCGTAAGTTAGAAAGCGCTTTTCTCTTTCTCCTTAATTCAAATCAGGTGTCTTCCACTAAACTTTCGGAAAGACGATTTGAAGGGAATTCACAAGGATCGAATGAAAATTGGAGCACGTCTGGCTGACGTTGATCCAATGCAAACAGATTGTTCAGTAAGTATTTTTAGTTCATTGTGTCAGTGAGATGTTTCCAGTGTTTATGAAAGCTTTCAATAACATGCTGTCTACAGCTACCTTGGTTTACAATTTTCTCTCAAGCAGTTTGAAAATTGCCCAGAGCATTTCCTTTGTGCTGACATACAATTGCTGATGGAACCTTATCAAGGTTGCAGCTTTCTTTAACATATAAAATGTGTTCTTTTGAATTTCTCTTTAGGTACGGTTTGATGGTGTGGGTGGTCTTTCTGACCACATTTCAGCTTTAAAAGAGATGGTCGTTTTTCCTTTGCTTTACCCAGAAGTCTTTGAGCGATTCAAAATTCAACCTCCAAGGTAACAGACATTGTTTCATAGAATCATAGAATGGTTTGGGTTGGAAGGGACCTTAAAGATCATCCAGTTCCAACCCTCTTCCATGGGCAGGGACACCTTCCACTAGAGCAGGTTGCTCAAAGCCCCATACAACCTGGCCTTGAACACTTCCAGGGTTGGGGCGTCCACAGCTTCTCTGGGCAACCTGTTCCAGTGCCTCACCACCCACATGGTGAAGAATTTCTTCCTTATAGCTGATCTCAATCCACCCTCTTTCAGTTTTAAAGCCATTACCCCTTGTCCTGTCACTACATGCCCTTGCAAAAAGTCCCTCTCCAGCTTTCCTGTAGGCCCCTTTCGGGTACTGGAAGGCTGCTCTAAGGTCTCCCCGGAGCCTTCACTTCTCCAGGCTGAACAATGCCAACTCTCTCAGCCTGTCTTCATAGGAGAGGTGCTCCAGCCCTCTGATCATCTTTGTGGCCCTCCTCTGGACTTGCGCCAACAGGTCCCTGTCCTTACGTGGGGGCCCCAGAGCTGAACGCAGTACTCCAGGGGGGGTCTCATGAGAGTGAAGTAGAGGGGAAGAATCACCTCCCTCGACCTGCTGGTCACCCATTTTCATGAGAATATTCAACTGAGGTATCAATATGTTTCCATGCTTCAAAATTTTCAGGAGTGTTGATGGGGTTTTTTAGCAGTAGTAAAAAGTAATTTCTTAAAAAATGGATAGAATCCAGAATATATGTAGGATCAAAGATGTACTGTGTGGGGAGAATATACTTTGAAAGTGTCTTGCCTTTAAAAGGCAGGGTTGGAGTGTTTTTGTTTTGAGTTCTACGTACAAGTCAACTTCATTAGTTTATAAGCAGGAAGAAGGAATTACCTACTGGTAGTCAACTGTAATTTGTTTCTTGGAAGTCCAGTTGTCTCTCCCACCGACTCTCTTTTTTTTCAAGTGCTCAAGTATCAAGTTTACAATTGATAGGACTTGCAACTAGAACCTTGCAGCGTTTGTTGTACTTAGTTATGAAATGAAATTATTAGTTAGCTTTACATATTCTTGGTCAGCAAAACTCAATCATGGTATATTGAAATACGACTTTTAATCCTTTGCTTTCAGTAACTTTAAAAGTATTACAAAGAACGACAACAAAATCTGTGTTTTGCTTCTTTATTCATTTAAATTCTTTTTGAAACAGCAGTGTATTGGCTTTTCTAGCTGATGGCTATATTTATCTGATGGCTATATTTATCTGATGGCTATATTTATATATCCCAGCTTCAGACTTCCTCCTCATTTATCATCAGCAATGGGAGACCAAGTCCACTAACTTAAAGCTTTTTACGGGAGAATTAAATGCTTTACTATCAAATCTTGCCTTTTGTGAAAACAAGAATGAATGTGCCGTGTATCATTGAAGAATGAACTGGTGATTCATAAGTTAGCCCAGTCTTAGATTCTGTGCTGAAGTTTGTTCTTGTTTGGCTCCACTGTGCTGTAACCACCCCTGTTAGTTTGTCAGCAGTTTTGGAAGTGTTGTTCTGGGACACTACGATCATTTCTCAAGGTTCTGTACATCTGCATGATCCTCTTTATTCATGTTGTTTACTGCCTTGTTGAGTTGTGTAGGAACACAAAACTTCCATCTGGTTTGACTTTTCTCACGCTTCAGCTGTTACCGCTCTCTTACACGTCAAGTGTAAGCTAGAGAGAAGAGTTGTGTGTTGTAGGGATGAGGGTTGTAATAGGTACTTTGCCATGATGTTTTTTTCTTATGTGAATCTTTGGTATTTTTAATTGCAGAGGCTGTCTCTTCTATGGCCCTCCAGGGACTGGGAAGACACTGGTTGCTCGTGCACTTGCTAATGAATGTAGCCAAGGTGACAGGAGAATAGCCTTTTTTATGAGAAAAGGTGCCGACTGCCTGAGTAAATGGGCGGGGGAATCTGAACGACAGCTTCGTTTATTGTTTGATCAGGTAAGGTGGAAACGTGCCACGTGTTCTGTCCGAGTTGTAACTGTGGTTTTCTGTGGTCAATATTTTTAAGAACTCACTCTTTTTTGGGTTTTGTCAGTTCCTTCCACTGAAACGGGATTGTCAGTGTTTCTTTTTTCAGTGGGTTTTTTAGGGGCTTGAAATCTTGAGATGTATTGGGAAAGATTAATAAAACAAATGAGAGAACCTCGCAAAGCAACACCCCCCCCCCCAAAAAAAAAAACATCAAACAGCCACAAAAAAGGTTTCAAGAGGCAAGAGACGGTGGCTTTAGATCAGAGGGAAACAGATGCAGGCTGCAAGCATGGTCATTTAAATTCATAACAGAAGCTTGCTTCCAGAACCTGTAATTGAATTAAGTCCTGGCTCTGTTCTCGGTGGTTGCCAAATAGCTGTAAATACTACTGGTATGATTTGTTTCCTGTCACCCAGTCTCAGTGGGTTGACATAGCTGCTGTCTTCTGTTACTCGTGCCACTTACTCCGTTAGCTCAATTAGTAGAGATCCCTGATGCTAGCTGGAAAAATCTAGCTCCAGTGACTTTCCAACCATGACGTTTTTCTCTTTAAAATTGTGCTGGTTTACTTATGTCAGTATTCCTGTGTTTTCATTCTAGGCCTACCAGATGCGACCTTCAATTATTTTCTTTGATGAGATAGATGGTCTTGCTCCTGTGCGGTCCTGTGAACAAGACGAAATCCATAGGTAGTACATTTTTTGTACCTACATAGAAGCTGCTTGATCTTTGTGAAAAGAAGACCACAACCTATTTAACTTCATGTGACACATTCATTTGTCCTGAAAACTAGTAATTCAATGCTACTAAACTTCAGATGGTTTTTAAACAATAATTGAAAACAATTCACTAAGCTTGAGAGCAGCACAAGACCTGTGTTACCTTGTCTGTTTTTTTATGTCTCAAAACGAGTCTTTCAGTAAGGAGCATCTCATCAATAAAAGCTTGTCCTTTTTGAGTGGTCACTGGAGAAGGTCATGTAAAATGTAACAAAATTTACTAACCCAGTGAATGAAAATTATATTTTTCTGTTAGCTCTATTGTATCAACACTTCTGGCACTTATGGATGGGTTAGACAGCAGAGGAGAGATTGTGGTAATTGGAGCCACCAACAGGCTGGATTCTATAGATCCTGCTTTACGAAGACCCGGACGGTTTGATCGAGAGTTCCTCTTCAGCCTGCCAAATAAAGAGGTCAGAACTTAAACTCAACCCTAATGCTAATGTGGCAAAGTCCCTCTTTGTAACAAAATCACATAACAGTGCAGTATCCCGGAGCAGTTAAAGTCGAAATCAGTGTTGTACAACTTGGACAAAAGAGTGATGTCTGGAGAGAGCTGCGTTGTGCTGTGGAGGGCAGATCTGGTACTGAATATATATGACTAAGATGATTTCAACAAGTAGGTAGTTCTAGAATTAATTTTGGTTTCACTGTGACCAGCCAAGAAAAGGGGATGCTGCTAGTCACCGAAATGTTTAAGTAAGGATCAATGTCTGAATTAGCTATAAATTACTGCTATCTCATCTGGAAAATGACAGAAATGGTGTGCACGCAAGAATTCCTTTTTGCTAACAACAACTTTTACCAAGGCTGGTGCTGGAGCAACTTAAGATTTTTCATTCCCAAAGCGGTTCATGTTTGCTTACTTATTTAATCCAATTAGGCACTTTCACCCTGAAGCGCTCTTGCTCTCAGTTCTTGGTTTATGAATGGATAGTGGACGTACCTGTGTTGGACTGTTCCCAGGCTGGGTATCCTGGGCGTTACCTATAAGTATTTGGGGATCTGACATTCTTACTGGTACTCGTTAACAGCGACTTGGACAAAGATGTGAAGTACACTGCACAGGTGCAGGGCTTGGGAAGCTTCTAGTTCAATGGCAATAGCTAAGCAATGAAAAAATAGGTATATAGCAACAAAAACATATTGGGGGGACGATAGTGTGCAAAACTGGAACCCTGTTTTTGTGGTTTTTCTCTGGCTACCGCTGAATTGCTTTTTCTTTTAGTAGCACTTTTTGGAAAAAGGATAAAATGCTTATTGGAGTGAAGGCTAATAAAAGTGCACTGAGCAGTGTAGTTAACACACACATTTGCCTCCAGTTTCTATCTGCTTTCAGGAACAGGAGAGGAGGTGCCATGAAATGGATATAATACACAGTTCCCTACTGTGGAAGAATTCTAGAAATCTGCCATAATTAATCTGTGTACCAGGAAATACTTAAATGAAAGTCTTGCTAAGATCAGACATGAAGACAGGCAACATTTGACATTTTCTGGATCAATGACAGGAGTTTGAGTCATAATTATTGTTCTTCGTAGTAACTGTAGCAATTTGAAAGGTAGTGCTAGGACTGTCTTCCTTGAATGAACTGGCAGAAAACCAAATTTGATGAACTAATGAGCCTGTCAGCATGAGATTTTGCTGAATTGGAGAGAAAAAGTATTTTTATTAATGTGAGGTGGTTTTGTGTTTTGTTTTTTATTTTTAAGAGAAAACTTAGGACAAACCAAAATGCAACCATTTTGTTTCCAGGCTAGAAAAGATATTTTCAAGATTCACACACGAGACTGGACCCCTAAGCCACTGGACATGTTTCTTGAAGAGCTAGCTGAAAAATGTGTTGGTAAGTTTGAAAACAAAGTCAGTCCCTGCACGTGACTGAGTCCTAAGGAATCTGAGCTTGTACCCGGCAGCACCCGAGCTCTTGTGCCTTGCTGCAGAGTGAGGCAGCTGACAGGCCTTGGGAGCAAACAAAGTTAGATGCTTCTTTTCTTGTCATTTTCTTCTTGTCTCTCAGAACATTAAAGAGCTTTGGGGCCTCTTCCTCAGGACTAAAGTTCTGATTAGGAGGCCGCTTCATAAGCGCAGGGTATCAGGCTGCGAGCCACGTAACAAAACTTCTCTGCAGTTCGGTAATGCTTTGGATTATCTCTTAGCCTGTTAATTTTTAGCTGCATACAAAGTCTTTCAGTGTTGCACTTTGGAAACCTTGGCCTTGACTTCTGTGTTGCCTGAGACTGACATAACATTTGATTCTTGTTTTGTTTATTAGGATACTGTGGTGCTGATATTAAATGCTTATGTGCTGAAGCTGCCCTCTGTGCTCTGCGCCGCCGCTATCCTCAAATATACAAAAGCAGTGAGAAACTGCAGTTAGATATTGCTTCTATTAAAATAACAGCGAAGGATTTTGTCATGGCTATGCAGAAGACTGTTCCAGCTTCACGGAGGGCTGTGGCTTCACCTGGGCGAGCACTATCACCTATTTCAAAACCACTGCTTGAAAACACACTAGCAAGAATTTTACAAGCCTTGCAGAGAGTATTTCCCCACGCAGAGCTTGCTCTAAAGAAGGGCCAACAGCAAGGTATAACAATAGTAGCTGCTTCTTTAAACTTCTGCCAAAGCAAAAACTTCCGATTTGTGCAATCAACGTACAGAAACCTCTCAGCCATAATGACAGTAGGATTTTATAATATGCACATGCACGCCTTTATTTCAGGAATATCGTGCATAGTTTTTATTCTGGATTCTAAACTGAAGTGCTGGATGGGAGCTGTGAATGACTCGCAATACATAGGAGAGAACTATGCATTCTCTCCTAGAGCACCCTGTTTCTCACAGTAGCTAATATCGTGTTTATCATTCATAGAGATGGATTTAAGGTTTAATGTGTGAGGCACCTCTTTCAAAATAAATGTTTAAATGGGGGGAGAGGGCATTTTTACATGAATGCTTCTAATTCCTGTGAAGAATGTCAGAACCACAATACAACTATAAGTGGTTTAAGCTAAATATTGTTACAGCTATCGTGATTTTTAACCATAGTCTCCTAATTTGAATGTTTGTGGATCACACTGTACGCCTGCACATGAGATCAGAATGTTTCAGTAACGTATACTCTGGGGCTTGGCTTGCATAGCATATGTGAGCTTACACTCCTGACTGCATCAACCCTGACCAAGTTGTCTGTCGGATGGTGACAGCAAATAAATTGATAAACTCGCTGCACTCCTGATTAACGGAGATCCATGAATAGTTAGTTATTATCCTAATCCCTGGAGAATATCCTGCCAGTATTACTCCCAGTAGAGCTGGTAGATTGTTTGCATTGGTGAAAGAGGCAGAAACCCACCAACAATATAAAAGCAGAGAGGCTAAGGGATTGGTAATTGCATCCCGTCTCCGTTGTCGGCCTTTCATGATCTCTTTCTTCGGGGATCTTTGAGGAGCCTTATTTAGAAGATGTGTTGGTCTGTATATTCTGACTCACTAGTCCTAGACAAAGGGAAGTCTGTGGCCACCACATTCACTTAATTTCCCCACATCCAGTGGGGGAACCTGCTCCAGAAGGAAGTGGCCTTGTTGGGTTCTTCAGGTGCCTAGGAACTACAGAAGTTCCTAATCATCTTTATTCTAAGGAAGAAACCTCCTATTGTTTTCACCAACAGAGAGAGAATACCTTATGCAAATCATGTGATGTAGGACAGCTTTGTAGAGACTTGTGCAATCTCCTTAGATCTGTGGTAGGATAAACTCTTCAGAAAATAACATTCTGCATGTGCCCTCAAATGAGGAAATACAATATAAGGGGTCTCCAGCACTGATTTAGAAGCTGTATTAATGTGAGAGGAAGATATGGACTATTCAGGAAAGTTAACAAACCTCTCTTGTCTTTCAGACAGTTTAAATCATATTTTAAGAAATTATGCAATTGACAGTGATGAGGAATCACCATCAATCTTTGAAGATAAGCCAACTCCTGAAATGCCTGGTAGACAAAAGGAAAAATTCCTCAATTTTAGCAGGTACATATTTGTCCCTTTATGTTTGCATTATTAAGATGGCCGTGTCTGTAAACAGTTTTGGTGTGAGGGGTGGTAGATGAAGAAGTAGAGGGGAGGGGTGTGGGGGGGTGATCAATATTTGCAAGAAGTAAGCGTGAAGATCCAGCTGGGTACTGAGGTTCTAATGGAGTACACTGCCATAACCCATCAAACTGAATGGCCCAGCCCTCTTTTCCTAAGTCAAAGTGGTCCACAGACTATTAGAATGTGTTGATTTAATCCATGGCATTCCTTGAAAGACTCAAGACCAAAGAAACGTGCTGCCTGTCCTTTTAGCTAAAAAAACCCTACAGATTCGTGTAGACATCTTTTGCCCTTCTAATTTCCAAGATTGTTAAACCAGTAGCGAATTATGTAGCAGAAACAGAACTGAGAAATGGTTTGTTAAAACACTGTGAGAAAAACTTAAACAATGTCTGCATTTTGTACCTTTAACCGACTAAGTTTATGTTAACTTTTTAACATTTTAATGTGGAAGTCATATAAGCTGACAGTTGAAAAAACAGATTATTGTCGTCACTGGTGGGTCAGTTATTTTTCTCACTTTCTATTGCTGCGCTGTCCAGAAAATCTTCTGACCTGCTGAGCTTGGTTAGGTCTCTAGATCTTTGACTTCAGCCAGCAAAGGTACAATAGTATTGTGGTGGAAAAAACCGAATGCTCTTCACAAATGTGTTTCATCCTAGTAAAGCAGTATTACTAGGAAATTAATAGACAATTCAAAGATGAAACATTAGAATGACTGACTAAAATAAATATACATCTTAATACATATTGAGTGTACTGCTGTAATTTAACCAGTCCATTTGTGTACTTCTTCAGATACAGCTAATGTGTTTCAGTGCCCACGTTAATTTTTTTCTAGAAATGTTGTTCTACTCCTTCCTTCCCACTATCTCCAGTAACTATGGCCAAATTTCAGCTAAACTAGACAGATGTAGAGATCTCACAGCTACTTAAACTCAAGACCTACTGAAAATCAGTGTCTACGGGCAGTGAGGAGATCCAGATAGGCGTGTGCTGAGAGATAGAGTTGTTATTCTCCCCCATATCGGGTTACTGATGAGTTGTCACATGTGTATTTAGCTGGACAGTCCCCCTGTATGATTTAAGAGCCGTTACTTAACCCAGCCAAAGGAACAGCAGACATGCTGGGGATTGGCAGGATTTCTTAAGGGAGGTATGGTACAAGTTTTTTAAAAAGAAAATGGGCTTTGACAGTGTTCCTGATCACAGACCAGCTTATTATTTGCTGGAACATGGAGAGTATTTACCGAAAGGGAAAAAAAAAAGAAAGAAAGGTGTATAGGAAAAAACCTTATCCTCTGTGTGCCTATTCATCACCTCATTTTTAAACTTGTTTTCTTCTTCCTGTTCTAGAAATGCTTATTACCAGCCAACATCTTGCAGGCCACGGTTCTTACTAGTTGGAGAGCCAGGATACGGGCAAGCTTCTCATTTGGCACCTGCAGTAATACATGCCCTGGAAAAGTTTCCAGTCTATACACTAGACCTATCTGTTCTGTTTGTTAGCATCACATCATCGGAAGAAACATGTGCACAGGTACCTTTTTTTCTCTTTAATCTCATAAACTAGTAAAGTAAGCAAAATTCATTGTTAATGGAGGTGCCCTGGTTTGAATGTGCTGTTAGGTTTACTTCTGTCTGAAAAGCCACTTTTCTGCTAGATCAAATGATACCAAATGAGGATGTTACATGTGGCCGTATCTTTCATTCCAAAGGAATGGAAAGTGAGGATGTTGCTAGCAGCTTGGGAAGCTGGGAGGTGCTGCTAATAAACCCCTCTTTATAGCAAGAAGTCCTCCCCATCTCGGTGGGATCCAGAAAGTTGTTTTCATGGCTGCTTAAGAATCTGTGCTCCCAGTAGATGGCTCTGCAGCAGCCTGACTGCCTGTCATGCACTTTTTGTAACCTTCATTTTCATTATATTTGTAAGGCAATCAAGCTTTTGGGGAAAAGAAGTGTTTCTTTTCTTATATATACCTATACAGCTTGTACTGCTGCAGTATATGCAGGAAAAGCGTTAAAATTCATGGAACGCTTACGTTTGTTTTTCTTATACTAGAAATTAAATATAAGCAGATTTAGTGCTGTTTTCCTTTTTACTTTTAGGCAGGAAATCCCTTTCATTGTTTGACATCACTGTATTAAAATATTTTCACCTTTAGTAGCAGCATTTGAGAGCTCTACAAGTAAGGATGGACATGTTACATGACTGGAGACTCATTTGTCACATAAGAGGAACAATTCCTTTTGTGTTATGTGATGGTTGCACCTGCGGTCATATAACTAGCATGTCTAGTCACTGCCCGGATATACCACGTGCACTTCCCATCTTGTGACAGGAACTCCCTGAATATTGATAATCTGAAAGGGTGCACGGAGAAATTTGTCATGTGAAAGGACTGTTGCCGCTTCCCTCATGTGGTAGATGCATGTCCTCTTCTGTGATCGACGTACCATCTGTAGGCAATGGCTTGTGGTCTTCCAAAGCACGTAATCTGGTCTGATTGATAATGAGAGGCTGTGAGTGATTTAGCTATTCAGGCAGCTATTCAGACTGGTCACCTCTTATAAAATGTACGTGAAGTTATGAATTGTAACCAGGCTTCTTTCACAGTGTCAGCCCTCATCTTTTCACATAGGTCTTTGCTTGTTCAAACTGTGCTTCAGAGTGACTTGGATATGTGCGCACCCTGAATTGAAAATGGTGCAGTCAGAGTCGTGTAGTGATTTACCCAGGCTAATACATCTTGCTCAAGGGTTAGTCTTGTTTTTTCAGGCACACCACCACAGCAGCTGAGTTGTAAGGCTCTTTAGGCATTACCTTAAACCTAAGTAGTTTTGAAATCAGGCAGAGATTCAGGTCAGTTTCTGTCTGTGTAGCAATGTCCATATTTGAGTAAAGTGAAAATTTTACCTTATTGTTAAGGAGTTGTTTTTTGTTGGATTGTTTTGATGTTTTGGCTGCATGTGCTCCTATTTCATAAGACAGTTTGACTGACACGTAGTTATTTATTAGCCTGTTCTACATGGTTTAGTTTTCTTATCCAAGCTTTCATTTTACCAGTTGATGCGAGAAGCACAAAGAACAGCACCAAGTATCATTTATATTCCACATATCCATTTGTGGTGGGAGGCTGCTGGAGCTACATTGAGAGCTACTTTTACAACACTACTGCAGAACATTCCAGCATTTGCTCCAGTTTTGCTGCTTGCAACATCTGATGTGTGTCATGCAGATCTCCCAGAAGAGGTATTTCTGTTGATACTTTTCTTACTTTTTTTAGTCAGTTTTTTGTTAATTTATAAATCCTTTAAACGTTGGAGTACTGTGCACTCTTAAGCAAATTCATACTGTTATTACTCAGGCACCCTAACCAGGTCTCTTAAAATTTGCTTAGACAAAACAATGCTTGAAAGCATTTGCCTAAAGTGTTTTCTGAGTAAAGAGCTTGACTTTGACCCAACTTTTTCCCCCTTCTCACACACTCATGCTCATTAGACAGACATAAACATTTACTTCAGACAATAATTCCAGTGACTTCAAGATTGTTAGGTATGTACTTAGTCAAGAATATACGGTGCTTGAAATGTACATGGCAAAAAGATACTTTTACTGAAAAGTGAAAGATAGTTTTACAGAGAAAGTACGATGGTCACACTCTTAATGATGGAATGTAATTTCAAATTTAAATTCTTTATTAAAAATTTCAATTTCTTTCTTCATATCAGTGAAAGCTTTACAAATCAGAAAGCTAAGTTCCAACTTCTGTTTAAGTAACTTGGAAATCTATTTTTAGTTGTATTTCTTAACAAAATTCAGTAAGAGTATGTGCTTAGCTTTCTAGGTATCTGAGAGTGTGCATTAAAGGAAGGTGTTCAAAATGTGAATATGCTGCTCTGATTATTTTGTCTCATTTACTGGGGGGAGAGAGGGGGTTGCCTAGATGTGTTTATCATCAAATGCTTTGAAAGGGCTTAACTTTCTACAGAAATTCTTCTACGGTTAATAAATTCTTTCTAAAATAAGTATTGAAATTCCTTCCATACTTTCTGGTAGTAGAGATTGAAAAATGGAGTAAAACTTGGAAGTGTGCAGCTTTAGACACCTCATTTAAATTAATTTAAAAAAAACCCACAGCACCTTACCAAAAAAGCCCACACTTGTCTCCTGAATCCTGCCTGTTCCTTCGATAGCTGCCATAAAGATTCAAACTAAAGGACAGCAAGGCAGGTAAATACAAAATAAGCAGTCTAGGAGGTGCTGAATGTCAGCACTTTATCAGTGTACCATAGGGTCCCTTCATTGAGCTTTAACTCTAGAGGTGTTCTTTAGAGAAGATACTTTAATTTGCCATGCTAACCTATGAAAATCCAGCCTTTTAAGGCCAAGAAGATACCTTTTCACAGTTTGTCTTATCAAGGTGATTATTCGGTTTAATTTGGAAAGGCACTCATCTTTTTGGAACAGAACATGAATTTGTGTGACCTTACATCTGAAATATCTTTTCTCCTCATGCTTTAGATAAAAGAATTGTTTATTAATGATGATGAAGTGTTCAAAATCCAGTTGCCTAATGAGGAAGAAAGAAGAACATTTTTTGAGGACTTAATTGTAAATCAAACTGCTAAACCTCCTGCATCAAAAACTAAGACAGGTGAGGATATTCTACATAGAAAACTTTGCTAACTGTAAGTTAACAGCTCTACAGCATTTGCTTTGGTGGTAATTTTCTATCAATAATTTTTCATAGGCTTGTATTTGAGTACCGTAAATTGACTAAAAGTTTCTGATTCTTTTAAGCTTGGCAGACATTGGAAGTACTGCCTGTAGCACCACCGCCTAAGCCTCCACAGCTGACAGAGGAAGAAATAAGACAGCTGGAGGAGCAGGAGGAGGATATATTGTGTGAACTGAGGATTTTCTTAAGGGATGTGACTCGTAGACTTGCCGGTGACAGACGTTTCAGAGCATTTACAAAGCCTGTCGACCCAGAGGAGGTAAATTAGTGTTGATCTGTAATACCATTTTATCTGGGTGTATTCATAATTTCTGCATGTTTATATTTCTCAGAGTTTGTGTGCTCTTTATAGGAAGGTTTGTCTTTGTTTTTAGGACTGTACTATTCTGATTTTTCAAGAAGCAGGAAGTTTGCTTTTACTTTTGCTGACTCCTTGAGGCCCTCAAATGTCTGTTATTTGAGTTTCACTGAAAGCCCCGGGTTCCTTCTGCAATGCCTTCAGAACTTTAGAATATTTCAGTTGGAAGGGACCTATAACAATCATCTAGAGCGACTGCCAGTTAGACCAACTGCCAGTTAGACCAACTGCCAACACAGTTCACTCATGAAAAGGCTTTGACATGTAGGCATGTTACAGCACTGAAAAGCAGAGAGATCTCTTTCTTTATAATTATAAACAGTATCTATAGGACTGTTTTAATAAAGCCTAAAGCTCTTTAATTGACTCGCAGTAGTTTCTGTGAGAACAGGAGTAAGAACAGCAGTTTTTAAAATAAATTCTAAGATTCTATTCTCTGTTTCATCTGGGGCTCCTCCGTATAAGATCAACCATAAGGGCTGTGTGGTTTCTTCTTCTTCCCATACGCTTCTGTCTTTTTTTTTTCTCATGTAATGTATTGAATAAGTCTAAGCCAGGGGCATATACTTCGAAGTCAGCTGTCGTTTTAATAGAGCTTTGCATTTCAGCAAAGTCCTGTTCCCCTAAACATCCACTGACTTGTCTTTCCCTTTACTTCTAGTTTCTGAGATGTAAATAACCTAAACAAACCTAGATGTCCTCATCTATACTAGTCATTAGGCTCCTTTTATGGTCTGAGTAAAGAAATCGGCACCTCTCGGTCCAGTTATCTCATGCAAAAGTAGATGCCTAGGACAGATACTTCAAAGGTGCATTCCTGCACCTTTTTCTTCCCGCCAACAACAAAGAGAATCTCGGGTGACTCTACTGAGAAAGCTTTCTTTGCTGTGATTTTCTGAAGCGAAGTGAAATGAATCCCACTCTGGGTGTCTGCTCCCTTCTCTGCCCCACACGTGCTTCTGACCTCCCTGCTTCTTGTTTTTCCCTCTTCTGGTCTGTCTCTTCAAAGCCAGTTGAAATAGCCCTTCTATTTTCAAGCAACTAACTGGTTAATTTCCATATCTTTGGATGTGTCATAAATATTTGGGGTTTTGAAGAAGTCCTTTATTTTACGTTATTAAAATAATGTTGGTAGATACTGTGTTAAATCTCTGAACACGCATATTTCATTTGTAGGTACCTGATTATGACGCAGTTATTAAACAGCCCATGGACCTTTCGGCAGTTCTCTCGAAGATTGACTTGCACCAGTACCTAACTGCAGGAGATTTCCTAAAAGACATCGATCTAATCTGCAGCAATGCTTTACAGTACAACCCAGATAAAGACCCTGGAGGTGAGAATGTGTTTTTATCCCTAATTTGGAAAAATTAAAAATGTATAAATTGATAAACGTCGTCTGTGGACAGTAGACTTGGAATTAGATCATTTTAAACATCCACAGAGAGCATTTCTTGCCAGGATGTAAATGTTGGAGCATTAAACTACTTGGACAAGAAATTGTGATAGAAGTGTTGATCAGTAACTAGTGCTTTTGCTTTAATGATTAACTTTTATGTTGTTATGCTGAAAATATTCACTGAGATAACCCTTCAGAACCTATCTATGAAAAGAGCAAAATCTTTCGATAAGTAATCAAAATAAAGGATTTCATCAGCTGGTAGAAAAGACTCAGTTCTGACTGTAAAATTTCAGATCGTCTCATTAGGCACAGAGCTTGTGCTTTGAGAGATACTGCATATGCCATCGTGAGAGAGGAAATGGATGAAGATTTTGAGCAGCGCTGTGAAGAAATTCAAGAATCTCGCAAGAAAAGAGGTATGGTTTTTGACACTAATGATTTTAAGACTTGTCTCGGTATTTGTAACCAACAATGCAAGACACAATTCTTTGCTATCTGTTCTTTATTGCAAGGTTGTAGCTCTTCAAAGTATGCTCCGCCTTACTACCGTGTAATGCCAAAGCAGAACTATGTTCCTGGCTGTGAGAAAACAGACCCAAAGTGTAACGAAAAGATGAAGATGCCAGCAGCGCCTGTAGATTCCAGTACACCGTGCTCTGAAGGCAAGTTGCATTTTATTCAGACTTTCCTGGAGAAGGTGCTAAAGTCACTGATACCTTCTCTGGTTTTGTGACATAACAGGTTTCTGTGATGCCTGGTTCTTCGTGCCAGAGGCGTTCAGTGTTTTTAATTTGCTTCAAAACGTGAGATAAATCCAGAGGTCATTCATTCGATAGAGTTATGAAGTTCAAGTACAGTGGATGGTTTACATTGTAAGACACTGGACTTGATGACCCAACTGACATTTAACGGCTCCTAAATTGCTCTCTCTTGAAGTCAAAAATGTTGTACATGGCAGTTTCTGAATACTCAACTAGCTTTTAGTTACGAGAAACAGTATTTTTCCCTTCCCTGCCCTCAAATGCTAAAATCTATGCCACCTCTTAGTGTGATTTCCAACTGAAGGGGGAAAGGGCAGAAAAATAGGGGAGCAATAATAATAGATATGTAAAGGAAAGACAATTATTTCCTCACTTTTCCTGTGAAAAGGACATGAAGGAACAAAGGGACTTGGGTCTCTTTCGGCTAAAACGCATGACATGGTGTGAACTTTCCTGGTCTCCATAACAGGACTAGGAATTTTGCCATTGACTTCACCCATGCGCTTTGTGCAGTACTCCGTCGATACAAAGAACGGTGGGTTTTTCTGGAAGGCAAAAATGCTAAGTTTGTTTTAAACAAGGTTAACAGAAAGCGTGTGAGGTGTAAGTCTTCACAGGCAAATTTTTCTCCAGCAAATATTCCCTTAAAATTGTCTCTTTAACTCTGCCCAACATGTGTTTAGCTTCTGAAGTTTACAGCTTTATAACCGATTTGAAGAAGGGCTCGTCTCCAAATGCTTTTCTGTTCATCTATATTAGTTCACGTAGTAAGACAGTAAGCAACTTCACCTAATAACTTTGCTTTCTGGTCATATTTCCTATCTAAAGTAAGAATTCTCTGCTCATAAAATCTTGAAGCTGATGGTTTTGTGAGTGAAATTCTGTAGCTGGCTTTTTAAAATCTAATAGCAAATTGACCTCATTAACTTGCAACTCTTTCTCTAGACATATGTAGGGAGACAGACAATGTTACCTGAGCTCCTTTGATAATTTTCCTTGTAAGTCAAGTAAGATGAGGATGCTGGATTTTGAAGGAAGAACTGTTCTGGTAATGTTTTGGCTTACTTTTTCTGATATCTCTTTGTAGAGATGTCAAAAAGGAAACGCAGAAAGAACAAAGCGTCTTCAAGTATCGCAGCAAAGAGGAGGAAATTTTAGTTCAATAAAGAGAATAAAGTTCCAGAAGACCAAAATGAAGCAGAGAGTGCGGAAGAGTCTCCAGAAGAACATGTTTCTAACATGGATTGCACGGAAGTTGAGTCCACGCAGGATTCTTCTATGGAAGAAAATGGAAGCGTACTTCAAGAACGACAGAAAAATGGGCATGAAAATAAATCTGGGTCAGAAAACGAAAGAGAGAGGGTTCTTCTTGTGGCTAAATCTGCTTCTGAAAAGAAAAGTGTCATGCTTTCTGAACATTCAGACCTAAGAGAGGACAGTGAAATGCCAGATTGCCAAATAGCAGAAAGTTCTGAAGACGGAGATTCAAATGGTAAGTGAAAGGTCAAACAGGTCCTTTAGCTCCTTTTTCTTCCTGAGGAGGATTACACTATTTATTAGGAGGGGGGAGGGGGGGGGGGAGAAGGGGAGGGGAGGGGAGGGGAGGGGAGAGGAAATATTTCCAGTCGGAAGGGACCTACAATGATCATCTAGTCCAACTGCCCAACCAGTCGAGGGCTGACCCGAAGTTAAAGCATGTGGAGGGCACTGTCCAAATGCCTTTTTTTGGGGCACTGACAGGCAGGGGGCATCGACTACTGCTCTAAGAAGGACTGTTCCAGTGTTTGACCACCCAGGAAATGGTGGGCATAGCCCCAGGAAAAGGGGGAGAAAGCAGCACGGGTGGGGATAGCAACGCCACCTGCACTGTGAGAAACACCAAGACTTTTTTGGCAATTTTCAAGCCTTTATTTTCTTTTACTGCCTGATAATTAGACTTAGAGGGCTGGCAGCCCTTGAGGGCCGGCACATGCCCCAGCTGCTGGCCCACCCCGGTTTCGGCAGTGCCTGGGGCATTCTTCTAGTGCTGCCGGCGGGGTGGCCTCTTCTTGGCTAGAGAGGAAGCCTCGGGGCTGCCAGCCCTCCTCTTCGGGGGCCGCCGTGGCCCCCCAGGGGAGTGGTCCCTGCCCCGGCTGGGAGTAGATGGATGTGCCATGGCCTCCTCGGGATCCTCCGGGGGCTCTTCTTGCTCCCCAGGAATAGGAACGGGGGCAGAGGGAGGGCTGCCAGGACCCCCACGAAGGGCAGCTGCTGAGGTGCTGGGGAGGTCGTCCACATTGGTTCCCTCGGAGCTGCTGGAGGGGGCCGGGACAGGTGTGGGAGACCCTCCTCGGGAGGCAGCGGGGCTGGGGGCAGCCACGGGGCTGCCCTCCCGCTCCCCGGCAGCATGGCCATCCTCCAGACCCAGCAGACGGTGGGCTTCCCCACTGCACCGTCGCACAGCAACATTAATAAGTTGGTGCACAAATGTTGCCGCACGGCTTTGGAGGGAGGCCCCCAGCAGCTGGACCAGTAGGTCTTCATCCAGCCCAAAGAGGACCAGGAGGGGCATGACGAGGTCCTCCACGATGGCCGCCAGCGAACGCCGGTTCCCAAAGATCCGTCCCAGCTCCTGACGCACCCAGGTCAGAAGGGGCTGGAGGAGAGCTGGGTGGACCCGGAAAAGGGATGCCCAGGTGTTGGGCTGGAGGCCACCCAGAGAAGCCCTGGACACCATCCCCACAGGCTGTGGTTGTGTCGCTGCAGGGCTGTGGGCAGCTGGATGGCCAGGAACTCCTCCTGCCTGGTGGCTGACGACGGATGAAGCCACAGGTGGGACAACATGCTCCTCAAAGTTGTCGTCTGCCCGCACCGAGTGCACGATGGAGAGGATCCTCCTCTTGCAGAGGGGGCACTCGGGCTTGCTCTCAGCCCACCGCAGGATGCACCCGTAACAGAATTGGTGGAGGCATGGCATCACGTAAGCGGCATTGTCCCAGCTGTCCAGGCATATTGGACAGCAGTTCTCCAGCTCCGTGGCCATGCTCTCCACGTGCTGCGGTGGGCTGGGGGGAGCTGGCGATGTCAAGAGGCTCCCTCGCACCGGTGCTGCAGCAGCGGGTGTCACACTAGAAAAGGAAGAGAGGCCACGGTCATTGGGTGGCCTGGCGAGGGGTGGAAGAAATGCCCAGGTCCCTCAAGAAGGAAACCCTCCCAGCTCCCCAGGGTGAGGTGTCCCCGCACAGCTCACCTCTGCTGCTGTGAGGGTGCCTCCTGGGTGCCCCGGCTGCCTGAAGCTGGCAGGGCCGGGAAAATCCTTTGACGGCTCTGGGGCTGGACACGGAGAGCTGCAACAAACAACTCCCTGAGCACGACACCAGCACCAAAGGCCTCGCTTAACACTCCAAACCTCGCGAACTCGCTCAGCTGGAGTGCTGGCACGAGCTGGCTGGGTGCGACTCGGCGCCCAGATATAAGCAGTGGGGGACGCCTGGTCACAATCCATCGCTTGGGAATATCACAGTCCGTCACTAGGTGACATCACAGTCTGTCTCTCGGGGACGTCTCAGTCCACCCCTTGGTGACAACAGAACCCATCGGTTGAATCGGGGATTCAGTGACATCAGAACCCATATCTTGTTGATGACACTGTCCCAACGGGCCATCCTCGCCCAAGGCGCTCACCCTGGCAGCGCTGCAGCCCCAGTACACACATCTGGGGTTACCGCAACACCAGTGCCCACTCCGTCCCCCCACCTCTTATCTTGTGCTCGGCATCGGTGTTTCACACCAGTTACCGAGGTCTCAGCCATGACTTCCCAGAGCCCTGTCAGGTCGCTCTGGCCATGGCAGATGTCTCCAGGCACATACGACAAGAGGGTTCATTGGGTAACACCCCGTGCCTCCCTGGGAGGCTGCGGGACAAAGTCCCACAGGCTCTTCCCACACCCCAGCATGCTGGCCAGCCCTCGGGGCTCCCCTGCTTCCTCCCACAGGGATCAAGGGCAGCACTTGGCTCGCTCTCACAGTTTTTCTCCTGTCTTTCTCCCCTAGCCAGAAGGCACAAGGGTGATGCCCTCTGCTCAGCACCCATCAGGCCTCATGCCGGTGCTATGTCCCATGTGGGATCCTGGACAGGAGGGAGGCCGACATAGCAGAGGGGCTCAGGGGAGGCAAGGAGGGTCTGTGGGGCTGCGGCTGGTTCAGCATGGACCAGAGAAGGTGTTGGGGCACCTCACAGCACACGCTGGTGCCTATGGGGAAGGTATCAAGGGGATGGGGACAGGCTCTTCCCAGCACTGCCTGCTGGGAGGGTGAGGGACGGTGGCATTGCCTGAAACTAGAGAGGTTCAGGCTGGAGGTAAGGGATCAAAACCAAAATCCCTGTGAGGATCATGAAGCACTGGAGTGGGATGCCCAGAGATGAGGTAGGATCCCTGAGCCTGGAGGTCTTCAAGACCTGAGTGGCCACAACCCAGAGCACGGCGGTCACAAGCCCGTGAAGGGGGGCTCGCCAAAGTCCCAGAAGAGAAAGCACTGCCTGTAGGAAATACAGCAAAGGTTTCCAAAGGTGCAACAGCTTCCAGAAGCTGCAGTGTCAGAAGCCACTTTCTGGTTTCCTTCGATTCAGCAGCTTTCACAAACATTGATTAAAAATAGAACAGAACAGAACAGAACAGAATAGTTCCAGCTGGAAGGGACCTGCAACTATCACCTAGTCAGACTGCCTGACCACGCCAGGGCTGACCAGAAGTTAAAGCATTAAGGGCATTGTCCAAATGCCTCTGAAACAGTGACAGGCATGGGGCATCGACCACCTCCCTAGAAAGCCTGTTCCATTGTTTGACCACCCTCTTGGTAAAGGAATGCTTCCTAACATCAAGTCTGAACCTCCCCTGATGCAGCTTTGAACCCTCCCCACGCATCCTGTCGCTCCCTCTCCACTTCCCCTCCTCAGGAAGCTGTAGAGAGCAATGAGGTCGCCCCTCAGCCTCCTTTTCTCCAAACTAGACAAACCCAGAGTCCTCAGCCGCTCCTCATAGCACATGCTTTCCAGCCCTTCCACCAGCTTTCTTGCCCTCCTCTGGATGCATTCAGGGATCTTAACATCCTTTTTCAACTGTGGGGCCCAGAACTGCACACAGTACTCAAAGTGAGGCCGCACCCACGCTAAATACAGCAGGATAAATCCCTCTTTTGACCGGCTGGTTATGCTGTGTTTAACGCACCCCAAGGTGCGGGTTGCCCTCTTGGCGGCCAGGGCACACTGCTGACTCATACTGAGCTTCGTGTCAACCAGCACCCCCAGATCCCTTTCTGCAGGGCTGCTCTCCAGACACTCTGCTCCCCATCTATACTTGTGCCCGGCGTTCCTCCATACAAGGTGCAGATTGCCCAACGCTCCAATCTATCCAGGTCCCTCTGCAAGGCCTCTTGTCGCTCGAGAGAGTCAACAGCACCTCCCAGTTTGGTATCATCAGCAAACTTGCTAATGGTGCGTTCAACTCCTGCCTCCAGACCATTGGTAAGAATATGGAACAGAACTGGCTCTAGGACTGAGCCCTGAGGAACACCACTGGTGACTGGCCACCAGCCAGATGTAGCCCCATTCACTACAACCCCTTGAACCCTGCCGTTCAGGGCCATTATTTGAACTTAGTATTTTAACAAGACCACAAAAGTTATCTGTCTCTCCCATCTTCTCCCATGTCCAGTTAAACAAGTGTCCTCTAACTCTCAAAGAAAGGACATAAAAGTAGCAAACTTCCAATAAAGGAAAGAACATATAACTAACATAAAATAAACAAGGAGTGGAGAAATATGACAGGGAATTAAGTAATACATCACAAATACAAATAAGCTTAAAAATGTTGACATTAAAAATGTTCTTTTTTCAATAGCTATTGCTTGAGCAAGGCACTCGAAATTTCTTGCCAATTATGTTTTATTCCTCTGTCTTAAATATACATGTATAGTTCTAATTTTTCACTGACTGTTTTTGAATGTTTTACTTTTTTATATTATCTCTTTCATATTTTTCCCCTCCGTTACTCTGCTTCCTCAATAATTTATTTAATTGATTCTTTTCGTTCAGTTTTCCTTCCTTCATTTCTTTTCATTCTCCTTCCTCTGGGTTCTGGATAATCTAGATCATCTGTGTTTCTAGTCTTTCTTTTTTCCTCTGCATCCATTTGGTGATGAGTCAATGCCCTAGCTGGAGCAAAAGGAAATGGGCTATCCCAGCCATATTCTAAAGGAAGTTGTCTAAGAGAAAGCATAGTTAACTACAGTTCTACATTTGTAAGCCTGTGCTTTGTAAGTCTTCAATGTCAAATAGTGAAATCCTGCCTTTTAAAGGGTCCAATGATAAGTGTATTTTTATAAGTAGATGATTATAGTAAGGTAAGCAAATAAGATTGCCCATCTTAATCTTACGGGATTAAGATGCAAAAAGTTGCATGCCTGAGAATAGATAATCAGAATGTGACAGGAAAGTATTATTTAAATATATCCAATAGATTCGATGACTCTCTTGAATAGCTGCTGCCTTGTAAAGCTTTTCCATAAACGGACTTTAAATTGTTTCTCCTCCGGATTTTTTTCCTCTCTGGAAAGACTGAACTTATTTCTAGTTCTGGGTTGTTTGTTTCTGCTTAAAAAAGACACATTTCTCTAGTTCTTTGCAGCAGAAGGGCAACTTACTTTATATGTTTGCATTAGCCTATATCCCTTAAAGCATTAATGTCGTGATCTCTCACCTTACGTCATTAGGAATGATGAAAAGAAATCACTGTAATACTACTGGCCTATGTTTTTCAGTCACAATAAAAAAGAGTTGTTGCATCCCTTCCCATCGCTGCCTGTCTTGCAAGTAGAGACGATGAATTGTGCTGGAGAGAACTGTCCTCTCCGTGGCTGGTGTGAACCAAGTGTGTTTTTGGGGGGTTTACTCTTCCCAGATACTGATGCTTCTTACAGGAAGAGCAAGCTTTCAACAACCCTTAAGAATACTCTAGTAATGCTCTCTTCAACAAAGACTGAATTTACCTATTTGCAGTCTTACCGTAACTGTGCCAGCTCTTCTATTCCCAGGAAATACCGAATGCTGTACGCCTTGGTAGGCTGAAGTCGGTACACAGGATCCTTTCTTAGCAGGATTTGAAGTGGATTATGGAGTGGATACAGTGTGCGTTTTGATTACAATGAGCAGAAGTCACAGAAAGCCAAGCCGGTAATATTAGCTGTCCCAAAGCTGGGCGAGGCGGGGGGCACATTATCCTGCACCACAGGTAGCCATTGCATTTGTGCCGTATGGTGCCTAACACGCCCTTCCCTGCTGGGGCCGACAGACCATGCTTTTTCCCTCTGTAATCTGTTCTAGTCCACTGTTCACGTCACGCAGAAAACTACCATCAGCTCTGGCATTAACACACACTCACGTCTGCAGTCTCAGTGGGGATACCGAAAAATCCAGACATGAAAACCAAACTCCACAAAGTCGTAGAAAATACCTAGAAAGGTGCAATTCTACATTGGCAGAAGAATGGAGTAGATGGCCTAATCTCTTTTTTTATATTTCCCCCCGTCATTACTCCTTGTTACCATTGTTACTTCTCTGCTCTTTGAAGGGAACTGAGTTACCTTCTCACTACCGTAAGTGGACCCTCTAGAACAAGAGTTCTACCATTGCAGGGGCTTAATAAAGGACTACCACCTCCAGATCTGTCGTCATAACCCTTTACAATCACAGTTAAAAATTATACCATAAATTATACCACAAATTAATAGCTGGAAATATGTGGCAATATGCAGTAGAAATACTTCTGTAGTCTACACTCAGTTTGAAGTCCCCTCCTATGGAAATAGTTTTCACATTTTGAAACTGTTAAACGTGCCAATTTATAGCCCAGTTACAATACGAGACTGCACCCATCACCAGTGGTCACAGCTCAGCAGCGGAGCATAGCACTGGCACGGGAAATGAAGGTGCTCCGCACCATCCTAGCTCATACCAGAACGCAGCCTTCCCAGTTGCCACTCTCAACTGCTTACAATAGTTCAGTCTCTCATATTTTGACTCTGTATTTCTTCAAAACTTTAGCTGACTGAGCCTCAAGAAAAACATCTTCTAGGATTCTGGAGGACAGAAAGACCAAGGTAATAAAGGGCTATCTCTTAAAGATAAGTCAAACGATCAGCATTTTTTACACCTAAGTAGACATAAGACATGAAAAACTTATGTATCTTTAATTTAATGTAACAAGTAACCTATTGCTACTGGAAAGTAGTGCTCAGAAAGACCCCCTCCTCCCCACACCCATACACTTAACTGTCTTGAGTAGAACTGAAGATGTGGGATTCTCCACCGTGTATGCATACTTCTCTACTGAAGTTTATATATTCAGGACAGTTATTCATAGTTTCTGAATTCAGTTACTGGAGACAGAATGCAGTAATGAAATCTCATCTGAACTGGCTGGGCACTTCCTATCTTGGGTGGTTTCAAGTTCAGTAAGACAAGTGATAAATGAGTTGCAATGACTCAAAACCAGTAAATCCTGAGGTCCGGATGGGATTTTTCCAAGGTTGTTAAAGATATTAACAAAGAAGAATGTAGACTGGAAGCAGTAATCCTGGAAATTTAGATTATTGTGAAGAGATTTTGGAAGCTACAGGAGAAATACGACTGACAGACAAAAATGTCATAAGCAAAATAATACAAAGTTACTTAAAATGCATGCAAGACAAATGCAAGCAATTTGCACCTGGTATGAAATCACCTGCTAAAAACACAGTTGGATAGTAAATAAACCCCTCTAGCAGATGAGGCTTAGCTAATGCCATTCAATGGCAGGCTTCCCACTCTGAAAAGGAGACTCCCTCCTCACCTGCACCCTCACACACCCGCCCCCCCTCCATTTTCAGCCAAGATCATCAACCACTGCTTCAAGAGGAGTCAGTTAAACCCTGCCACTGAGGCTGAAAGCAAGCTGCCTAGGACCTTCCAGGAGATCTCCAAGAAAATGCATTAATAAAAAGAAAGAGGAGGACCTTTGCACTGCTGTTTTGAGTTTCTCCCTCAAATGACACTGGGCTTCCCGGAAAGAACATGTTAACAGTTTTAGGAGATTGTATGTCTTCTCTGTGTCAAACGCATGGGAAAACCATAGGCAAAGCCATGTGCTTTTTTAGTGTCACCTACCATAGTTTCTTCTGTAGGTTTTATTAGATCCAACAGCAGTAAGATTCAGATTTTTTGGAATGATTCTGATAGCCTTTGATAATTATTTTCTCTAATTGTAGATAGTAAGAAAGAACCTAGCAAATTACAGAATGATTCCCTGATTGTTAGCCCACCTGTGGTAAGGAATGGCAAGCCCTGAAATCACATGAACAAAGCTAACGAGAAACCTTTAAGGACATGGGAGGCATGAAGTAGATCCTGGAAATCTTGGCAATCTGCTGCCTGTGGGCTGAGGGGTGCTGAGGATTCTCAGGGCTCAATGAGGAGAGTGGCAAGCTAGTAGAAACAAATGTGAGGGGTTGCTTTTTTGGGGTGTTGGTGGTTTGGTTTGGTTGGTTTTTGCCTTGCTTTTGCTGCTCTCTACGTTTTAGTCTAGGTTTATGTAAAATTCTGTTGCTAAGCCAGGATAAGTCTCCTGGGTCCAGGACCCTTCAAAACACCTGTCTTGCCCCGCAATGTGTTGCTTTCAGCATCTAGCTGTTGTTTTATTCTGTTAATATGATAAGACACAGATGAGATTGATAGAAATACAGAGGAAATGGGCAGTACGGAATATGAATTGGATGTTTAAGAGGAAATACTTATGGCAAAAGCTACAGATAACAGGGGGAAAATTACATGTCATCAGTAATTAGAAAAATCCTGGCAATATTATAGACATGACTGTCCTTTAGGGGGAGAAAAAGTAGAGATAATATGCAGTGACAGGGTATTGTTCACTCAAACAAAACCTAAAGAGATAGATATTAAATATCACCTGCTAAAGTAGTTTTTCAAATCAGACGTTTCAGACAAGATGTACCTGAAAGTTTCAAGGTGGTTAGCCCTGGTAATTTCTGCTACACTGAAAGAGTGGGGAAAGCCCAGGTATGTGGGAAAAAAATGAAGTCAATACTGCTAAAAGCTCGTCAGAGCACACAATCCAGTGGATTACAGGTTTAACCTGAGAGTTAACTGAAAGTAAGCAATGTAAGAGATGATACAGGTTTCAAATAATGACGACTTTCTCAGTGACATGGTTAATAGTTAATATATATTACATATACTCTACGTAATTAATTCTAATTGAAGTATTTATGTGGAAAAGTTACTTTGTCGAGCCCCGTATCTTGCAGAACTGATGGTTAAAAGTAACTGCATGTGTCATATTTCAGCACCTATAAGGCATCTAATGTCACACTGTGTAATCAAAAAGATCAAAAGATTTAACAAAATGTAGTATCCATGAAGCATAGTACATGGATTAAAGCTGGCCAACTGAAGGATCTCAAATTCCGTGTTAATGGGACTTTTTTACTGAATGTTACTCTGAAGTTTATTTTTCCTAATGAAGCCCTGCAAAGACCGGTACCTCCTAAGGACTGGTACTGATACTGTCACAGCTCATCAGGTAACAGCCTGGATTTCACGTGATCAGACGCTGCGTAACATCTAGATACAAAGCATCTATGCCATACAGCAGGATGAGAATTGTACTTGGGAGAGCACAAATCAAAAAGACAGCAGGAGGTAATCATATCAATATACAATTTCTGTGTGAGCCTGCACACAAAATTGTTGTGAGAACAGGGAGATTCTACCACTGTTCAAGTGGCCCAGCTGAGGTTCCTGAAGACATAGCTTACAATTTAAGCAGTCTAGCAAATGGAAAGCTGGGAGAGAGAGGAGTCCTGTCAGTATAGTACTGACTAATTTCATTTTAAAAAGGGCATAGGGTCTTGAATGAGACTAAAAGTTTGATGATACCTGTAATCAACTCGAAGAATGTTACAAATGTGGGGTAGAAATATTCCAGGATACAGACTACAAGTTCCCTTTTTTGAGGTGACAATGCAAGTTATAATGTACTTATTTAAACTGTCCATGAGCTGATGTTTATGTCCTTTGGACTATTTACTTTATTCTCTGGACACTTTTTTTAGTTAATGTCTTTACTTCGCCTTAGTCATTCTAATCTGGTATAGCTGCAGTTTTTTGATGGGCTTAATTAGGAGAAAAGAAGATTTCTTTTTCTTTAAAAAGAGATAGTATTGTAAAGTGACCAAAAAAAAAAAAAGAGTACAGATTCAGGAATAGTTCTAATGTCTGAAATTAAATACATTTTTGGAAAGTGTATTAGATCTCAATGTGATAAAAGAATACAACCACCAAAATAGTTTAGTATAGACAAAGTGCGAGGAGAACAGGTAGAGAGTGAAAGATGCATCACATAAAAAGCCAGGGTCTGAACACGAATAGATTTGTATTTCCTCAGAAGACGTTATTTCTTTGTCACACTTGGAATATGGCTCTGGATTCATCTAGCAGCTGACCAGCAGCATCCCTGTAGTCCTTAAGAAAGTCTTGCCGACCTAAAGGGACCTTGCCTTCCCCAGTAAATGAAGTTTCCTTCCTGTAAAATATTGCAGGTCGTTGTTAGGTGAGTGATAGGTAAATAAAAAAAGTGATTGCCCTGTCTTACTACCAAAAAAAGTTTCTCCTCCACTGCAGGAGGTAAAGCAAAGGTAAAAATCGCCAAATTAACTTTACATTTGTGTATAACAAACTCAGAGCTATGTTAGCTCTATGAACTTCGACTAAAAGGATGAAAAGATTGCTCTGAATACACCCAGATAGGGATGAAGTCTGTCCTCCCTGGACTGTATAAAAGAGAGACCATTGGGTATAAGGATATGCTATCAAAAAAGCGCTATTAAAATCATTAACTTGAAGACACAGAAAAAAAACCCCAAAACCTAGCATTTAAGTTATTTACTAAAGCAACAACAATAACGCTTTAATACAAACTAGCTATCATTTCTTTATGTACTGCCTGTACAATCATAGAATGGCTCAGCTTGGGCAGGAGCTCAGGAGGTCTCCAGCCCAACGTGCTACTCACAGCACAGTCAGCTCTGAGGTCAGACCTGCTTGCTCAAGGCATCCCCCATCCAGGCCTGAAGCCTCAAAGGATGGAGCCTGCACAACCTCGCTGGACAACGTGCTCCACTGCTCGGCTGTTCTTACGGGAAAAATGTTGTCCTCATATCCGTATCAGGGATCAAAGCAACATTATGCTAATAATCTGCATGCAAATAATCTCTGATCTGGAAAGCGCTTACAGCCCGCTACTGTAATTCTCACAGCGAGTTTAACACACGTTGTCTCTGAACGCAGAGGACCAAAGCTGCTTATGCTGGTTTGGACAGAAAAGGATCATGGCAGCAGACTCCGTGAGTCTGAAGCTACAGTTCGCAGGTGCAACGGCAGCACAATCGTTCCGGTAAGAGCTGAAGTCCACGTCCGGGATCGAAGCACCGGTGTACAAATCAACTGAAGAAAGACAGTCTCTGGTCTGGAGAGTTCCTGGGGGCTGTTACTACAAATGAGAAGAGGGAAGGATGCTTAAACTGAATGTGGGCCCTCACGGGAAGCCAACAGTAGTAGGGAACCGTACCTTTTAAAAGGATATGGTGTGACTGGAGAGTCGGTTCCTCCCTTCCCTTTTGTGGAGAAACCCAGTCTTGCAGGAAGCAGGTAGCTATGGGCATCCTTACTTCTGAAGGACTTCTGAAGAGCACGATTTATCAGAAGTAGCCCCTGCCCACCTCTTTTGTTAATGCCTGTTGTGTCTTGTTCCGCTACTGCACAGGCCTCTTTCTTCAAGAGGTCAATACGGACTCTTGTCTTTCCCTTTACAGTCAATATTTTCAGTGCTGCTCTCTCGATTAATGCAAAGACATTTTCTACCCAGGTATTACTATTTGTTACTCATAAACCGAGAAGACTGTGATTTGATTTGTCTTGACCCACCTAAAAGATACTTAGGTTTATGTAATGATCATTTATTGAGAACTTTAACCAAATTTCCTCTTCAGTTTTATTTTGATTAGTGTAATAAAGATGACCAAAAGAGCTGGCCAGACTTTTTCAAATACTGAATTGGGAGTCCATTAGAGCATCTCTTACTGCCCTATTTTTTTACTTCTTTCTGTGCATGATGAACAGCCTCCTCGCCATCACTGTGTTTTTAGGTGCCAGAGTTTCCTTACAAGTAAATTTAGTAGACTGACTTCAAACTCTCTACAAAGGAGGAAACTACGAATTCAAAATATTAAATGTATAATTCCAATTAGAAATAGTGATTCCACATTGTCAGAAAAAAGATGGTATTACCCAAGGGGAAAACTGAGGAAAAGATTGGACACATGGGTGTTCTTACATTGTTAGAAAAGCAAGACTGAACTAGTTTGTAATAGCTGCTAATTAAATTTGCAGTGCTTAGAAAAACATTTTAATTTGCTTGTTGAAGCATAGCCATCACAGCCGAGATCCAGTACACAGCACGGAAGGATGAATGTTTTGAACAAAGAAACGATGTTGAAATCTGCCTCCTTTCAGAATTGGACTGTGATACGCAGAGGTGACTTTTCAGTTTGAAAAGTTTATAACAGGTTCACGCAAACAAGCACATTCTGCCCTTCCTCTATTATTCTAGTCATTCCCATCTCTGGCTGCGTCTATGAATTTTCTCAGCCTGCAAAGATGGATATTGGATGTTTTCTACTGTCACATTCACATATATCTGCCACTACCGAAAGTCTCTTTGAGGCCTGTGCCAACGGAAATCAGTGGAGAACGTGGCTTAGTTTTAGCTGCTGGTCAGACAAGCTCTGTCACGGTAGTCTTACAAGTCTTTGCTCTTATTGTGTGCAAAGTACTTTCTAGGCTAAGGTAAATATCGTCACATTTTCTTTGTTTTGTTTTCTTTGCTCTAGCTGGGAAGTTGATACCAAGTCCTTCTAAAAAATATTTACATTTTACATATATAAAACCATACTTGCATATTTGCACATAGCTAAAAATATAAATATACTTTCTTCCTTAGCAAAGGAGAACATCTAAGAGAATAAAGGTGTTCACATTTTCATGTGTGCATGTTGAAAAAAAATCTGAGACCCAAAGGCTAGGCTTCCTATATTGTTAAAAAATATATAGCTCATAGATATGATGCTTGAATTAGCAAACACAGGGTTTTGATTTTAAAACGTCAATGACAAGTTAAAAACAGAGTCTCTGGTCAAAGAGATCTAGGACTAGTTTTCTCTGAATGCAAAACACATAAGCAATCTGTGAAATGTTCTACTGTAGGCTGAAGGGGAAAGGGGTGTAACTAGCATTTCCTTTTCAGCCTGAAAATTTACAGGAATGCAACAGCACATCTGTATGGAATTAGCATGGCTTCTCTCCCTAATACATTGAGATTCATGTGACTGCAACCCTAGAGCCTACGATCTTGAGTCCAGATTTGTTTTACCTAATAAAAACAGCAGGGCTGACTGTACCTTAGGGTCTAATATTTAAAAAGACTAAAATTATATTTTTAAGAAAACAAAAATAAAAGCAGGCCATTTCATAGCATTTTTAAGCCCTTACATCTTTAGATAGCTGTTTAAGAGGCTGTGTGTAGCAGGCTATATACCAAACCATGTATCTAGAGTTGCCGGCACTACAGCTGGATTGGAGACCATCAGTACACTCAGAGAAATCCTCCTTTTTGGAAAGCCACATTACAAACATCTCTGCTGACTGCCAGTTTTCTTATGGAATTTGCATCGGTACATGACCCATTCTTTTTCCTTCCATTAGTCTATGTGAAGGGCATGCTGTATATAACATGCCATAATTACAATATGCTGGCATCGTGCTGCTGAAATAAGTCAATGCAAAGTTTTGAATTGTTCTTAGTATATGTAGTGCCATCACAGATTTTTCACAGAATCACAAAGGTTGGAAAAGACCTATAAGATCATCACGTCCAACCATTAACCCAACACCACTGTGCCACAATGATAATATATATTGTAGATATAATATTCTATATACTACTATATATTTTACTTCTATCATAGAATATATAATAGATATTTATTTCTCTATGTGTTTTGAGCATGGACCTTTTTGAAATCTCCTGCGTAATGATCAGAGTCTTATATATCAAGATTCTGCTGAGTGGAACCTTACATAGATTTGGCACCCATCTGTTTCAATTTGCAGTCGAGTGAAAATTACCAGCTTTGCATTTCATAGGTGTGTGCCTATATAAAGGAACGGCCATGACAGCAGTTTAGCAACTTCACATTTGCACGTGTCTTACAGCATGCAACGAATCAAAGTCCACCTGTATTTACATTCCAAAACCCTATTTTAATTTGGTAAAAATGAAGTTTGGTTCTAGTATGCAAAACCAATGATGTCATGTCCATCAGAGAGGAAGAACACAAAAAAACGCAGCAGAAAATTGTTATTAATTTCTCGTTAAGAATTCTTTTTGATTCGATAACGCCACTGCTTAGTTTGGGGCTTATCAGAGATTCTTGGGACTGCTGTCAAGGTCGCTTTACTTCGGTGATTCCACAGGTGAAGTAATATTTCCTACGAAGAGAGAACAAAGGCTTTAAGCAGTGACACAGCCAGAGTATCACCCGGTACAAAACTGCACCATTGACGAGAATGGTGGAATGCAGGTGAAACTTGGCTGCAACTCTTAAACACCCTCCCAGCTCACCCTTTTAGTCTGTAGTTGACACTTTCTCTCCATGTGGGCATGCAGAAGCTTTGACATGTAGAACAGACCGTGTTAAACTTGACCCCCAGTTTTTCAGATTCCTCATTTCCCGACTCCCGCCGGGCCCGACGCAGGCGGCAGCGGGGGCTGGCGCCGGGACAGCGGGAGAGCCGCCCCCGAGGAGGGGCCCCGCCGCGGAGCGCCGGTCCCGCCGGTCCCGCCGGAGCCCCCCGGAGCCCCCCGGCCCGCGCTGAGGGCGGCGGGGCGGAGCGGAATGGCGGCGGGGGGCGGGCGGTGCGTCTGCGCGGCGGGCGCGGGCGGGAGCCCTTCTTCGCGCGGGAGGGGCGGGCGCGGCTCAGCGCCGGTGCCGGCGCTCACCCGGGGCGGTGCGGTCCGGGCCGGTCCGGAGCGGCGGGGAAGGCGGCCTCGTCCGCTTCGCGCCCCGGAGCCGGAGGGAACCTCTAAACCCCCTGGTCCCGCCGCTGCCGCGGGCAGGGACATCTGCCGCTCGGCCGGGCCGCGTCCCCTCGCCCCCCGCGGGGAGCTGAGCTCCGCGCTGCCCTCCGCCCTGCCCGGGGCGAGCGGGCCTGAGGGGCTGCGGGGCTGCGGGCAGCGCTCGCCCGGAACGCCTTCCCGCGGGGGTTCGGCTCCGCTTCTTCCCCGGGTGGACGGCGCCTGGGAAAGGTCTTCTCCGGCACGGAGCGGGGCGGGGGGGGGGCGGGCGGAGCAGACGCGGGCCCGGGGAGCGGCCCAGGTACGGCCCTGCGCCTCCCTCGGGTCACCCGCCGGTTCGCTCGGGGGGGTGTGCGCAGGAGCGGGAAGCCCCAGTTCGAGTCCTGTTCATACAGTCACCGTTTGATTATTTTATTTAGTTTCTGACGGCTGTGGTTCTCATTGGCAGTCATAGATTCTGAAGTATCCTTCACCCAGATATGTTTTCAATGCTTTTTTTTGTGCTGAAAATGGCTTTAAAATTGTTTTAAATAGGTGTTCTGCTGGCACTGTGCATAGATGTGTGTGTGCACCACCACCCGCCCCAAAAAAACCCCACCCCACCGGCACTTCTGTGTTCCAGACCGTCGGTATCACAGCCTCATCCACTTCTTGTGGTATCTGTCCCCTGCGCCTGCGCTTTCTCTTGTGTCAGTAATACTTCTGCTGTCTTTGAGTCAGGTATTTTCAAAACAATATCCCCTTCCTCGAAAACTATTTGTGCACTCGGTTTGGATAACAAATCCCATCCCAACAAGGGTATTGGACATTCTGGCATATACAAAAATTCATGTGTAATAATTTTGTTTCCAAATTCCAGATCTAGGGGTTGAAGGAAAGTCCTGTTTTCCTGCTTCCCGGTTGCTCCAATTATATTAGCAGTTTTATTTCCCAATCTTCCCTTACAGGTATTTAATACTGAATACGTTGCCCCGGTATCTACCAAAAACTCAACTTTAGAATCTCCCAGCCTGATTGTAACCAGAGGCTCAGCTGGGTTCCCCTCCGGTTCCCTTCATTCATCCAAAATCATCATTCTCGCAGCTTCCTGCTGGTTTGCCTTTAGTTTAGGGCAATTCCTAAAAGCTCCTCTTCCCCTTGCTTGTCCTCTCCCTATTCCCCTTCCAGAATTTCCCATTAAACCAGCTATCAGGCGATTCTCCCTAACGTCTTCCTTCTTCTCCTTCTTCTGTTCTTCTTCTCTTTCCCGATTATTGTAAACTTTCTGTGCTACTTGAAGCATCTTACTTAGGTTCCTTGAATCCTCTCCTTCTAATTTTTGAAGTTTCCTCCTGATATCTGGTGCTGCTTGTCCCATAAAAATCGAAGCTGACTGTTGCTGCTCTGCTTGTGTTTCCGATTTCCTATCAGTATATTTTCTAGCCATCTCTTTTAATCTTTCTAGAAATACCGAGGGGGATTCATTTTTATCCTGTCTCACCTCATATAACTTCGACCAATTGATAGCTTTTGGCATTGCACGTCTAACTCCATACCATACCCATCTTTGGTAATGAGTCAGCTTCTGCCTGTGGTCCACAACATTTGGATCCCACTGGGGGTCCCCCGAAGGGAAGTTCTTTTCTATAGTTCCTGTAAGTATACCATTTGCACCTGCTGCCTCTGCCTGTGTTTTCGCCACATTTAACACCATCTTTTTTTCCGTGCAATCGAAGAAATTGTCTAATACCACTTGCAAATCATTCCAGGCAGGGTCCTGAGTCCTAATAATCGTTTCCACAACTCTAGCTACTCTTGTTACCAAAAATCGTAACGAAGAAAACTCTCCAAACCAAATGATAGTTTAGAAAGCCGACATTGGTTTATTGCAGCTGGGGGCATGGGGGATTTCTCCTAACATGCACAGCCGGTTAAGATCATGACAGGTATTTAAAACAGTTAACAAAGTTAGTTATGCCTACTGGTGCTACCCCTTAATTAACTCTTGGTTAATACTTTTCTTACTTCATCTTAAAGCTACAGTTCTCTTTGAATTCACTACGCATGCTCAGAGAGTAGGGGGCTTAGTTGGGTTGGGGGCTTTTCTAGCTAGGAGGTGTGTTCTTTAACATTATAATGAGATTATAACGAGACAGGTTAACTCTAGGGCACTATTTTGGCATTCCATTGTATTTTTCTACGATTCGTCCTTGTGTTAATCATTATTGCTAGTTAGTAGAGAGTTAGTGGAGACAGTTTTTATCTTTAATATGTCTAAGTGCCAGGTGCGTTTGTTATGAAGTATCTTCTTTACATTCTTCTCATTCTTCTCAAGATGTTCTGTAACACTCTCCGGATCTTCTCTATACGTTCCTGCGGCCTGTTTCCACGCCATTAAGTCAGTAACAGAAAACGGAACTTTCACATATAGCACACATGTACTGACCAACCCCTTGTCGCAAAGGAGCTAACAATTGTGTCTGGTGTCTGATTCTCCGTGACACCGGTGTATGAACCGCTACTTCAGGTGGTCCCGCCACATCCTTTTCCATTCCACTACTACTATCTGGTTCCACCCTTTCTCCTGGTCTAATACCTCCCTCTTGCGCCTGATACGGGGAAGAATTTCGCTCACGCGACGGTGGGGTTATATTTAATTCTAGCTCCATTTCATCCTCTGTTGGAGTTGTGCATTTTCTGCATCTCTTTCCAATAACACAAGCTGAGCAACAACTTTTAGATTTCCTGTTTTCAGAGGTTAAAGCCATCACTAAATGACCTCGACTTATCAATTTACACTCCTTCTGCCAGTCAGTTCGCTGTCTCAAGTAAAAGAACAAATCCACGTAAGGTACCTCATTCCATTTGCCATCCCTCCTACAGGACAACATCAATTGCAAGATAGTATTATAATTTAAAGTCCCATTAGTTGGCCATTTCTCTTGATCATCTAAAACATATAAAGGCCACCAATTATTACAATACTCAATCATTTGACTTTTATGCAAGTCATCATGCAACTCATTCCAATGTGTCAATAAACATCCCAAGGGTGACGTCTTTGGTATCTTCTCGTCAATGGCTAAATTCCCCGCGCTCTTACTCTTAAACAATTTTGTTAACGCCATTATGTTTATTATTCTTATATAATTATATTATCAAATATCAAATTACCAAATGACAACTGTCTCAAATACACAAATGTCCAACCCAGCAATAGCTTTCGCTTATGACTTAGGGGCAGACGCCTAGGCTTCCAATGCAAACAAAGCCCCAACCCTGCGAAGCTTTCACTGCACCTTACGGGCAGGCTATCCAAACAAATTCCCAAGAAGTGCCTTACCCTTTTCCAGGGAACGTTGCGAGGAGCTTGTATGGGTCGAGGGCGACGGTCCTCGCCGAGAATCCCTCGGTGCCGGCTGGAGTCTGATCAGCACTCGATCCCTTCCAGTCTCACTCGCAAGGTCCCATCTGGGTCGCCAAAACTGTTACCGTGAGTCAGCAAAACCAAGAACTTTCTAAGACTTAATTTGAAGTTTAGAAAGCAGGCACTTCTTTATTGCAGCGCTGGACGCACAGGGGATCACTCCGCCTAGTGTTGTGCCAAGTTACTCTGCTACAAAAGTTATATACAATCAAAGTATACATATTCATCATATTTCCAGGAAACAATTAACATATCCATACAACTTCTGAGACCTCATTAATATATGTAAATGTTCATAACGCATGCGCCTTCAGGTACACTGGTGGTTGTCCAAAGTCCTCTGGTGGTCATCCATAGTCTCCCTCATTGTGTCCGCTAGTTGAACCCAATCTTTGCGCATGCTCAGCTTAGTTGCAAAATTCCGTTCCCCTTTAATCTTGGAACCTCCAGAAGATTTTCTGGGTTTACTAACCAGGCCTACAACTTACCATTCTCTTGACAGGAATATCCTCCTTATCGACAAAGCTACATTGTTTAACAATTAGTTCATAATCAAAGCATAGATAAATCACACCTAGTTGCCATTACACAAATTATTTAGCACAAAATATATCATGGTTTTTAATTTTCGTTGATTAGTCTCTTGATTATACAATTCGATCAATATCCATACCCAAAATAATCAATGGTTATTTCTCTTAATGTCTATTGATTGGCGTTCTTGATATTCAAATCCAGATGGGAAGGGTAAGGGGATTTCCAAGCAGCATCACTGGTGCATACCAGGTCCCCATAGTTACGGGACTCAAATGAAACTTCTCTATTCGATTCTTCATTGTTCCATCTCGTTGCGATTAGTTTCTTAATACAAAACAGTGACTCCCTGGTGAGGTTCCTATGGTTACGAGTCTCAAAACACACCAATATTCTAACATTCTGTTTCTACTTACAACTAAATTCAGTGATTTTACAACAGCCCCACCTGAAACTGAAGTCCAGTTCTGGACCCGTTGTGTGCATTTGAAGGATGAGTCATTTTCTTGTAGGTGAAGTGGATCCAGACGTGTTATCTTGTGTCACTTAAGTGTTCAGTGCACAGATTTCTTGTGAATCTCAGCTACTCAGGTCACGTTCTCTGTCAGTGCTGGAATAAGAATTTTAAGTAAGATGGACTGATATCTGCGTGCTGGTGGATTCTTATTTGGGAGATTGCAAATGGCCTTCAGCTTTAGGGTCCAATTTAACCATGATTCTAAATGAGAAATAGAAATACCTTTTTTATTTTCCTCCCCTTGACCGGCTGCAAGGTTTTTAAGTGAATTGGCCTCTGTATTCCTCGTAATCAGAGTAATGCCTCGGTCTCTGCTGGTGGGGTATGTGGGTGTTGAGAGCTCAGCTGTGCCTGTGATGTCTGCTGCTGCTGTGGTTCCTGGATTCACATGTGGATGAAATCTGAACACAGTCTCTGTTAACAGCTGTTCTCAGTCAGCAGGAAAATTAAATGCTGAGACTGAACTACTTAACCTGAACCCGCTTTTTCTTCCAGGGAAAATTCTGCATGAGATGAAAAGCCTTCTCCTCGAGGAGCCAAAGTGTTGGCTGGATGTTATTTCTATTTGGAGAAAGCTTCATGGGCATGAGGGGAAAAAAGACAATGTCTCTCAAGAAAACGCATCGCTTCTCAAGAGCAAATCAGAAGAAGAGACAAATACTGCAACCGACAGGCGGAAACCAGAACCAGTGAGAAAGACCGTGTCCGAGCAATGTCAGGCTGGAGAGAGGTGTGTGGTACTAGAGAGGCAGAGATCCTGTTCCTGCCACCCTCTTCCTCGCGTGCAGACTCTCACCGCACTTTCCCTTTATTTTCTTCAGACTAAGCAGCCCCCAGCGCTTCAGGCCCGAGGGTGGCTGTGGGGCCACCAGCCCTGCAGCAGAGATGCTCGCCTGCGGGGGGAAGCTGCTGGCTCCCAGTGTTGTCCCAGAAGTTGGGTTCTTTACCCATTGTGCAAGAGGCTGATGCACACGCAGAGTGGAGATCCTTGTTTATTTCATGTCTGCACAGAGGTGGGTGCTAGGTGGTAACTCCACAAAGCTAGCACCCCTCGGTAAACACACGGTTAAGCATTTCTACGTTCCGAGCAACAGTTACAAGTACTTTTTACAGTTGAGCTTAGTTGCCCTCGTTCCCATTGCCTCTTAGGTGCCTCATCTTCACTTGAAGTCACAGGATACTCTCTTTTTACTGCGCATGTCCTGTGAGGAAGGGGCTTTTTTCTTTCCTGAGTTGTGGTTATCATTAGGGGTGAGGATCGTGACATTACAGCCCGAACAATTATACTCTCGATACATCCAAAAACGATACAAACTACTACAATCAGTATTATAAACATAATCAGAGTTTGAAGTAAGCTCTGTGACCAACCTGTTAAGGAGAATCCCATCCCGTGAAGTATTTTATTTAACCATCCACTTTTCACACTGTTCCTCATTAAAGCAATTGGTAAAACATCCACCCACGAAAGTCGAGTTTCTCGGCATAATTTTGAGATGTGCCTCTTAAGAGTCTGGTTCATTTTTTTTGTTTTTTACTTTCCCACTCGGCTGTGGCCTCCATGCGGTATGTAAATCCCATTTAAATTGGAGAAATTTTGACGCTCCCTGGACCACCTCTGAAATGAAATGAGGCCCATTGTCAGAAGATAGCCCTTCAGGAATCCCAAATCTAGGGATTATTTCCTTTAATATAATGCTTTAACAACCTCTCTAGCCCGACTGGTGTGGCAAGGGAAAGCTTCTGGCGATCCTGGAAACGTATCTACTAACACTAGTAGATACTGTCTACATTTTGGTAACTCAGAGAAATCTATTTGCCAGCGTTCCCCGGGGGTTATTCCTCTTTTCACATCACGCGCAGGAGGTTTTCTTTGTATTTTGGGATTGTTTACACAAAAAGTTCAGTATCTTCTTACTATTGCATCTGCATTTGTTTGCATCTTTGGTCCTAGAGCATATCTTTTCACGCTGCTTATCGTAGCATCTGCTCCCATTTGCATTTCCCCGTGGAAGTTTTTGAGGAGGGCTTCCATCCTTTTGGCTGTGGTGAGAAACTGTTGACTTGGTATTACCTGCCATCCTTCTGAATTTTTCGAACACTAACGTCTCTGCTGATCGGTCTTCTTTTTCAGAATATTGAGGAGGTTTCCTATCAATTTCTGGGTATCAAGGCTCCACTTACACATGCACATAAGGCAGCTTTCTTTGCTGTTAAATCAGCTTTTCTGTTTCCTTCAATTATTTCTCCTTGTCCTCTATTATGACTACTTCTTGTGGTTAATTTCCTGTAAACTTGTTCAATGGTGGCTGTGCAGTCATGCTGTAAATGTTTTTGTTCCGCAGTGGGAGGCTGTCCCAGGGTCAGTTTTCGAGCTCCCTGGGTCAAGAAGGCGGTTGCAGCTACAGCTCGTAAGCATGCTGGCCACCCTTTGCTTACTTCATCCAATTGCTTTGAGAAGTCAGCAACGGGTCTTTCCCAGCTTCCAAGAACTTGGGTCATCACTGCCAGGGCCATGTGCTGCCTTTCACGCACATACAAGTGAAAAGGTTTTGTCCTATCTGGCAATCCCAATACTGGGGCATCCATCAGACTTTTCTTTATCATTTCAAAACTTTTCCGACATCCAGAAGTCCATTCTAGCAATTCTCCTCGTCCTTTCACCGCCTCATATAACGGTTTGGCCATCGATCCAAAGTTAGGAATCCATGCTCGACAGAATCCAGCCATCCCCAGAAACCCTCTCAATTTTTGGTTCTGCAGTTTTACAGCTTGCTTCTTTTCTCTCTATTCCCAAGTCTCTTGATATTTCGAAGCGCGGGTATCAAACCTTTTCCTTTGCAACTTGAGCCTTTTTCTGGGAAACTCTGTATCCTGCTAATCCCAAACAATTCAGCAAACTAACCGTGGCTTCCAAGCAGCTTTCTTTAGTGTCAGCTCCTGTTAGTATGTCATCAACATATTGTAACAGGGTTATTTACGTTGTCATATTTACCTTGCCACTGTTCCAATTCCTTTGCCAGTACATTACCGAACAGAGTAGGGCTGCTATTAAATCCGTGAGGGAGCAGAGTCCAGCACAGCTGCGCCTTTCTTCCTGTTGTGGGATTTTCCCATTCGAAAGCGAAGATTGTCTGCCTTTGTTCGTCCACTGGGATACAAAAAAAGGCATGTTGGCTACGGCCCGTGCAAAAATCCTTGTCACAACCTGAAGCACGCCACAGATGTGACATGGACGGTCCCTTAGCTCCTTTTCAAGACAGGCATGGCGGTAAGTGCAGGAGACAGCTGAAGCCAGAAAACACTGACAGGAATGGCATGAAGGTTTAAAGAAAAAGAAATACTGGGCACTGTTGTGAATGAGTGGTTTAGGCTGCTTAAAGAATCGCCGTTCAAGGTACTGGCAAAAGTGATTTTAATAGAAGTTTATAAATATGCGACTTAATAGAATGAGTGGGATGCCCGTGGAGCCGTGCTAGCCACCGTTGTTGACTTGCATCAATGATTTTAGTGTTCATTTCATCTTGACTGAATTTTTAAATAATTGCCTCATTTTCCCCCTATGCTTTTCTTTTCTTACTTTTATTTGAAGTGAAACTGCTAGAGAAAGTCATAAAAGGCTAAGAAGAAAAGAAACACATAATTCTGGTTAGCACTTTTTTGTGTGATCACAGTGAACCCAATTGCAGAGTTTCCTTCAGGCAAGCAAAACTCTCCTCTGTAGGGCTGTTGAGAAAATTGGCAAGTGGCCCATGCCAACCGAGGAGCGATGCTGGGACACAAAGTATAGAAATACAAGGGTAACTATTTATTCCTGTGCATGAGGTGTCCCAGCCAAATGGGGGCACCCCAAATGGGGTTTGACACAGGGTTCTTCTCATCTTGGAGTGTTCATGTACAACACGATTTGAGTAATCACCAGCACCCAGATGATGCTGGGAGAGTTTCAGAGATGTGCTAGAGGGGCTGGGATGCTGGCGTTATTTTGGTTGCCCAGGGGTGTCTTTTATCCTGCTTAGTTTGATGGTGTTGATTAATTCCTTTTCAAATTCTCCAGAGCCTTGCATACTACTGATGTCAAACCCGTTAGGCTATAGCTGCGCAGCTGCCTGACTCCAGTTCTTTGGGGAAATGTTTTCTGTAGCTCAGTAACAAACCTGCTAAGTCAGAGGTAGATGATGTCGGAAGTTCTTGCTCTGAGAGAGGGCTTCAGTTTCATGGGTGAGTTCTTTCTGAATTCTGAAAGAAGTTCCCTGACTGCTTTGATCCAGCCTGCTGAACTCAGTCCTTGCTTCCTCGCCCCACCTGCTCGAGATCATAATTTTTGTGAAAATGGAGACAAAGGATTTGTTTGAAGATCCTCTACGTACAACTCAAAACGGGAAATCTCCCTGCCTGCCTCCTGACTTGCCTCCTCCTCTCCATTCTTTTTGTCTTTCTGAGGCTGAAGACTGCTCTAGTTCGATTTCCCTGGCTGTTTGTGGTTCTAACACTTGTCGTTCTATTCCTGCAGTTCTTCTCCCTGTGACACGGCTACCTCGTCCCCATTCCCAACTGCCTTCCTCTCCACCCGCTGGAGTTGCTTAAAGAAGACTTTGGTTCGGAGATCTTCCCCCCAAAACCTGAACCAGGTGAGGGTAAAAATGCGTCTGCCAGACGGCCAGTTGCTGCTTCCAGAATTGCCCCCGGTATCTTTTGTTTTGTTCTCTGCTCCCTTTGCACGTGGGACTGTGGCCTCTCCCCGGTTGTCTTTCTGTTGCTGAATTTGACTAGAAATCATCTGGTAGCACTGAGCAGAGCTTTTCAGTGGCCAGTGTGTGCAGACCTTCCAGAGCACTTCAGCTCCAGTCATAAATACCAGACTGGCCAGCATGGGCCTGTATGTCAGGGGAAGGATCCATACAGGAGATGTCTCTGGATCTGGCAGCCTTACATACTGCTGGACTCTGCCTCTCTTGAAAATGGCGATTGCCTGAGCCGTTGGGCAGCTCCTTCAGGCTCTGTAGGGGAAGAGAGCGAGCAGCAAGGTCGTGTTCTCGAGGATCTCGGCTTGAGAATGCTGTTTATGGAAGAGCCTCCTCCTAGACCTTGTCTCTTACAAACGGCTTGCTTAAGCAACCCTCTATGGTGCAGGCTGCCTGGAGACCTTGGGAAGGACCCATTGCTCGTGACCACCTGTTTCTCCATCCCTGTGCTTGGTGTATGGAAGCTGCTCTCAGCGCTGATGCTGGGAGGTCTGAGGCCTTCTGTAAAAGCTCTCAGTTCATCTGCTGGCTCTGGTTTTCCCAGACTGTGCATCAAATACAGCTTTGTTGAGCCTCAAGTGGGGCTCTTGTTCTTGTCCAGACTTTTGCTCTGACACCATCAAGTGCGGAGGACTGGGATTTTTCAAAAGCATCATGTTTCTCTTTGGGCTTCCTGGGGAGGGGTTGCAGTTGTGCAAAGCGTGTTGGGGAGCTCAGTCTTCCTTTGGGATGCTCTCTGTGGGACAGGACAATTGCTTTGAACTGCCTGTATTTCTGGAAGGCTTACCCACATTTGCCTTCCATCGGAAATACTGCTTAGTGGCACTTGTTTTTAATTAATAAAAAAAAAGGGCGGGGAGGGAGGGGTGTGTGAATAGCAGAGTGCGAGTGTACAGTGGATGATCTTCTCCTGCTTGGAGTAAATGGTTTTATCATTAAAAATATCCCTTCAGTGTTCCAAAAATCAGTTCCCTTAAAGATTGAAGAGCTTGCTGATGGATTCCTGGCTGACAAAATCCCCTCCCAGCTTGCTTCAATGTGAAATCCTCTTTAAAGTGGCATTGAGATTATCTGGCGTGATTTCCTTCAATTAATCATACTTGTCTAAAGCCTGTATTTTTGTTCCTAAATACTAGGATCAGAAGTTCATAGAAACATCTTCTGTGTCTGGTTTAAATGAGTTAAAGCTCTTGTCGTGTCAGGTTGAGGGTTTCTAAAGTCATTTTTTCCTCTTTCAGAGGGAGATGAACGTGCACATCTCGCCCTCCAGGAGCGAGGACGCCGTGTCCGGGTTCAAGCCAGTGCTATCCTCAAAGCTTGCGTCCTGGAGTTGGGCATGGAGGGGCGTCACCCTGGGAAGGTGTGGTGTGCTGTAGCAGTTGGAGCTGTGAGGTCTGGAAGGCACCAGCGCTGTGATGTCTGGTGGGTGGTGGGGGGTGGATGCGGCTGTTGGGGGTCCGTCATTTGCATAGCCCCGCCCTCCCCCGCACGCTTCAGAACGTTTGGGTTCCGGTGGCAGTTTGTGAGTGGTCCCTCCCAGTTGGCTCAACGGACCCGGCACAGCCAGTAGATCCCGCTGGAGCTCCTCTCTCTGGCATGAATCCCTCGGTGTTGGAGATTTAGAAGAGGTGACATTTGAATCTCCAGGTCTCCTCAGATGACCTTCAGGAGCTGTGGGCTGTGGGTGGGGACTGGCTCTCTTTCCACTTCCTAAGTGGAACAGCTTTAAGAGGTGAATCTGCCATTTCCCTTCTTCTGGGGGTTACGGGAGCTGTTTGGGAGGTGAGGGAGATGTACATTCACGGTCTTGAGCCAAATTGGATAGAGCAGAGATGGACTGTCATTTGTCTGACCTCAGCTGTGTATCTGTAATGTAGCTGTAATCGTTTCCACTGGCACAAGTGGACTGAGGTCCTATTTTTTTTAAAGGAGATATAACAAATAAAATCAGTGACTCTAGTGCGCGGTCTTTCTGCCCAAATATGTAAGCATTTACTTTAGGATAAGGTAAGCAGTGCCTTGAACTCACTGGTTCTACTGAGTAACTCTCCGTTGTCTAAAAATGGGACCGATGTTGGCTCAGACGCGGGTGTCTACGTTAGAGACATTCATGTTTAGTCAGATGAATCCCACCCCAGTCTCCTGTGGTCCTCATCAGGTCTCTGACAGCTCTGCTGTTAGCCCTTATGGAAGCCAAGTACAGTCTCTGTCTCTTTTATCTCTCCTTTTTTGTTTGTTTAGGGTTTTGGGGGTTTTTTTGTTTAACAGAAAGGAAAGTCAGTCTTGGACATTCAGCTGCCGAAGAAAGTTGGTGTTTGAAGATCACGCTTGGATCTTTCAAGTAGGTCTAATTAGATGCCTTTTCCTCTTCTGTTCATCCCTGATAAGCTTAGGCACTCTCTGTTTGTCCTGTTTCTGAGGACCGCTGCCCAAGGCGCCTAGCATTGCACAGGGAAATTTCTGTATCTCATTTCGCACCATGAATTTTGTTAGTCAGCAGGCATGAAGTATTTTTAGAACATAAGCTAACTAAATTGCACTGAAGTGAAAAAGGTGCTCCGTAACATCCGAGAGATAATTCTGGAATGTAATCGGAATATAAATATTTTGAGCAAAAGATGCTTTAAGAGTTAGATAAAAATTATTAGCATAGCGCTATTTTCTTTAGTTTGGATTTTTATAGTTCTTCGATTTAAAGTTTGAATTTAAACAAATTTAGTTGAATTGATGTGGAAAACATGTTCAAATAGCCAAGCATTTCTTTCAAAGGAGAATAAGCTAAGTAGCACTTACAGTTTTGGCTTTGAAGTGTTTTGTATGTTTGAATGCAAATCTACAAGTTTCTGTTGAATTCAAGTGGCCTAGAAAAGTGATCTTTTAATTCTGTGTCGCAAATTTTATGAGCCACCCCCTTCTAAAAAATGATGGTTGCCGTTGCTTAGTGGAGATGTAGACAATTAGTGGTTGGGCTGTGGCCTCTCAAGACACGTCTCTCCTTTTGTTCAGAAGACTCTTAGGCTGTAGCAAGCGCCCAGACGTCACAGTGAAAATGGAGGATGCAAAAAAGAAGTCAGCAAGTTACAAAGGAGGAATGGGCAAGTAAAAGGCAAAAGCCTGAGTCCCATCTGTCCTAAATAATGAACTGCTCAGCCCTGGGCTGGTGGCACAGGCCACCTGCAATTCAGGGTGTCGAGCACAAATCTTCTGCAGTAAGGTACTTATCTCCTTCCTCACAGAAGGGGGGGGGAAAAAAAAAAAAAGGAGATGCCTGTTACTTAGTTCAGTAAAGGGAAAAGAAATTTCTATTTAGATGTGTGTGCAGGATGGACTTGAGGACAGAGAAGAAGGGCACCCTAACAGCAGTCTGCTGGGTAGGCTGAGGTGATGCGGGGAGTCTGCTCCCAGGGAAGCTGTTCCCCTTCGTAGAATTTAGTAACTGTTTTGTTGGGGGTTTGAAGCCGAGTTCCCAGCAGGCACACCATAACTCCTTTCTCTCTCTCTCTCTCTCTGGCCCGTTAATTGTCTCGATACTGCTCCAGATTTACAGAGAGTGGGATGCCCACCGTTAAAGGGAGGTTCTCGCCTCAGGATGCCTGCCACCTCGAGCTTAGCCTTGCGCTTGGTCCATGAGAAAGCCACGGCTCTGACTGCAAAGCTGAGTGAGTAGGGGATGCAGAGATGGGACTTTTGCAGGGAGCGCCTGAGCCGCCGGGCTGCTGGACAGGGTGAGACCCATGCCAGCCAATTCATCTTTTAGCTCCACATGCCTTTTGGCAGAGATGCAGGTCTCGTGGGGATTGTGGGGACGTGCTCCTGCGTCTGGAAAAGATGGCTGAGTTCTGGCGTAAGAAGGGCCCTGGGGTTTCAAGGTCAGAGTTGAGGCAGGTATGGAAGATGGCAATAGCTGTGATCTTTAGTCAAAAAAATTCCTTTTTGTATATTCAAGCAATCTGGAAGATGAGTCAAAAAAGAGAAGCCGATGCTACACACACTGCGCACACTTAAATATTTGTTTTAAAATAGGCGTGAGGTCAAGCTAGAACATGTTTTGCAATTTGGGTATTTACTGCAGCAAATTTTCTGCTCTTTCTGACTGTTTTCTGTGACTTTCAGCTCGTTTCACCTCCACAGAAAGAAATACTGTTATGAATCTTCCCTTGGGAGATATTTTTTTTGTGCTCTGCTTTTAAATTACAATCTTTATTATTTATGCCAACGTTTAAAATAGCTTTCTGATTCCCTGGTTAAAGTATTCTGAACCTACTCCAGCTACATTTTACTATGCACAACTCCCACCAACCATCAGATTTTATTTCAAGTCATTTTTGATGAAATAACACGCATCGCAGCCAGAATCCTGTGTTGCTGTTACCTGGTTTTCTCTACAGTTTCTCTACAGTTTTCCAGCTGTGTTCCTCCTCCCTGTGTTGCCAGTATTTCTTTTTATCTTAGAACACACAAGTTCCCATCATCTCCCTTCCTAAACAGTGCCCTGTAATCGTGTTACCATTTTTGTTGACCTTTTTTGGGATTCCTGCAGGTTATTAACACCTTTTTAATGAGAATCCTGGGACTGGAACTGTTTTCTGAGCAATGTTTACTCAGGAATTGGTAGATTATCCCCTGTTCTCTTTTCCTTTACATCCCCTATTTCTTTTTTTGTCTGACACCCTGTTATGTTCAAAGTGGAGCTATGGGAATAACTGATTTGGGGCTTTGCTGCCAAATCAATACATTAAAGAAAACCTGTGTTTCAGACTGAACAGAGATGATACTCAACCTAAAATATTTAGAATGACTGGGGAGATTTTTTAATGTTTTCACCCCTTTTTAAAAGAAGAAAGAAATTTGACAGTTTTCAAAATGAAAGCGTCATTTCAGACAGAAAATAGAAAACTCATGTTTTCCATTTTCTGGCCATGTTTGACTTCAAATCAAACAGCTTCAGTGTTCACTGAACTTTGTTCTTTGGTGGCCAAATTACTTCCCTAAAAGTATTTGTTTCCCTCAGAGTGATTCCTTTTAACACTTTTTGAGCAGTATTGAGTGCATATGTCTATATGTTCCTTCTGTTTATGTATCTCTATTTATGTGTAGGCATAGAAAGCGAAGCGAATGTCTTTATCTTAGTTATGCAAATCTCACTTATTTGATTCCACTGTGGTATAAGAGCATGGGGTAAGTGGTGGTTACTGGGCTCAAAAGTGGAAGCTCGACCATAAAGACCTCAGCAGGTCTTTGCAGAGAGATAGTGGTGGCATTTCGAACATTTGGCCCCTTTAAACACTGGGATTTTACTTGCATTTATGCACCTAGATATCTAAATCCTGGGAGGTTGTGTTTTAGATGCCTTCACTCTATTTTTGGTTCTCATTTGACATCACAATTGTGTGTTCCGAATCACTGGGCTTCTGACGGAGCCACGTGAGCAGCCTCATTCACGTGCTGATGGCTGTGAGAAAGCAAACAGGTTGTCACAACAAATGTTCCTGGTCGCGTCCTACAATGGCTTCTGTAGCATGAGGGTTTTGTGTTCAAATGTTTTTTCTGCTCTTGTTGAAGTGCCGGTTCTGAAGACACGTTGAAAATCTGGAACAAGCCCAGCGCTTGTCCTCAGGGATGTTTGAAAATTCATGCGACTTCTAAAATGCACACAGGACGGACGAAGGAAGGATGCTTGGGATTCATTGTTATTTTGAAAACAGACTTTGAGTTATCATCATGTTTTTACTCTTCCCTTTTCCTTGCCAGGGAGTGAAGCCGATTTCAGCTCTTCAAGCAGCATGGGCGGTATTTCAGCGCCTGAAGTCCACGTGTCTGCTGCTGGAAGCAAAAGATCTTCTTTTTCTCTCAAGTAAGCAAAGCAATCTTTCGTGAATAGTGCAGGTGTCACTAGCGCAGAGGTAGACTACTCTGTAAGGTCTTGCAGCTAATACAGACAATAGCAGTATTGTGAGTTTTAAAACAATTTGGGTGATGCTGTGCTCTCGGGCAGTACTTATGTGGATGAGACCTGTGATATGAGAAAGAAGAAAAAAAAAATACAAATGCTGTGTGTGGAGACCAAAACCAAAGAGTTCAAACTGACAGGACTGGTTTCCTGCCCTTTGTGGAAGAGCTGGCAGGCAGGCTGGGACTGGCAGTGGGATAGCCCTGTGCTTAAGGCACATACGTCTCCAAGGTCACAGCTTGCCCCAGTGTACAGAGGTTGGCAGAATGATGCTTAATGAGTAGTTTCCTGTCTGTGTCATGAGACTGTTGGAAAAATAAATGTTACTGAAGTGCTCTCTAGGTTAAACCTAATAAGTAAAGGTACTGGCTGGGGGAAAAAGCAATACTAGATATAATATGAAGCCCTAAAATCACCTTACTTGCAGTAAGATGATGTATCATTTCATAGATTATTGTGCATTTAAATGTAACTTTACGTTAGAGCATACTGACCTACTTAATTGGACAGAAGTCCTCTGTAAGAATGCTCCTTCAAATGCGTGGCTGTGTTACGCACAGTCTGGGCAAATTCTGCCTCGCACAAGAGTTGATGCTGTACTGTACCGAGTGGAAAGAGATGTCTCCTTTGCAATATGTTCTCTTTTAACTGTTTGGCTTAAGTCGCTGTGAAACGTTTCCACGTTGTCACAAGCCACAGTCCTGCACTTCATTGTGAAATGGTTATAAAATGACCCAAACGGCAGCAGTGTGATGGAGGTCTGCGGCAGCCACTCAACCACCTGTTCCTTATCAACTGTTCCATTTTCGGAGAAGGGAGGAAACCAAGTCAGATGATTTTGAGAAGAGAGCTTGCTTCATAATTCTGTGGTATTTCAATTTTTATATTTAAGGTTTCTCTTTTGCTGTCTGGATTTGCCTTTTACCATATTTTTTTGAAACCAGCCCTTCCGTTACAGTTTAGAAGAACAACTGGCATGAGAGGATGAAGTTAGCAGCATAGTAGTGCAGAAGGCAAAGCAAGTGAGGAATGCCCCTCGAGAAGCTGTCCTCAGAGCACCCCAGCCCTTTGGCAGCTGTCAGGCAATGCAGATACCAATTGCTGTCAAGCACACAGTTGACAGTCCGATTATTTAGTAAAAAGTGGGAAAAGAAAGGTAGATATGTATGAGGGAAACTGGAAGGAAGAAAGAAAAGGCTGTGCTTTTTTAATGCCATTTCAGACTGCTCACAGTGGGTTTCGAACTATATCTAAGCAAGTGAATGGCAGCTGAAGCAGCCGGTATGCCAAAGGCAGGAAAGAACAGTGGCTCAACCAAAATCTGTTTTCACTGCACACTGTGATCCTTCAGGCCGCTTGCTGAGGAGCTTGAAAGCAGTCTTAAAGCAGACCTCCGTGGACAGGCATCTCTATGCAGACCTGGCTGGGAAAGGCTGAAGTGTGGTTCTTTTGGCACTAGTCCAGGCTGCAGTTCTCTCATTACTTAATGGAGTCAGAGGTTCAGGGAACATGGATGATCTGATGGAGTCACTGGGAATCGTGCTATCCACTGAGAAATGTGAAAATGGCTGAGGTTTTCCTAGATCACGTAATTCAGACTGAGTGCCCCACAGTCAGTGAAAGAACGTGCAGTGGCTGATGACTTTGGGACTGACTTTCTTCACGGCCACTCACAGTTACCTGTCTGTTTTAGTGTTTAGACAACTTTGTGTGTAAAATAAGACACATAATGGATTGCGTGATGAGGATAATCCAATATGCCTTAACCGTGTTGCTTCCCCTGCAGCCGTGGCCCTTATGGTCAGAATAATGGATCCTTATCCTACAAGTCCAGAGCCAGCCCACCTGCTTCTCGTGAAAAGGACCCTTTGTCAAGACTGGGCAAAAGCCAGCTGTGTCCTGCTAACGTCCACCAGAATTACGGGGCTTCTTCAGCCAGCAGGAGCAAGCCAGGCTCATGCAAAGGAAATGACAGCAGCTCAGTGATGAGGCAAGTCTTTATTTCAGCATGCCAGTGTTCAGCGCACTGACTTACCGTCTCTGCACGGTAATGTGGCATTGGCTGTCTGGGTTGTCGTGCAGGTCAACTTGCTCCTCAGCATAGGTGTGACTCCTCATATTGGTGGCTCGCCAGTCAACAGGGTGCTCCATCCTCTGTAAAAGCTTTATTGTTTCAGCACTGTAAAATTCAAGGTTACTTTTAGTCAAAGCCCCTTATAGTTGTTTTTCACTCCAAGGCAGGCTCCTTGATGTGGTTTCATGGCATCAATTCCCATGTGGATTTACTGGTTCTTTTGTATAAGGGTCCTTTCGCTTTGGAGAGTCTTGGATGGGGTAGTATAGAAAATATGATACACTCAGGTGAAAATTCACCCTGCCCAGCCTTAGGCACCTCTCTGTGCAGTTTCCCGTACAGGAAAGAAAACAGATACCTGTCAGAGTATGCAACACGTATTGCAGAGAAGAAATTGCCACCACGCTGCTGCTGTTGCCCTCTCTCTCTCTCTCTCTCTCAGGCAACTCAACAGCCAAGCATGTCAGATATGCACCTAAAGCCAGACAGGATGAATCTAGGTTTCAGGGTGCTCAGCTTCCTACCTCACATGTGGAGCTGAACGCAGTCCCTACACTACCTCACCTGACTGTGTCTGCAGCTGGGTGCCTTTGCCGGTGGCCCGGCTGCCTGCCCTTGGGCACACCACCTGTTTAGGGTGAGGGGTTGGCTGGGTGTTTTAAAGTTAAATGTCTCCCTGCACTGAAGACAAGTATAACAAATAGCAAATTTTGCACATAGCCACAAATCAGCCATTTCCTCAAGTACTTTGATTTGCCGGAGGGAGTCACTTGTGCAGGCGGTGAGGAGCCCCAAATGAGTCAAGCTTTGTATTAGTGTATGGGATGTTTTTCTTTTTGCCAGGACTTAAGAACTGTAGGAGTGATGTTATGTGATGGTTTGATTTTTTTTTTCTTGTCACCATTTCTTGTGGTGACAATCACAGCATGAAGCCAGAAAATCCAGAGCAGTGCTTGACTCCTCTGCAGCAGAAGGAACTTACAGTGCGGCATTTGAAAACAAAGCTGAAGGAATCTGAGAGCAAACTTAAAGAAAGGTATATTTCACTTCAGAAATCAGAATTAGAAAGACTAATTCAGGAGCAATTAGGGGTGGGAATCCTGAATGTTTTTACTCATTTCTGGACCACATAAAGTCTTCATTAAGAAATTTGAAATATGATCAATCTGATTAGGTTCGTTTCAGGTATTTCAGGTTTCATAGCGTGCTCCGTGAATACGTACCATGCAGTTTAGTTATGAACATGGCTGCCTCTTTTCCCTTTTCTGAACTTCCCTAGCAGAATGTTTTTAAAGGGTCATTTTTTACCAGTCTGATTTAGCATTGAGACCTTTTCTACATAAGAGTTTCGACTTGCAAGCATGTTATTGCCTTAGTCTCCTGTTCTGCTTGATTCAGTGAAAGATGACTACAGCTGTCCCCCTTCTCCCCTAATGAAAGAAAAGCTCTTACACCAACCAGTGTGCCCGCTTGTGGTTTTGTCGCTTAGATACTGAATTTTTCGCAAGAGCCCTTTTTATGGATGCTGAGCAAAAAAGCGGCAATGTGCATTCCACAGCAACAGACGTCATCTCTGTCATCTCTTTTACTAAAGCTGCGCTCTGAGAGCTGGCTCTCCAGCACACACAGCCCAAGCGGGCACAAAGGGGTGTTTGAGTGGAGCCCCAAGGCAGAGTCCCAGGGACCCCTTGGACCAGCTCGGGATAGCCCGACCTCTGCATCTGGGAGGGCTGGATCTCAGTAAGGGCCCCCTCTCCCCACTTGCTTGCAAGTCAAGGCAGCAGCCTCTGGCTCCACGCTGGGCTGGGTGGGTGCAAAGCAAGCCAGATGCCTGCAGCCCCGAGCCCTCCTGCTGTCTGAGGCCAGTGTTGGCTCTGGCTGTATGTGACGAGCTGCTGGCAGGCACAGGGGACGCATCCAGGCAGCAGTTCCTCATTTCACAGAATCACAGAATCATTAAGGTTGGAAATGACCTGTGAGATCAGCTAGTCAAACCATCAACCCCACACCACCATGCCCACTAAACCGTGTCCCACAATGCCACGTCCACACATTCCTTGAACACCTCCAGCGATGGTGACTCCACCACCTCCCTGGGCAGCCTGTCCCAATGCTTCACCACTTTCTCAGTATAGAAGTTTTTCCTAATATCCAGCCTGAACCTCCCCTGGCACAACTTGAGGCCATTTCCTCTTGTCCTGTCACTAGTCACCTGGGAGAAGAGACCAACACCCACCTCTCCGCAACCCCCTTTCAGGTAGTTGTAGAGAGTGATGAGGTCTCCCCACAGCCTCCTCTTCTCCAGACTGAACATCCCCAGTTCCCTCAGCCGCTCCTCATCAGACTTGTGCTCCAGACCCCTCACCAGCTTCCTTGCCCTTCCTTCTCTGGACACGCTCCAGCACCTCAATGTCTTTCTTGTAGTGAGGGGCCCAAAACCGAACACAGTATTCGAGGTGCGGCCTCACCAGCACCGAGCACAGAGGCACGATCACCTCCCTGCTCCTGCTGGCCACACTATTTCTGATACAGCCCAGGATGCTGTTGGCCGCCTTGGCAACCTGGGCACATTGCTGGCTCATCTTCAGCCGGCTGTCAATCAACAGCCCCAGGTCCTTTTCTGCCGGGCAGCTTTCCAGCCTCCAGCTTTCCATTTCCTCCAGGGTGAGGCAGTAGGTGAGATGTTAAGCGCTGCACTGGTTGGACCTTACCTAGAGCCAGCACCTGCACCTCAGAATGTCCAGGATCAGAGCACAGCTCACAAGGCTGCTGGCTGTGTGGCGAGGTCGGTGACTCTAGTTAGCAATCAGCCGGCGTGTCTGGGCAGCCGACTGACATCTCTGCCAGCTCCGTTCAAGGCAGCAGCAAGTGCTGCATGGAAAAACTTGCTTCTTTCTTGGAGCATCTCCGCAGCATAGCCATCCCAGTGCAGTGGAGCCTCATGTTGACCCTTTAACTGACCGGTCAGCAGAAGCTTTATAACTTTTTTATTTTGCTACAGGGAAACAGAAATAGAAGAACTCAAAGCTCAGCTGGGACGGATGAAGGAAGACTGGGTTGAGGAAGAGTGTCATCGTGTGGAGGCAGAGCTGGCCGCCTTGGAAGCAAGAAGGGAAGTTAAACAACTCAAGCATGTTATTGAAAGCATGAAAAACAGCTTGGCTGAGAAAGACAAAAAAATGCAGCAATACTTCATAGACATTAGCATTGAAAACAAGAAACTGGAATCTTTGCTGCAGAGCATGGAGATGGCTCAGAGCAGCTCTGTGAGAGATGAGCAGTGCCTGGAGCACAGGTGTGACTCAGAGGGGAAGCCGTTGGTGTTGTGTGCCACAGTGCCAGACAGCCTCACCACAGAGGACCAAGCTCTGAAGGAGGTGGCAGATAGTGGGCTGCTTCTTAATGAGGGCACAGCTAACGGGACTGATTCCTGTGAAGACAGTTTGACCACCATAACCTCTGAGTTGAGTGATCCAGCTCCCTCCAGTTCTGCTCTGAATCAAGAGATGCTTGAAAATGTTCTGGATGAGAAACTAACTTCTTTCCAGGAGGAGGAGAAAGTCAGCAACGTGATGGTGGAACAGGCCATCCAGACTGACGTGGTGGCATCTAGCCTAGATGTGGAGCAGCTCATTCAAAACATCTTCAGAGCTCAAGATGCCTGTCCTCTAAGCCCACCGTCTTCACTGAAGGAACTGGGTGAATTTTCTCCTGGAAGGTTCAGTGACTCTGGTATCGTAGTGGACTTAACTCCAAGTCATCTAAACGCTGCCATGCTTTTGTCACCTATGGAGTCTCCATGCAGGAAGGTGGAGCACGGAGTTAATGAAAACTATTTCGTGAAAGAACGTGATTTTACAGAACCTCCTGATGATGAAGCCTTTGGGTATGTCAAGACAGGAATAAAAAAGAGATACTGTAGCAGCCCCTGTTGTACCAACTATCCTGTGGGCTTTCCGTACTCGGAGAGGAGGAACAGATCCCGTTTACAGTATTGGAGCATTGCTTTGTGTTTGTGGCCTGGTGGCCCTGCACTCTACACCATACACCCTTCGAGATGAAAACCTGAAGTCCACTCCACCCCTGGGCACCGGCTGGCTGAGGCAGAGAGAAAGAGGGGTGAGAGAGATCATAAAAAGTTATTGTCTATTCTGATAGTCCACTATTTTGCTCCTGACTATTTGATCGGCATTATAAATTGTTTCAAAAACACGTTTCTTGTTTCAAAATGAAAAAGCTGAACGCTGTAGTTCCACAAGATGGTTTTAACTGGTGTTTTTAACAGTACTGCTGCCTACAGAAATAGTCTTCCTGCTCCCAGGCACTGTGTCTCTCCCCTGTGCTGATGTCTTTCTGGTGCCAGCACATCTGCACAGCGAACATGACCAGGGAAATCAAGGAGAATTACAGCTAGCGCTCTGCCATGTTTGTTTGCTGAATTACCTTGCAGCTCAATCAGTTTCCCTGGCCGGTTCACTGAGCAAACGTACAAGTGCTTTGCACTGGCTCAAGGGTAGCACGAGATGCGCGTGGGAACAGATGGCTGGAGAAAGGTGGGGTATGTCTTTAGGCAGCACTAACCTGAAACATTTGTGAAACTACAGTGTTAAGTGAGGGACGTGGAGACTGGTTCCCACTAAGGGTATCACTCATGTACTCCAGAAAGGCTGCTAGTGTTTACAATTTGTTGTCCAAAGAGTCAATTCAATTTAGAGGTAAAACCCATATTTCCCAGGAAGCTTCAAGCACGTCATTCATGCCTGTCTCGTGCAGTGCTCTTCTTAATCGTTGTTGGGAGTCTTCAAACATGTTACAATGCTAAGTATAGGTGTGGATACACTTTGAAGATTGATGTTGTTTTAAAGTCTTAATGAATTGGAACCTGATAGTCATTTGAGCCCTTTGAAATACTTTGTGTAAATGTATGGTGTTTTAACTTATTGTTTATTTAATTGCTTTATTGTAAATTGCCTTTATAATCACAAGTTCAGTAAAGCATGTTAAAAATATTAAACATGTGTGAGTGTTTTCTTGTAGCAAAGCTATACAAAATGGCCCGTCTCAGCTGAGCTATCAGGCACAGGCAGAGCTGGAGGGGCACTGTGTCAGGGCATAAGGAACCATCAGGACCCGGAGAACACCTCATTTCAGCTCCGAGCGTAAGCACTCAGTCAGAGAAAAAGGCTCCAGCCGGTCTGTGGACACGCAGGCCACCCGCTCTGCCGCATCCACGCTGCATTAAAGATGCAAGTGACCTCATCTTTAACCCAATGCAATCTTCCAGAAGCTTGCAGCTTCTCATTTCTGCACTGCCAGGAGAGTATCAGTCTTCCTGGCATTTAACAGACATCCAGAAGGCCTCGTTTAACCCGGCCGAGAGGCATGCAGTCTCCGTGTGCCCAATGAGATGTCACTGTGACCATCAAACCACGAATTCTCCGTGTCCCAAACTTGAGATCTGTGCCTAGGTCAGATGAGGGCAATGCTATCCAACAGATGAAATAGTGGAGTTTGTCTGGCTCCACCCAACCTTTCATCAACACCTTACAAAGAAGGTAATTCTTACTGTCTTGCTTGCTCGGTTACTTCTCTTTTAAACAAAACTTGTGTCAGAACCTACTTATGACTTAGTTAAAATTTCTGGTTTTCTAGGCAGAGATGATCTAGGCCGATAGCTCCCCCCACCCCTTCCCATTCTTTTACAACTTCACTGTTCCCTGTGTTACAAATCTGTAATATAAAAACTCACCTACACAATGTACGTAGCTGAGCAGACACTTCTTTATTGCAGCGCTGGACGCCCAGGGGATCACTCCACCTCGTGTGCGTGCTTAGTTTCTCTGCTACAAAAGTTATTTACAATCAAAGTATACATATTCATCACATTTCCAATAAACAATTAACATACTCATACCGTTTCCGAGAACTCATTAATATATGTAAATGCTCGTGACGCATGCACCTTCAGGTACACAGGTCGTCGTCTGACGTCCTCTGGTGGTCGTCCATAGTCTTCCTCATGGTGTCCTTTAGTTGAACCCCATCTTTGCTCAGGTTGGTTGTAAAATTCCATTCTTGAATCTTCCTAAGTTTTCCTCGGTTTACTGATCAGGCCTACAACTTATCATTGTCTTGACAAGCAAATTCTACCTATTCATGATGCTACATTGTTCAACAGTTAGTTTATGATTAAATCACAGATAATTCATACCTAGTTACCTTCATACAGAATATATATAATTTAATTTTTATTAATCGCTCTCTGGATTATACTATTCTACCAATATCCATCCTTAAAACAATCAATGGTTATTTCTATTAATATTTATTGATTGGCATTCTTGATATTTGAATCAAGGTGGGAAAGGTAAGGAATTTTCCAAGCAGCATCACTGGTGCATATCAGGTCACATTGTCACAGGACTCAAACAAGACTTTTCTATTCAATTCTTCATCGTTGCATCTCGTTACTGTTAGTTCCTTGGTATGGAACAGTGACTCCCTGGTGAGGTTCCTATGGTTATTGTTTCTAACTGAACAATCCTAACTTATGCCTTTGTATTTTATTATTTTATTTATTAATCAAATTTAACCTTTCTATATGATCATATTTTGATTATTTTAGAAAACCAGAGTATTTACAACACCTGTATGCACAGGGACTAAGGCTCAGGCACAGAATTTGCTGCCTTCACCCATCTGTCACAAGACAGGAAATCCATACAACCCATGAATTCAGGGATAATAGCATCCACACAGCAGAAGATGGAGAAGTTATTCACCGAAGCTGTGAGCGGCACCTAAGAACCACAGGGACTCCCCTCTTCCTACACACTTTTCCTTCCCCCAGACATTAACTTTTCCTCTTCATTAAAGCACTGTTGCCTTCTACTGCATATTTACCTTGCACACTTTTCCGAGAGGAATTCCACTGTAAATACATATCGTAAGTGTACAAAAATTGCATTTGAGAAGTGCTGTTAACTGAACTGAGTTTTCACAGTAGCTTTATGAACAGGAGGATGCAAATTTTTTTCAGTTATACTACCTATGCAACGAGTATAAGGTGGGAGGATTTTTTTCCCTAACTGTAGGAAATAAAAGAATTTCTGCTAGAAATAGGAATTTACCAATGGAAGTAAGTGGTTAAATCGCTCCCCTACGTTCACAACATCAACCTTCCTCAGAAAGGAGCGGTGTGCACCACTGTTCTGTGGTGATGCCCCCGCTGGTAACCACTGCAGTGTGGTAAATGGCCATGGTAGCGCAGGAAGCTGCAAGTGACAAAGTGACAAGAAATCCACTTCAGTGTTCGGCTCTAACTTGTGCTCTACCATAGTGGCCTCTACCAGGAGTACATTTAGAGTTGCAGGTCAGCCATAACAAGTCATTTTCTTCTGCATTGGTCACTATGATCTCCCACGGAAAACGGTGAAGTATTTAGAAAGACTTTGATAAAAAAGCAAAAGCAGACATTCTTCATCAGGCAGGAAGCAAAGGGGTCTTTAAAACTCTTTAATGACATGTTTCAGGTAAGCACAGCTTCTCAGACTAATCTAGTCTTAGGCAGTAATATTTGTTCAAATACTGTACAACCAAAAGCCACTCAGTTCTCAAAGATTCAGAGTAAGTGAGTCAGTGAGAGCACAGGACAGTTACAAGGCCTCGAGCCTAGGCCCCCTCCCAGGACAGACTGGGATCATTCCCAGTTCAAACTGGATCTCCTGGCCCCCTCCCAGGACAGACTGGGATCATTCCCAGTCCAAACTGTATCCCGGGGCCCCCTCCCAGGACAGACTGGGATCATTCCCAGTTCAAACTGGATCCCCTGGCCCCCTCCCAGGACAGACTGGGATCATTCCCAGTTCAAACTGGATCCCCTGGCCCCCTCCCAGTACAGACTGGGATAATTCCCAGTCCAAACTGGATCCGGTATCCTCCTCCCAGTATGGACTGCGATCATTCCCAGTCCAAACTGGATCCCCTGGCTCCATCTTAGGACAGACTTGGACCATTCCCAGTCCAAACTGGATCCGCTGGCCCTTTCCCAGGACAGACTGGGTCCTGACACAGTCCAAACTGGATCCCCTGCTCCCCTCCCAGGACAGACTGGGATCATTCCCATTCCACATTGGATCCCCTGGCCCGCTCCCAGGACAGACTTGGCCCTATCCCATTCCAAACTGGATCCCCTGGCCCCGCTCCCAGGACAGACTGGGATCATTCCCATTCCAAACTGGATCCCCTGGCCCCCTTCCAGTACAGACTGTGATCATTCCCAGTCCAAACTGGATTTTCTGGCCCCCTCCCAGGACAGACTAGGCCCTGTCCCAGTCCAAACTGGAGACCCTGGCACCCTCCCAGGACAGACTGGGATTATTCCCAGTCCAAACTGGATCCCTTGGCCCCCACCCTGGTCAGACTGGTCCCTGTCCCCATCCAAACTGGATCCCCTGGCCCCCTCCCATTACACAGTGGACCTTGTCCCAGTCCAAACTGGAGCCCCTGGCACCTTCCCAGTACAGAGTGAGATCATTCCCAGTCTGAACTGGATCCCCTGGCCCCCTCCCAGGACAGACCGGGATCATTCCCATTCCAAACTGGATCCCCAGGCCCCCTCCCAGGACAGACTGGGATCATTCCCATTCCAAACTGGATCCCCTGGCCCCATCCGAGGACAGACTGCGATCATTCCCAGTCCAAACAGGATTCTCTGGCCCACTCCCAGGACAGACTGCGCCGTGTCCCAGTCGAAATTGGAGCCCCTGGCCCCCTCCCTGGACAGATTAGGCCCTGTCCCAGTCCAAACTGGATCCCCTGGCCCCCTCCCAGGACAGACTGGGCCCTGTCCCAGTCCAAACTGGATCCCCTGGCCACCTCCCAGGACAGACTGCGATCTTTCCCAGTTCCAACTGGAGCCCCTGGCCCCCTCCCAGGACAGACTGGGCCCTGTCCCAGTCCAAACTGGTTCCCCTGGCCCCCTCCCAGGACAGACACGGATCATTCCCAGTCCAAACTGGATCCCCTGGCCCCCTCCCAGGAGAGACTGGGCCCTGTTCCAGTCCAAACTGGAGCCCCTGGCCCCCTCCCAGGACAAACTGGCATCATTCCCAGTCCAAACTGGATCCCCTGGCCCCCTCCCAGGACAGACTGGGATCATTCTCATTCCAAACTGGATCCCCTGGCCCCCTCCCAGGACAGACTGGGATCATTCTCATTCCAAACTGGATCCCCTGGCCCCCTCCCAGGACAGACTGGGCCCTGTCCCAGTCCAAACTGGATCCCCTGGTCCCCTCCCAGTACAGAGTGGGATCATTCTCAGTCCGAACTGGATCTCAGTCCGAGCTTTACCAGAGGTTGATCCCAGCGATTAGATCCCTTGTTATCCAGGCACTTGTGTGCAGGAACTCTTATTCTCTTCTTTAGGAACTCTCCTTTAATCTGGTGGTTTTTTTCCCACCCTCCATTCCACCCTGAGCTGAGAGACTGTGGTCAGGCACTGGTCACAGAATTTTATTTTAAAAAGAAACGGAAATCATCCATAGAACACCGAGGAGTTCAGAGCTTGTCAAGTGTGGAGCACGGTGGCGAGCTGAGCTTTTACTGTTTTCTTCTTTGCAGGAAGAACCCGCAGCACAAGCTAGAACACAAGCGCCGTGCACCTCCAGGTAAGCCAAGTTGTTTCATACAGCTCAAAGGGGGGGGGGGGGGAAGCCAACACCAACCCAGCAATGGATCGAAAAAAAGGGGAATGAAATGCTTTCAGCTACTGTAAGTGAAGAGCACTGTATTTGCAGCTTGCTGCGTATTACGCTTCGCTCTCGCGAATTAAAGATGGTATAGTGTGGTATTACCGGATCTCTGTATTCTGCTTCCCCCCCTTCAGAGCTGGAGTCTCACAGTGAAAACAGGGAATATATTCAGGAGTTACTGAAGTGTTTCTCAGCATTTCCAATGGACACTTTGCCTTTTTTGGTGCTTTTTCTTGATGATTGGACTCGGAGGTTTTTTCCGCTTGAAATCCCGATGCAATAAACAATTCAGAGCGGAGCAGAGCCGTCATGGCAATTTAATGATAATGTGTTTTACTGCAAAGAATCGGGACTATGACATTATTAAGGAGAAATTGCACCCCGGCCGCGCCCGCCCCCCCGCCCCGGCTCCGTCCCCCCCCGCCCCGTTATTCCAAACTGCTGCGAAAGGAGGAAAAGCAAATGCACACGCGGGTGCGCGCGCGCGCTGCCCACCCGGAACGTGGGGGGTCGCCGGCGGGACGCTCCCCACCCCGCTCCCCGCAGCGGGGCTCGGCGGCGGCGGCGGAACCGTCTCCCGTGGGAGCTGCTCCGCGTCCCGGGGCTGGAGCCCGCCGGGCGTCCCCGGCCAGGGCCCCCTCGCTCCGGGAGCTCCTGCGGGGGGGCGCGTTTGGGGTCGGCAGCCGGGGGCCTCTTCCACCCGCTTCGGTGCCGCCGCACGGGTGGGCGTGGGGCAGCAGCCCCGGGACAGCCGCTGCGGACCCCTCTGTCCCGGGAGGGGCGGGGAGGGGCGGGACCGCCGCGCCTCTGCCCTGCGCCCGCCGGGGTCTCTCGGTCCCGCCGGCTGCCGCCCAGCGAGGGGGGTTCGGCGGAGCTCGGCAGGGGTGTCCCGGGACCCGCCCGAGGAGAGCTCCTGCGTGGGCAGCGCCCGGGCCGGTTCGCCTGCGCGGGGGCTGCGGCACCGGCACCGGGCCCGGCCCAGACCCGCCCCGCCGAGTCCCGCCGGGTCCCGCCGAGTCCCGCCGAGTCCCGCCGAGCCGAGCCGAGCGGAGTCCAGCGGAGCCGAGCCCAGCCGAGACGAGCGGATCGGAGCGGAGCCGAAAAGACCCGAGCTTAGCCGAGTCCCGCCGAGTGGTGTCGAGCCGGGCGAGCCGAGCCCCGTCAAGCCGAGCCCAGAGCAGCCGAGCCGAGCCGAAACGACCCGAGCCCAGCCCAGCTAGCGGATCGGAGCGGATCGGAGCGGAGCCGAAACGACCCGAGCTTTGCCGAGCCGGAACGAGTCCAGCCGAGCACAGCCGGGCCGAGCCGAGCCCCCCCGGCCGGTCGGGGCGCAGCGGCAGGGGCGGGCGGGGCCATGGCGGGCAGGAACCGGCCCCTCGGCACCGCGCACCGGGCGCTGCAGCTCCGCGTCCTGCCCGGCTCCGGCGGGGGTGGGGGGGCGGGCGGGGCGGGACGCTGCCGGGGGCCGGGGAGCGCCCCGGCGGTCCCCGTGTCCCAGCTGCCGCCGTCCCGGCGCTCCCCGCAGGCGCACGGTGCCGGCCGGGACGAAGCCCGCGCCGGCCCTCGGCCGCACCCGCGGCAGACTGCGCCCGGTGCTCGGCGCTGCCGGCCGGCCCGGCCCCGCCGCCGGGCTCGGTAGCCAGCCGGGCTCGGTAGCCAGCCGCGCCCGGGCTCGCCCCGCTCCCGGGGGCGCGCCCCGCTCGGGAAGCCCGGCCCGGGCCGGCCCCGGGAGGGGACCGGCTCGGGAGCGTTTTCCTGCTGCCGCCGCTCCCGCCCGTCCCCCGCGCAGGTCTCCGCCGGGCTCTGTGTGCCGGGACGGGACCCCTCGGGCTCCGTGTGCGCAGCCCTGCCCCGCACGCTGGGGACGGGCAGCAGCGCCATCCCGCTGCAGCTGCCGCGGGGACAGACCCGCGGGGGAGAAGGGGCGGGCGGGGGCGCGGGTGGGGGCCGCGGGAGGCGGCGGGGCCGGGCGGGCTGCGGGTGCGGTCCCGGTCCCTACACCGGGGCTCTTCGCCCGCTGTGCACAACGCCCGTCAGCACCGGGGGCCGAGACCTCGGTCCGTATCGCCGCTCTGCAGAGCGGGGTGCCGGGCACTGCCCATCCGCCAGCGCACCCCTGGGACACACGGGGGGTCCTTCGTAGGGAACAGCGACAAGAGACAGAATCACATCGCAGTCACGGACTGGTCGCTCACACCAAAGTCCGTCTGCGCCTGTCTTCATTTTAATGTCACTCGGTACACTGAGGGGGACCTGTGTTTGCATTGAAAACCTCCTCCGAGGGGTGCATTTTTTACTATTAAAATCACTAACTGAGCGTAGTTTAGGATCCCAGTCTTGATGAAATCCCAGACTCCTTCTCCACAACAACTCCCACGTCCCCACATGCCATCGCACACACTCAGTAGGTTGTTGCTGTTACAGGACATGTTGAAAAACAAGGGTTAAAAGTAAGAGAGAAGAATGTAAAGAAGATACTTCTTAACAAGTGCGCTTGGCACTTAGAAATATTAGAGGTAAAGACTGTCTCACCGACTCTCTGCTAACTAGCAATAACGATTAGCGCAAGGACGAATCGTAGAAAAATACAATGGACTGCCAAAATAGTGCCCTAGAGTTAACTCGTCTCATTATAATCTCATTCTAATGCTAAGGAACACACCTCCTGGCTAGAAAAGCCCCAACCCAATTAAGCCCCCTACTCTCTGAGCATGCGTGGCGAATTAAAAGAGAACTGTAACTTTAAGATGAAGTAAGAAAAGTATTAACCAAGAGTTAATTAAGGGGTAGAACCAGGAGGCGTAATTAACTTTGTTAACTGTCTTAAATACCGGTCATGATTTTAAGCCGGTGTGCATGTTAGGAGGAGAAATCCCCTTGCACCCGGCGCCGCCAGAAACATGCCTGCTTTACAACTCTGTGTGAGTTGTCAAGTTCGTTTCCGCGTGTCACTGCCCACTCGAAGGCCCTCGCACAGCACCGTTGTCTTCACCAGGACGTGTATCCCAGCGACCAGGGTGAGTCTCCGTCCCCAGGGATACCTGAATTCCGTTGCTATAATCTGGTTCCAGACACAGCAATTTCCCCCCTTTTGAGACTTATGGATATGTTTTACCATTCCCACAAGTCTGAACGTCCTTAATTTCCATTGCCTTCTGTTCTATCTTGTCAACAAAGGGGTTAATTTCTTTTTGCACCATTAAAATATTATTTGAAGGCTTTTTCTGAAGAGATGATTTCAGCCAATTAGAACATAAAGGTGAGCATTGTATCATGCAACAGCTGATCAGAATCCTAAATATCGGGAGGAAGCCAGCTATAAACAGCTGCTTTAACCATCCAAAACCGGGCAACCAGGAAGTCAGCCAAGAAAAATCCAAGCCTTCTCTCTCTTTGGTGTTTTCCGCTAATTCTTTCAACTGTTGGATCTTTTCTTCTGTGATCTGAGAATCGTCTGTCAAATTAAAACAACACATTCCTTTAAATTCCTCACATCCATGGGTATGTCTTAAAAGCAGAGAGTCAACAGCTGCTCGGTTTTCTGACATGACTTCTCTAATCTGTGTCATCTCTTCTCTCAAGGCAGAGAGCACCTGGGAAGGAAAGTTAGTATTTTTGATTAATTCACAAGCTAGTCTCTTTATACTGTGATAATTCATAGCTACCCCAGCTCCAGGTGCAAGGATGGCAGCTGCCATGATTTCACTAGGGCTCTATAATGTCAATTGAGAGTTACAATCTGGAGACAGAGCAGAGACTTGTCTCTTCTGGCTAACAGTTTTCTTTTCACGTAAGTCTTCCTTTTTTTGGTAACATTGCTGTTAACCTTGCCATTGCGCATGGTCCTCCAGTAACGTTTACAGGGATATAGATATATGATCTCTTTCCACGGAGAAGAAACCATCCTACTGGCAATTTAGTATGGGCCCAAGCATAACTCACTCTCTCAGTTTTATTACGTTTCAGTGGGGGCTCGATTCTTGAAAGATTTTCACATTTAGACCGTGGAGTGCAGTTCACAAACTGAACACAACTTTCAGCTGGAAACATGCCCTTAACTCTCACTCTTAGCTTACCTTTTTCCCTGATTTTAGTTGGTTTTCCCCAAATATACATGCTGCTGTATGTCATATTGATATTAAAAGATCTTAAAATAGTATAATTTTCCAAAAGCGTCGGAGGAGTAGGTACTCCTAACAGGCAGGAGGTGAAAACTTCCTCTACCGAGGTTCCACCGGCTAGACAGAAGGTGGTGGTATTTATTACTTTTCTTGCCAAGCTTTCCCAAACATTTCCAGATCTGTCCCATTTTGGGAAAAACACATTTGTACCTCCAACCTGGAAAAGAAACAAAACCAGATAGCTTTTCATTTTGCAACCCGATTACGCAATAGTACAGTTTTCAAGGGTCCTGCCGGAATGGCTCTCCACTTGTCTTCGGGTTCTGGCGGAGGAGCTGGTTCGACTCCCGTGTAGTGGATCCAGGAGCTGATTCCTTCTACCTTCACAGCGCTCTAGGTGGTCAGTAGGGTTGTAGAGGGTCCTTTCCACTTCTCTCTCAGCGGCTCATCCTTCCAGGTGCGAATATAAACCAGGTCTCCAGGTTGGAAATTGTGTACTGGCGAATCCAGGGGCAAAGGAGCTCCCTGGCTGAAGTACCTCTGTAAGGATGATAAAACGCGCGAAAGGGACAGCGAATAATTTCTCAACATTCCTTCCCCTATAAAATGCATTTTGTCACTTCGGTTACCTGTGCTTCTGACCGTATGGGGTTTTCCCTTAATATTTCAAAAGGGCTTACTCCTTCCCTTGCTCGAGGGGTAATTGTAATTTTCATTAAAGCGATTGGTCAAACATCCACCCGCTTAAGCTGAGTTTCTTGACGTAGCACGGGAAAGCTTCTGGCCGCCCTGAAAACATGTCTGCTAACACTAACCTAAACAGGTTACTGTCTACTTGAAGGTTCTTGTACAGTACCATTGTCTTCACCAGGATGCGGATCCTGGTGACCAGGGTGAGTTTCCATCTCCGTCCTCAAGGATACCTGAATTCCGTTGCTATGATCTGGTTCCAGATACAGCACATGTAACTGTCACCTGAACGATTCCCACTTGCACAGTGATCAGTAGTGATTTTGCTTCAGCAATTTTTGACTGCATAAGCAAACTCAAATGAATGCAACAATAATAAGAACTCCCAGCAGAGCAGCTGTCATCGCAAGAAAGTCTCCAGAAGTGCGCGCGTGCACACAGACACACACACATGCAAGGTCTATCAGTATTATTAAATTATTATTCTTCTCCCCTTCTCAAACACTTCCTCCGCTGTGTTGCCCCACACAATGATGTCATCAATACACTGCAGGTGTTCGGGAGCTTCACCTTGCTCCAGTGCAGTCTGTATCCATCCATGACAAACGGCAGGACTATGTTCCCACCCCTGGGGCAGTCGATTCCAGGTGTACTGGACACCCCTCCATGTGAAAGCAAATTGTGTCCTGCACTCTGCTGCCAGAGGGATCGAGAAAAATGCGTTGGCACCCAGCCGGGATGCCGGCACTGAGGAGTTCTTCTACAGGCAATTAGGAGAAATCTCTGGGTGGGCAGCCCGTGTCCGAGTGGCTGGAGAGCAGACCTGCAGAAAGGGGTCTGGGGGTGCTGGTGGGCAGCAGGCTCAGGATAGGAGTCAATTTGGACAATTCCCTTAAGAAGATGCTTTAACTTTTGGTCCGCCCTGAAGTTTGGGTTGTGGGCTTTTTCTTTTCTGCTGTTTTCCTCCTTCCCTGGAGCAGAAGAAGTCTCTGTGGCCCCCGAGAGCTGTGGGTGGTGGTGGTGCAGCTGCTCCAGGGGACAGGAGTTTTGGGGCGAGGAGGATGCTCGGGGCGGGTCAGCATTGGAGGCGAGACGCTGAGCAGCAGCGGCAGCGGGAGCTGCAACGTGCCATGCTGACGCCAACGGGACTGTGCCTGCCCGGGGTCCCGAGCGGCTCCCACTGCCGCAGCGGGATCACTGGGACTGCCCTAAGGAAGGGGCTTATCCCCCCGACCCCCGGCACTGGGGGGCTGCCCCGATGGGGACCTCACCCTGCACCTTCTGCAAGCTAGAGCCGGAAAGGTGAGGCCGCTTCCCGAAGGCGCCGTTGGCTGCATTGGCCCCAGGTTGTGGAGCCGGGATGGGAAAAGGGGGACAAAGAGAGATGAAGTTTCCAGGCACTTTCTGGCCGGTGCAGTGATTTTCTTTCTTCCTATTTTTTTTGCCACCTTCCTGGTCTTGCGTCTGCCCAAGGTGCAGCCAGACAAGGGGAGGAGGGTCCCTGCCTGGCCTGCAGCTCCCTCCCTCGCCATTCTTGGAGTGATTTGGGGTTATTTTGCTGGGCAGTGAGGCAGAGCCTGGCTCCAGAGCGGAGCGCGGTGGGACCCAAGGAAGGGTGTGATTGTCTTGAGGCTTTGAAGGGATTTGCACCGAGCCCTGTCCCTGCTGGAGGGGACACGGGTCATGTTCAGGACGAAGGCGTTGCAGCCCCCGTTGTGTGTGTCCATCCCCAGCCTGGCCCCCAAGGTCTGTCCTTGTCCTGGGGACTCCATGCTGCTTTCTGCGTGGGGCCATGTCCGTGTGTCGTGCAGGGACCCGTCTGTCCTGGCTCCCCTGCCGAAGGCCTGCTTCCCCTGGGGAAGGGGACAGGGCAGTCCCCCGGCTGCCGCCATTGTCTGCCCCGCTGCTGGTGACTCAGCCCTGGGGACGGCTCGGTGCCCTTCGGGGCTCGCCGGCTCTGCTGTGGGGCTCTGCGGGGCTTTTGCACCTCTTGGGTGCCCTTTCCCGGTGCCCCCTGCGCTTCCTCCCGCTCCCACACAGGCACGGAGTAGTTCAGGAGAAACGGCTTTTAATGAAGTAAACAAGAGAAGCGGCCTCACCAAATCTACTATACCAACACCACCCCCCTCCCCAAATACCCAGCCCTCCTCCCCCACCCCCCGCTCCCCCCATCTCCCTCTCACCCCTGCTGTGGGTCTAATCCCCCCCCGCCACCCCCGTGCTGCCGGCGAGAGCCCTGCGCTTGCTGGCTGGCTTTGGCGCGGTGCTCGTGGCGCGCTTCTTCCCCCGCTTCTCTGCTGTGGCGGGCTGGGACGGTGGCAGGTCCCTGCCCTCATCCCCCCACGGCTCCTGGGGCTCCAGCCCCATGACGAGCTCGTCCAGGCTGAGGATGGCGTCGGCGGTCTCGGGGACGCTGTAGTCGGGGCTGAGCAGCTCTTCGGGCAGGGAGAGCGAGGCGAAGTCGCAGTGGGGGATGGCTGCGCCGGTGCCACCAGGGTCCCCAGGCCTGGGGCCGCTGCTGGGAGCGTCCTGGCTGACCCCCACCGCGTCCGGGGAGCAACCAAAGAGCCTCAGGGCCTCTTTGAGAAGGACCTCCTCAGCCACGGCGAGGTCGCCTGTGGGGTCCCCCAGGGCTTGCTCGTGGGGGGCAGCAGAGGGGCTGGGGGGGACGTCGCTGCCCGGGGGGATGTTGCTTCCCGGGGGTGCTGCCCTGGGGGTGGCACTGCCGGAGGTCTTGGTCTCTGCGGGCTGCCCCTGGATCTGCTGGTAGCTGGGGATGGACGTCGGCAGCAGCGGGGGGGCTGGGGTCACCGCTCTCCCCTGCTGGGTGTAGGGTGGGAGGTGTTGCGGCTGTCCCTGGGGGCTCCGATGGGCTGCCCAAGCCGGGGGGGTCCCGCAGCCCCCGGGACCCCACAGGGCAGCACCCGGCAGAGAAGCGGCAGCGCGGCCAAGCGTGGCCGTGGCCAGTGGAGGCGGATGGGTGCTCGTCCACGGGATGTGGAAGAGCTGGGGGTGGAAGCAGCAGCCGCATGGAGCCCTCTGCAGACCTGTGTGGGGGAGAGGGAGCCGTGCTGGGCCGGTGGGACCCTCCAAGGGCACCCGCCGAGCCGGCCCCGATGGCCGAGGTCCCCCGGCTCTGCGCCAGGCACGTGGGGAGCTTGTGGCCGGGGCACTCGCCGTGGGGTGAGCTGACGTGCCAGTGGGACCAGGTTGCAAATTGGGGAAGGAGACTCACTTCCAGGGGGCTGACACGGGAGAGGTGGCCCCAAGGATTTGGGAAGTTCTGTGGAAATGGGATTTAGTGGGCACCCATCACCCAGGCAAGGGCAGGGGATGGTCGCCCGGGCTTGCTGAAGCCCTGTGCCATATCTGCCAGGGGGGCGGGGGTGGTGGGGATGCTGGGAGTGCTTGGGGGTGGTGGGGGGATCCTGGGCGTGCCCAGGGGTCGGGGGTGCTGAAGGTGCCGAAGGTGGCGGGGTGCCCGAGCAGAGAGGGGTGCCATACCTGCTGGTGGTGCCTGGGGGGCCAGCCCCACTGGGGGTGCCCAGGCTGCGGGGAAGGGCTGCTCCTGCCCGGGCAGTTGGCACAGGTTGGGTGAGCCTGCAAGAGAGACAGGAGCGACGGCCATCGGTCACCTCCGCTCTTGCCCCCAGGAGCGTCCCGGGCTGCAGGGGTCGGGGTGGGTCCCTACCTCGGGGGTAGAAGGTTTTGGGGAGCACAAAAGGCTGAAGGAGCCGGGGCGCCGGGGGGCCCAGGGCCCACGCGCTGGGAGCCGCAGTGGTGGCCGCGCCATGGTCCGTTGTGGCTGTTGGCTGCTAAGGACTCTCTGGGTCTCCCAGGATGGAATGCGGGGGCTCCCTGTGTTCCGCCCCACCCCAACAGCCTCCCCAGCTCCTCCTGGGGAGGGAAAGGGTTAAGGGGGGCTGGGCTGCCCCGGGCCCTGCAGGCGGCTGTTGGGGGCTGTGGGTGCAAATGCCTTTGGCTGGAAGCCTTGGTGCCTTCCCAGAGCTGGGATATCCTTGGGATTAGTGGGACTTGGTGGAAGGGGTCCCGCTGGGATGTAGGGTCCAGGCTGTTCCGGAGGGGTGGTCAGGGCAGGCGAGGTGGAGGAGTCGTGCTGTATGTGAGGGAGAGGTTTGATGGTAGAGCCCTTACAGGTGGTGATGACGTACATGATCGAGAGCCTCTGGGTGAGGATGAGGGGGATGGAAAGCAAAGCAGATGTTGTAGTGGGTGTCTGCTAGCCATCGCCCAGCCAGGATGCCAGCGCTGAGGAGTTATTTTACAGGCAATTAGGAGAAATCTCGGGATGGGCAGCCCGTGTCCGTATGGGGGATTTCAAGTCCCCAGGCCCCAGCGGGGAATACCATACTGCTGTGATGAGCAGGTCTGGGAAGTTCCTGAAGTTTGTGGGACAGAACTTCTTGTTACAAGTACTCAGGGAGCCAAGTAGGAAAGATGCCCTCCTAGACTTGCTGGTTGGGAATGGAGGAGGACTCGTGGGAGATGGGATGCTCTTGGCCACAGTGATCATGAAACGGTTGAGTTTAAAATTGTCAGTGTCATGAGAAAGAAGGACAGCAGAGTTGCTATGCTGGATTTTGAGAGAGCAAACGTTCCGTTATTCAGGGAGGTACTTAGCAGAGTCCCCTGGGAGTCTGCTGTTGAGGGCTCAGGAGTCGGCGAGTGCTGGTCAGTCTTTAAGAAGCGCCTTTGAGAAGGTCAGAAGCAGGCAATTCCCCTGTGTCGGAAATCAAGCGAGCGGGGCAGAAGACCACTTGTTGAAGATGGTCGCCTGACTGATAGGGACGGAGAAAAAGCAGAGGCATTCAATGTTTTTTTTTGCCTCAGCCTTTAATAATACTGATAGACCTTGGGCTGCCCGGTCCCCTGACTCGGTGGAGCACGAGTGTGGGAACAGTGACTTTCCATTTGTGGAATAGTGAAGCTGTCAGGGGCCCGCTGTATCAGCTGAATGCTCACAAGTCCATGGGGCCTGATGGGATTCACCGCAGAGTACTGAAGGAGCTGGCAGATGTTATGGCAGGACCCCTCTCCATCATCTGCCAAAGGTCTTGGGACCCAGAAACCTACAGACCTGTGAGTCTAACCTCAGTTCCTGGAAAACTTCTGGAGAAGATGGTACTGGGTTCTCTTGAAAGGCTTTAAAAGAATAATGCAATCACCAGGCACAGTCAACATGGGTTCACAAAGGGAAAGTCCTGTTTCACTCATTAGATACCCTTCTAGGGTAAGGTCACCCAACCAGCGGATGAAGGGACGGCGGTAGTGTCGTGGTTTAAGCCCAGCTGGCAACTAAACACCACACAGCCGCTCCCTCACTCCCCCCCTGCCCCAGCGGGATGGGGGAGAGAATCGGAAAAGAAAAGTGAGAAAGCTCATGGGTTGAGATAAGAGCAGTTTCGTAAATGGAATTGAACAAAATAAAATAATAATGATAATAATACTAAACATTGTCATGAAAGGGAAAATAAAAACAACAAAAAATAAAAGCCAAGAAAGACAAGCGATGCAAATGGAAACAATTGCTCACCACCCTCAGACCGATGCCCAGCCTGTGCCCAAGCAGCGGTCCCCCGGCCAGCTTTCCCACTAGGTCATATACTGAGCATGACGTCATATGGTATGGAATATCCCCTCGGTCAGTTGGGATCAGCTGTCCAGCTGTCCCAGCTCTAAACAAGTTCAGAGCCCAAGTGTTTGTGGTTCGTTTTAGAGGTTACCGGTGGGAGATGAGGACCAGCAACAGCTTTCAGGGCTGGCACCTTTACTGTAGGAGCAATCACTGGACGTTCGCTATATCAGTGTTGAGCTCTGGCCAGCGTGAGCAGGAGAGCGAGTGTATGTTGGAAGTTTTAGTAGCCTAAACAAGTTCAGAGCCCAACTTCTTGTGCACCCCCAGCCTACTCGCTGGTGGGGTGGTGTGAGAAGCAGAAAAGGCCTGGACGCTGCGTAAGCACCGCTCAGCAATAACTAAAACATTACCAACCCTGTTTTCAGCACAAATCCAAAACTCAGCCCTGTACTAGCGAATGTGAAGAAAACTAACTCTGTCCCAGCCAAAACCAGCATATTCTCCACCCCTTATTCCTTACCTTTTATGGCATGCTCAGGTAGCACACTATCCAATACGTTCTCCTTAGTTACCATCACCCTTCCCACCCTTTGATATAGGACACGGACATCATTCCCTTAGTTTATGGATCACCCCTGTGAAATGTCTGTAAAATGTCCATAAATATCCACAAATGTCCACAAAATGTCCACTGAGTTCATTTCAGTTCATTTTGGGCTCCAGCTGTTAGGGTGGTCACTCAGGACAGCAGAGGTGTAGTATTGCATGGAGTTCTTGGGCACCACAGCCAGCTCAGGTCGGGTCACTGCTGCACTTGCACTGCTTCTTGTAAGGCTTGTCCTCCGTTGGTACAGGTGGTTCCTGCTATAGTAATTCCTGTAACATGCAACTCAACTTACGGGTTACAACAATTTAAAAGTGTTTCCATGACAATCTCCACCCCGGTCCCTTTGGGCCAGCTTATAGGGTTTAAGATTGCAATGAACTCCTCCTTTTGCTCCTAGCCTGGCTAGCAGCAATGGGTTCTTGCTATAGCAATTCCCATAACATGCAGCTCAAATCATGGATTATTTTCACCCAGAATTAAATCGCCTTGAGGTACACACTGGACTCCCCCATCCTTCTGCATTACCCACCAAGTACACCCAGGTCCTTGAGCAAAAACTACCCCACCAATAGGTTTACCTTTTCCTGAGGAAGGAATAACCCAGACTGTTTTTCCCAGCAAGTTCTTTTTATGTACTAAGGGGATCTTACCTCCTTCCACAGTGCGCAGGGGTTTAGACTGGGCAGGGCCAGGTCGACTGGCAGAGCCTCTAGTGTTAACTAGCCAAGTGGCTTCTGCTAAATGTGCGTCCCTATGCTTGAAAGTCCCAGCACCCATTGCTTTCAGTGTAGTTTTTAACAGCGCGTTGTCATCGGTGCTATGAAACCCATCTTTAGAGTGAATAAACCCCCATGAGCTCATTTTGCAGTTAGAGCATACAACAAAGCTATACCTTCCTCCCTGCTTTCTCTTCTACCAGATTTTGCTTTTTTCATATTGATCTAAGGAGAGCAATTGCACTTTTAAGTGAGTTGCCTGGGGTTTTTCTGAACAACAGTTTAGGTCATGTACAATAAAAACATCAGTATTAATGCTATGATGGTCTTTTAGTAGCTAAAATTAGATTCTCCAGGAAGAAAATTGTATTTTGAATTACTGTGAATTCTTGTGGGTTTATGTATTTAGTATTTTGCCCTAGATGATGACTTCTAATAACAATCATTATACACATTTCACAGACATTACGGTGAACGATTTAAACTTTAAGAAATTTCTTTTTTAGAAGCCAGTCTTTACAAAGGAAGTTAGAGCGCTGGCCCATTTTAACATAAATGGTAAAGTGCAAATGAAAATTAATTCAGTTTGCAAAATTTGTTTCAGGATGTGTTTAAGCAAATGAAAATCAACAAATCAAAGGTCATTCTTAGAAGATGCAGAAATGTGGAGCGAGTGCCTTGGAGCACATCTCCTAATTAAATCCCTGTAGAGGAAATCATGGCGAAATTTAAAGACCAGAGTCATCACATCTAGGGCAGGTCAGCACATCAATTATCAAGATGACTTTGACTGTCTTATTGCAAATGACTAACAAAAAGTAAGCTAACGTATTTGGGAGTAACAAGATGTAATAGGTTCATAATTTCACTAGTGATAACCTGTTTCACTATAAATTCCATATGCTCACATTTAATATGGCACTCCATTTCCAAAGAAAATACTTCTGCATCATAAAAGTGTTATAAAAGACATCACTGTGAAAGACGGGTGGAATTTCTGAATCCCATTCACTTCACTTTTTGCATGTTTATCCATTTCCTAATGCAACATATGCGCCATGAACATGGTCTTCCAAAACCTGTTCACCTGTGAGGAGGACACCGAGCTAATGGTGCTCAGGTATTTCTGAAATGGCTTCTTAATCCTTCTCCCCAAGATTTTTTGCTAATCACTTTTATAATAAATTGATTACAAAGTTTTAATTCTATTGGATTTCTCCTACTTCTCTGCAAGCGCTTACTCTTATTTGTTTGTTTATATTGAATATTATTTAATGTTATTGAAGATTATGTTTAATTACATGTGAGGTACTTTGGGCAGCTTATACATAAACAACTGATGTAGTCAAAGACACAAAGGAACAATTCTACAAGATTTTTAATGTTCACATCAGTGTTCTGTGTGACAGCAAAAATTAGTGCGACTGTCTTTCTAAATGCGTGTGATTCTGTCACCTGACACTAAGGGGACAGACATTACCAGGGGTCGGGAGCAGGGGGTACCGATCACACCTGCATAGGGCAGAAATGCCAGAAATAGCATGGGGGTTCTTCAGTGGTTGTGTAGTGGATGATGCCCCTTATTGTCAGGCTGGAAACTTCCATCTTAATCTTAGCTTGGATTATTCTGTATTTGACTTGTGCTATCTCCTTAACTGAGTAGCTTAAATACTAGCCAACTTTTTTTAAAATATAACAAAATTGTTTGTGCCTCTTTTGGTACAAGTGGCTGAATTTCAGATTTGAAACATTGTCCTTGGGGGTGCAAAAAACCCAGATTGTTTTTATTTTTTTGGGGCAGGGTTTGTTTTGTTTTTAATCTCTTTAGACTGACAAGGGCTACTAAACCTGTTGCCACGTTATGTTTTAGTTTGGCACTTGGTTGTAAATAGGTCAGTAGTACAGGTAACCTAAAATCCACGAAGGGATTGAAAATAAAAGAAAAGCATTAGCTGTTTCACAGGCTGAATAGAAAAAGAGATGATGAAATCATTCCAGAGGCAGGGAGGAAATGTGATTTCCATGCTGCTTTGATTTATACTTTCTGAGATGTGCTACAAAGGACCGCAATGAAAGGAAAGCAAAATATCCTCTGGTGATGTTTCAGTAACACTACAGATTATGGAAGGATCGTAGTTGAAGACCAGCAAGCTCTTCTAAGCAAGGCTGTGCAAAGGAGGTACTGATATTCCCTCTGGTCCCAGCTCTGCCAGTGCTTCTGTGCTCTAGGCAGATCTGTGCACACCGTGTGACACCTTCCGTCTTTGCCCCAGCATTTTCTTTTGTTCCCAACCCTGTTGATAATTTTGGGAGTCAGGAGCATGATTATGGTGAACTGGAAGCCCGCAGCAGCGCTCTTGTATTTTAGTAATATCTATTGGCCCAGGTAGGTTTAACACTGTGCATTAGAGATCAGCATAAAAAGGATTTTCGCGGATTACAAAGAGGAAAAGGTACAGACAAAACCTGTGATTCCTTAGCAATGTTTCCTGCATGTGTTGGACCAGTGCTGAGCAGTATAAATCAGCCTTATTCTGCTGAAGTCTGTGAAACCGTATGGGAGGTGGAGCAACAAATACATTAAGGCACTTTTTGGTTTAGCCCCCAAGATTGGAAGGTTAATGTGAAGAACAGTTCCTCCATTGTCACTCAAGTCAATAATTATCACAGGTACAGTCCTATGCTTACGCGCGCAGTAACTTACTCAACTGAAAAAACCTTTCCACAGCTTTTCGTAATTGGTTTCTGCTAAACTGTGATGATGGGTTATTTTCAGAATTGCCTGATCATCAGTGGTAGAATTGAGGAAAAACCTTTTCTGGGATAATATATAGCGATATTCAATGCAAACCTTCTCCTGCCTTCTGGTTGGCGTATAGGAGGCACAGGGCTCAGCACGAATATGGCAGGGAGAGCTCCGAGAAGCATAGTCCATAAGCGAGGTGGAAATTATCCTTAAGCTATAAAAGGTGAAAGGCTGCTGCAGCTGATTTGGCCTGGCTGTCTAAGCTTGAAAAATATATGGTTTTTTCATCACCTTACTGCTCCTGTTTCAGCAAATCTGATTCTGTTTTAAGCTTTAAGATGTTTATACTATCCCTTCTATGGGCTTCATACATATCTTGTTCAAAGGAACTTTTCCAAAATGATGGGAGCTTTACTTTTAGTATTCATTTCAGCAGAGTATGTTTAAATCCATTCAGTCTTATGGAACTTGTGACTGGTTTAATGGACGTTAAATGCTTGCTGAATTGGAGCATTAAGGATATTTCTGCAGGGATGTGTCTAAGATACCAAGCTTGAGGAAGTGGACTATATATTTAGTGGAACTCTGGACGTTTCAGTTTCACAAATTTAAAATAATGGTCTATTGTTGCCTGCTTTACATAGGATATTCCTCAGATCTGGGCAAAAAGCTTTAAAATGTGAATCCTCTGATCCACTGAGACAGACATCAAGAGGGAAACTTTACTGTCAAGATTGACTTCACTGGCAAAATTCAGATCTACAGGGGTAAAACCCTCTCATACATTTTCAATAATTTTGTCTTCCAGACTGCTGAGTATACTCGGGCAGTGGCTTGGGTCACTGACAGACAGAATCAAGATAAAACTCTTACTCAGGCCTTCTTTTTCCAGGATTTTCCAACTGTGTTTTTATAGACTTAGCAAATTTTCAATTCTTTCGGTCTTGCCTCAGGGGGCAAAATTTCCACATTCAAGTTCATCCTTACTGTTCTATGCTGGCATCCTTCCAAACTGGTCTGCATATTTGCTAAGATGTGATGCTCCAAGCTGGACACAGGACTCTCACTGAAGCTGTGTAGAGCAAATTACTTCGTGTCTCACACGTCCCTGTTTAAATGTCCTGTTACGATGCTCACTGAGCTGCAGATATTTTATTCTATAGAATCCCTTTTCTACAGCCTAACCAACATAGGGAATGCTTTTGTTTCTTACTAACATGATTGCTCAACGTATTTCATTGAAGAGCTACCAGATATTTTTTCCCTTCTTCTTGCTCTTCGAGGAATAAACAATTTGAACTATTCTAGCTATCTGTTGTTGTTGTAAGTGCAGGTCTGTCTCATATTTGTTGTGTTGCTGGGGAATGTGTGCAGCTTTTATTGCTTTTGAATTATAGCTGCTAGCACTTATCCTCTCTTCCAGCAAATAGCATTTATAGCAAGTTATTTGAAAGCAGTGCAGTCATTTGTACTTAAGACAGAATTATGGCAGCAGCAAGCAGTCACAGGGAAGAATTTAGCCCCATGTTGCTTCTGCACACAGGTAACTCTGCTTACTCATATTCGTTACTCATTTTTATAAGAAAAATTTCCTTAAATTTCTGGAAGAGTGGAAGAACAGGTTTCTACTAGTGCTGGCTAAATCAGAGAATTTCCATTTGCCAAATATGCATTCTGTGACGCTACAATGTTTTATGGAGACTTAAGTATTTCAATGATCCGCTGAGAAGGGGTGATCGCTGACTTACTGCGATACTGATCTGGGATGAGAAACAGGAGCTTGAATTTTCCATATTGCTTCATAACAGCTAAAACACCCTTGCTTCCTCTTTCCAAATGGAAAAGCTCAGATTTTATTCTGAAAGTAGACATTTTTGTCTGATTTTGTTTTCATGGCAAGATTTTGAAATGGGTTTGTTTTCTGTTTTGCATTGGAACAAAAGCATTTGGAAAATATTTTCCACATGTTGTTGTGGTTACATTGAAAGTTCTCACAAAATGGAATTGTCATTGTCTGGTCAACTCTAATTTGCTGGCATTCAGAAATTATACCAGACAATTGCATGTCCCCATTCCTGTTTTATGGACATCTCATTGCATATTCTAGCAACGCATGTTCTGTTCTGTAATCACGACAAAAAAGGATTGAATGGGAAGAGGGATTTTTGTTCAAAACTCCAAAGGTCTGCTTTAAGCCAGGGACATTGGTGTGTCATCTTCACAGAAAGAAACCAATGCTTTAATCCAGTGTAAATCAGCTGTGTCAGCCTGGAAGTCAACTGAGAGGATCTCGGTAGAGAAAAGTTAGTGTTAAAAGTTGCCCTAGAGAGGAATAGATTAAGTTCTCATCTTTTCCTTCGTGTTATTATTTAAAGCTTCTGGGGAGACAGTGAATATACCTGGCATCACGCTGATGAAGAGAAGGAGCTTTGTGACAATACAGCCAATGTGAAAGGTTTATTGTTTGGGTTTTATATTCTTTCCAGTCTTTTTTATTTTGAAATGCCAATCACTGACTTTGCCTGTCAAAGTTGAAGAATTTAGTGTTCTTTTCAGAGAGCCATTCCAGCAATGGGTGCTTTAAATATTTAACCCATATGGTAGAAATCAAGTGATAGTGTAGGATTCTTTTTTCTCTCTCCAAATTATAAGAAAAACAAGACATCCCTTTCCCTCATTTAGCCTAATACAGCAGGGTGAAGTCAGGCAGTATGATATGTGATCAGATATATTAATCACAAAATCCTCTTACTGTGATTTCATGAATCTTGATGCCACTTACATGGTATTGAGGGGGATCGCTCTATCACACTAACTCTAGAAGTAGAATGACACACTTGTGCTTATTTGCCTCCCAACCAGTCACTGAGTGCAGTAACCCCATTGAAGCATCCACTGTTATCACCAGAGAATTGTCTTTGGCTTTGCTGGAGCTCTGTTACTTCGCATCAGTCCAGGCTCCTGGACTTCTGGTGACAAAGAGAATATTCTGAGTTTGCTGCCAGTAACTTTTTACTTCCCTTTAGCACCCAAACACCTCTGTAGGAAAATATTTCCAGAATCACACCTTACTGTGAAGAGTGCAATTCTTTTTCTAACAAAACACACTGGTGTAATTTTTTGTCATTTTATGTGTAGCTCCTACTGTCTTATGAGATTGGAAAATGAAATTAGCTTGAGGCCAGTGAGTAGTTCTCTGAATATCCAGTAAGTGAAATAAGCTTTCTAATTAAAGGTGTTTATAGCTACAGAAACGTTGGATTTCAGTTTCTTCTCTTTGAAATAAACGTTTCACCATTGGGTGTTGCTTATTCTGAATATCTGTGGCTGTATTTTTCCTCTGTGGCATTGCTAAGAATTTACAGTAAGGCAGAGCGGATCAGCTGGGTTATCCACGGTAGATATCTATAGTAGATCCCCACTACCTCCATAGTATTTTTATATCCATCGCAAGTCTTGCTTTATATTTTCTTTCTCATTTCCACAGCTGTGTGATGCTCTGAAGGAGAATGTGAGCTTCCAGAGATACTTGAGTTCTCCAGAAAGAATGCTAAACAGATAGTTTCATTTTCATGCTGAAGTGCTTCATTTTAGGCTTCGCTTGGAGAAAATATCTTTAGGAGTGTCTTAGATTCTTAGATCTAGAGAGGTTGAAGTGTCTTTTTTTTTTTTTTTAAACTATCTTTGAAATCTCTGTAGGCCCTCCAGCACACGCAGTGTGTTATCTACAGCTATTGCTTTTCCCCCTGCTTTTCAATTCAGTACTGTGACTGCTTGCTTGATGTGTTTCTACTTACTGCTTTAATTCTGTTTCATATCATATGTTATTTATACATCCCTGTGTTAAACTACAGGTTCTATTATATTCTCTGAGCATCCTTTTGGTTGTAGCCTTTGCTGTGGTTCTCTGCCTAAAACCACAGGAGGTGATTTTGCAACAAGAAGCAAGTCTAGGAGAGAAAACTGTTAATGCGAGGATTAAGCACTCATTTAAAGGGAAGCACATATTCGGTTAGACAAAGAAGGAGGACAAAACACTCTTTGTCCAACCTGACTTTTAGCTGTATGGAGGCTGCTAAAGGTGGTCATCACAAAGGGTGGACTTGAAGTCTATAAAGCAGAGGTCTCTCTTCTCAGCTGTTTTAAGGAAGCTGCAGAACTATAAGCCTAGGATATGCAGGCAGTAAAGAGGAAGGAAAATGACTTAAAACATGGCCTAAATGCTTGCCCTTTTCTCCTCTTCATATGGGAGTGAATTTAAGGGAATAGGAAGAGCCTTGCCTCCACTTCTCTGGCTGTCAACAGGAGTAGGTGGCCCAGTTGGCAACGGGAAAAGAACTGGTGGAAGAGGTGAAGTGAGCCAGCAGTCCTCTCACCACTGAAACAAATAAGGGGGCAGGAAAGGGTGAGTGGTGGCATATGGCCCTTAGCCAATTTCAGGACTGTTCCTGAGGCACTTCATTGCTTATGACAATGAGAAAAGGAGTTCAAGGTAATTCACACATTAATCCCTGGAGTTGTCTCATCCTCTGAAAAGAAAGGCAGAGGAGGATAAGCATTTTGGACCTTGTCTGTGGCTAAGCTGTGAGCCTGTAGTATCACTCATTGATGTAGACATGGAGGCTGGTTGAAGTGGACCAATATTGTCATCTTATGTCATCATCATCACGTGTTCTAGCATCTCAATTACTGTTCTAAAATAATGAAAGGAGTTGTCAGGTCAGGTAGGTTAGATGAATTACCCAGCTCAGTTACTCCTATCTAAAATAATCTGTATCACTTTAGTGAGCATCAGCATGCTGCTTACTTGAAAAATTGCACTTTAACCCTGGTTTCCCTCAGACATAAGCAGTCATTAAACAATTCTTTGGGATTTAGGTTTCTTGATTTAGTACATAGCAAAGAAAATGTCAAACCATTTCTATAGAAAGTATTTTAACATTAGAAAAACATTTAGGAATACAGTAGAGGAAAAAAAAAACTACTATGGTGAAAATAAACCTGTTTAGAAATGAAGGATTTTAATATGGGTGAACATATTGATTTCTAAATTTACATTTATTAATAAAAATGGATGACTATGCAGTTGCAAAAAATGCAATACAGATCCTGAGCAGGGGTAACCCAATAGCAGTAATGCTATTATAGTTCATTTTCGCATTTTATTATGTTACTAAATATTTAATCCTGTCATAACAATGCTAAGCTTTGTACGGGCAGGTAGGAAGTCAATGTCCTCACAGGTCTTCAAGTAGATCTTTAGTACTGCAAGGAGAATCCATGTGCTCATATGATTTCATTTGGTAAGATGAGGAACTAGAAGACAAAGAAAAAATAAAATAAAATTGAAGAATTGCAAAAAAAACCCCCAGAACAAATGGAGAAGTTATGAACGACCAGTGATTTCCAAATTGTGTGAGCTGGATATTTCATTTACATTTACCTTTTCTTTTTTAGTTGTTATGTTAGCGAAATGTGATAGAGCAGGAGCACCACATTGGATTGATGCTACACATACCCAGCAAATCTTCAATGTGGCATACTGATATGATATAACACCCTATAGAAACCACTTCACCTTCAGCTGGAGCATGATTTGTCTGGAGGTTGATGGTGATAAAGAAATCTATGAAGATAAACATCAATTAGAGCTAGATGGGAATTTTTCCTCGTAATGGAAAAAGCAAAGCAAATTAACTTGTATTTTTTCTAAACCCCTATTTTAGAAAAAAAGAACCTATAGAGAGATATAGGTTAAAGTAAGTACATGTGGATTGCTGTGGAACTCTGAATTAAAAATATAGTATAAAATTAAATTATTTTTCTAAAAGGAAAAATCAGTGTTTCAAAGACTTTTCCCTAAATCAGAATTTCACCAGAATTTATACTTTTCTAATAATGATGCTGATAATAATGTCAGCTGTAGTAATGAGCTGACATTTATTGTTAAAGAAACATTTCCCTAGAAGTTTACTCTTCTGTTGTGGTCTGCTGGTAAAAAATTAGACTCCCACCCCCTTACCCCATCCCGCCCAAGGCTGCAGAGATGACAGAGTTCAAACTCTGCCCTCACACAGTGCTTGTGCAGGAGGATGGATTTAATCCCAACTTGCTTTCTAACAGGATGGAAGATGGATGTGTGGAAACCAGCAGTCCCTCCCCTGCTGAGCCATGTGGGTTTTGTGCTAGAGCAGAGGATTGGTTCAGTGACCCCATCTTCTCCCACACAGGGGCCTAATGGATTAAAAAAACAAAAAAAAACCCCTTTCTTTTTTAATATCTTGTAATCAATGTTTCAATTGCTTGAACTTCTACAATGTCTCTGGCAAGCTGGCCTGCTTTGTGTGTTTACATATTTGCTTCCATGTGATGCCCCCTCAGAAAAGTGTCTAGAATGGATGCTCATTGCATCCTCCTCATTTCTAATTAGAAAAAAAATTGGTCTTGTTTAATTCAGATCTTGGTGGCTGCACTGAAAGATAAACCATGCTTGGCAATGATATGGTTTACCTCAGTTACCAGCTGATACAAATTCAACAGCTGCCAATTGTGACTTTTCTGGTCTCTGCTTGGGATTTGTGCTGTTGCTTGGTGAGACTTGAATATGCGCAGGTTTTAGTCTGGGGTCTATAATCCAAAACACATAATAGAACCACTTTGCTTTGGGGAGATGGGAGAGGAATTCATAATACAGTCTAACAAAGTAGCACTTTTCCATTTCCAATTAGTGTTCTACAATAAAGCTGCCTTTGTCTGCAGTGATAGTTAGGAGAAACTCAAATAAATCAGAACATATGAATCCAGAATATCAATAAGGTTCTGAACTATGTGGGATGCTTAGAAAATGAAAAACAGAGTAGATTAGTATTGGTCAAAAGCGTGGATGAAAGAAGAGCAATAAATTCCAAGAGCAAATGTAACCAGATGCAATGAGACTTGTAATAGATCAAGGTCAATTGTTGACTAAAACAGTTTAGTATAGATGAATGAAGAATAATCGAGACTTTATGAGACTTTATTGTGCGAGTCTTTAAACCATTTAAATAGTTGAAGTAAAAAAGGCTAAGAATCAACAAGACAAGTTGGCATTTCATGTTATTGAGTGATATGAACTAGCAAAACAAAAGATAGGTTTTCACCTATAGAATAATGCTAATTTTTTAGTTCACACAGACTACTGCTTTGGGGGCCTTCATGAAATACAAAAACAAAATGTCAAAAGATAAATAATTTGACAAAGCAGAAGAAAAACTCATGTGTCAGGGACATTTTAAATGTGAGGGAGATGAAGAGTAATGTTTGAAAGCAGTAAAACTGTTTGAAACACAATGCTAATGTATATACTTTAGAAACCAATATCAGTAACTAACCCATCCTTGTTACCATTTTCAAAGCAGGATTCTAAAAGATACTTGCTTCTTCTTTGTGACACACATGTCCTGAATAAAATTCAATCCCTTTCACTTGCTTAAAAAAAGCGAGTTAGCCCAGGAGAGTGGATGAATAGAGCCAGCAAAATTCTATTAAAATAACATCAAAGTGTTAGTATGCATTCATTTTTCCCAAACTATTGAATTTAATCAAATCTGTGTTTTCAGTGGAGCTTATTAGAGTTGCAAAATATCCGGTGCTGATCCAGCTTGGTTTACGATAATGGACGGCACTGGGAGCAATAAGACCAATTTTCAGTGCTTTTGAAATTCTGTCTTCCTGTCAGTTCTTTACCAGTGATATCCAGGTGTCATTTCTGTTCATATAAGCTGTGGAAATAGAGAACCACCTCTCTGCCTGGTCTGTGACTAGTATTTCAGAAATACTCTCTCTCCTGGATTTTTTTTTTTTGGCAGTGTGCCTCAAGAGTTACTCTGCCCAGTTTCGTCTCCTAATTTTCAGTGCAGCTTTCCCTTATTTCTTCCCCCCCCATTAAACTGGAAACAACTCATTTGTAGCAAATATTAAAAAAAAAAAAACCAAAAAAAAGCCCTATACATCTAAAAAAACCCAGCCTTTTTGGAATGAGAGGCCAACAATCAGTAAATTTTCTCCTTGAAGTTTTTGACACAAAATGGAGTTGAGCTTCAGGTTTTGAAGTCGTCTATGTCACTCTGGTCCCAAAGTCCACATCAAAAGGCTATCTGATTCCCTGTTGGTTTTCATCCTATTTATTATGTAGCGAATATAATATATTTATTTTGCACATAGTTTGGTAATATTTTACACTACTGTTTGCAATGGTTTGAATATTGGAGAGAACAAAGCAGGAGTCATCAAGTCTACTTTTTGCAAACCTTAAATTAAATAGGCTTGGTAACGTGAAAAAACAGAATCAAATCTATTCTTCAATTGGCTAGCCAGCTTGGTAGTTAATTGCAGGGTTTTTTAATATGTACAAGGAACATGGCTGTAGTATATTAATTTGCAAATACAACAAAGTGCTCTCCCACTCCAAGGAATTTTAATGTGGAGAGGCAAGAAACAAGGAGGGTAGTAGTGGTTGCTAAGCCGGGTGACTGATTCCAGAGATACTTGTTCTTTCTATCTCTGCTGGTTTGCTCAGACTAGTCTGAACCTCCGTGTTTGCACTTACTGAGCTTCTCTGATTTAACAGGCATTGAGGCAAGCAAGCTTTACCCATCTGACAAAAGCCAAGACTAGAAGAAATCCCAGTGACCCAGCTTGTGTATCAGAGCATATTGACATGAATGTATTTACGGTTTGGAGCTATACCTTCTCATAACCACATTTTTGCCATATGGTGTGCACCTGTGGATAGTTGAAAGCACATTTCAGTACAGTGTGACTTTTTTTGGGTTCAAACTTGCCTTGTTAAATCTCCCCAACTATGGACAGCAAAAATATGTATACAAAAAAGCTTTTCAGAGGGAAGGATAAAGGCTAATGGATTTTAATGATTCTATATTTTTCCAAATAAAAATAGATGGGACATTATCCTTAACATCTGCTGGTGTTTTCTTATACAATAGGATCTAGCTCCTTAAAAGTGGTCTCGGAATGTTTCATGTGAGCTAGTATTATGATCCTTTATGCAGGTGACCCAGGGAAAAAGGGACTTGCCCAAGGACACCCAACAAATCATGCCAAAAGCAGAACTCGGCTCCCCAGCTGTGTCCTGGACAGCCATGCAACCACAAAGGGCCCATTGAAAGCACTGTTGATGAAGAGGTTTCCCCCATACACTTGGGCTTCACAGTGGTCTTTCTGAAAAGCAGTAATAAATAGATGAAGGGATTGTGGAGCTTAGAGATGCGTGGTGTGCTTGGTGGCGTGTCACTCAGCCTGAAATAGCATAATTGCCAGGAAGCTTGGGAAAGCTCTGCTCATCCTGGGCTCTGTCTGCTGGGTCTGAGGAATATAACAAGACTGATTCCCATCTGAGCTTGAAGGCCATAAAAAAAGGGCAATCTCCTCAGTGCCTTGCTGTTCCCACTATGATAGCAGTATTATGCTGTGAAACATTAAAATGTCCAGTAATCCTGCTTTCTCCTCTCTGGCTGGGCGCAATGATGATTGTATGCTAGACTGTGGGGAAAAACATATAGATTAGTGTTTCAAAATGATCATAACGCTTTTTTGCACTGGTTTACAATCTTCCGAAGTGCTTTACTAATAATCCTTACTCAGTCTCAACATAGGAATGAGACAAAGATTATTGGTATGCACATCTCGCAGGTAGGTGCATGCAGACTAAGAGGAATGGTTATGGTATCTGGTTCTGGTAAATTCATATCTATGTTCACTTTGTACGTTCATGACTGTTGCAATTTTTGGTCTGATTGCTATAGCAGTCTGCCTATCCCAGCCTACCTCACATTTGCGCATGGCAAAGGGTGTCTTTGTGTAAATCCAATTAATCTGTAAATGAAGCTAAGTCACAGGACTATGCCCTAACATGGCAGAGGAGTGACTACACACTTTACTTGGGCAGCTCTACTATGGGAGGTGAAAACCTTTGGTAGGGAAGTGAAGTATACATTTCGAGAGAGGAGAGGTAGCTCCCTGCTTGTTGGAGGAAGCTTTGGACCGATCTTGCCTGTCAGCACCTACAGGATGAGTTTGGAAGACCTGTCAGCAAAATTAATTTGGGCAGCCATATGTATCCTGTCCCATAATAGCATGATGTCTCAAAACAAGGAATACATGCTGTTTGGCTGAACAGCATTTCAGCTGGTCTGGGAGCCAGCTCTCTAGCGGAGTTATTAAGTTGATAAAATGCTGCTTTCAGACATTTTCTGGGGAAAACCTGATTTCTCAAGCATTAATTCGATACAAAAAATTTTGTCAATTAGCCCCATAATCTTATTTTTAACTCTGAATGTGAAGAGCACACACATGTGTGTCTGACTGCCTAACAGCTGCAGTCCACTAGAGAAAATCAGAAGGCAGGGATTTTGTTTGTCTGAGCAGATGAGAATAATTTATATGCACAAGCTATTTATAGAAAGGCTGCAGCAAGCTAATTAATTGTTTATAGGGAGAACTTTAAAGAGCATAACCTGAGATCTGACATTCTGTGTAATAATTATAATTAGAGATGAGCTGGAATCAAAAATCAGGATGTGAACACAGATACATTTTGGGAAAGTTTTGAATCTGATCCAGATCTCAACTGTGCAGCTTTTTGCAGCCATTAGGGTAGGCTAGAATGAAATCCTGGCTTGGAATTTGGCTTTCCGTGATTTGGTAAAGTGCAAATCTGGATCCACATTATGTGATGAGGGCCAGCTCCTAATTAGCATCTGGCATACTAGGGGAACAGAATTAAATGGGGTTGCTATGCTTTTATTGGTATGTATTTATTTGATTTTTTTTTTTTTTAAGTAACTCAGAAAAGCTTACTGAGTTAAGTGTTAGGATCTTGGAAAGCTAGCACTGACATTTATAAGGTGATAGTCAAACTTCTAAATTATTTTAGAAATAGCCTAATTTCTGTGAAGTCCTCTTGACCCTTATAATAAAGGAGTGACCTGTTGGTGTTTTCTGGGTCTTGAGGAGTAATGGAAAAGAGTTTGAATGCTCAGGTTGGGAAGGCAGCTGAGGCATAGACATTAATTTATGTCTAGTACTTGGTAGCACTTCTGACTCCAGTGCAAATAGTACCTGAGTATTTGAAACTTGGTTCTGATTCTAAACTAATTAGAAGTCAACTACTATGTGCTGTATAAATAAATATACAATAGTGAACCAGATGAAAGACCAATTAAGGAGCCAGAGAATTAAATCTCAGTCAAATGTTTATCTTAGCCAGTGCACCTCAGTTTATATGAGATATCTCTAGGCAGAAAGAAAATGCATCCAAGAGAAGACTACATCCTGACAGTATAATTCAATCAGTTAGCAAATATACAACTGAATTTCAGATTTTGTTCGTTTTTCTTCCACATACCAGAGGTAATTGCTGAAGAGTTTATGACACTTTTCATAGGATACTGGAGAACTTGAAAGGCCTCTTTATCTCTGTGGAGCAGCTAATTGATTTCTTAAGGTAGATCCAGAAGAGCTTGCAGGGTGGTGGTAGTAGCACAGGTGAGCACGCTTGCCTCTGCAGCCAGCACAGCCAGTGGATTGTCAGATAACAACAGAGGACTTGCACATAGTTCTAACACGTTTGGGTCAAGTTAGACCCTGTATGAGCAGTTCTGACCATGGCTGTCCAATGTTCAGCATCACATAAGTAAGGCCCTCATGCACTGTAGTGCTCTTAAATCAGTAGCTATGGGCATGATTCACTGTTGATGCTGTTTTACTCTTCTTTTCATCCTTTTCATCCCAGACAATTTTTTCTGACTGCTGTGGCTGAGCTTTTGCTGCCTTTTAGTTTTTCCCTTAATTTCTTGTCCTATTTTGTTATGGGCCTAAACATTTTGCATGACAACTGTGGGACTGTTTTCAGCTTGCTGCCAATGCATTTTCAGATAACAAAACCTCCTTTCACTGGACCAGTTCCTGAGCTGCATAATCTTCTTCTCCAGGAGCTGCAGCTTTAGGCAGGCAGGATCTTCGCTCGTAAGTGAACCACTCCCTGCATATTCAGCACATGCTAGAAACTGCTGGTTTGAACTAAAAGATGGTGCTGTTTTCCTTCATGCTTCTCACAGACAATATTTTGTGCCTCGGGGCAGCTTTTCCAACACCTAAATATGTCACTCTGAAAACATTCTTCCACCACAATGGCTTAAAAGGGTGGCAGTTGTTTCATGCAACGCAAGCTAAACTGCAGATCTGAACTGCCTCTCTGCGGAGCATTGCTGCTAATTCAGTGCTGTTCGAGGAACTATTCATCATTCTTGTCTTCTTCAGTGAGCTTACAAGTCTGTATAATAAGGACCAGACACAGTCTTTTATTTATGTAATGGTCTATTTATCAATGGGAGGTGAGAATTTGACCTTATTATACAAACTTCAGTATTCCCAAGATGTGTCAACATCCAGTTTCCTCTTGCAGCTCAGCCCTTCCTAACCTCCTTTTGCATTTTCATTGCTTTTTTCATTATGTAGCTAATTAAGCCATGCTCATATATAAACACCATTACACAGTTTACCAGCTTGTGAAAAGTTCTCAGAGATATATATATATATGCATACACTGATATATAGTGTATGCAGCATGGATTTTTTTTTTTCTGAAGTAGGTTGTAGTTGGTTCAAATCAAAATGACATTTTACTAATGGCATTGCTATGAAAGCGGGCTAATAGAGTCTAACTGTGAGATTTCTTCTCCCTCTGGAAACAAAATGAGAATAAATGAAAACACACAGTATTTTTGTTCTTGTTGCATTTTGTGCCCAAATCAAAATTTCAGAAAATACAAAACAGCCAATATTGAACTAGTGTATAGAAGTTGCTGCTAAGCTTGGATTTAGCTATGAAAGTGAAACCATGAAAAACATCTCATCCATGCACACAAATCAACCCTGACTTGAGATGGTATTATAAGATCTTGTTCTCCATGTGCGTGTGTATCCTTTGCAGAATGTTTAAAGACGAGTAGAAAATCTGTGCACAAGGTGACTTGACATGCATACCTGCATCTTTCAGTTAAACCTGGGCTGTTATTTGCATCTGCTCTGTCCTGCATCACATCACAACAGCCTCTCCTTGTCTTACATGTGAATTTTTAATTCGAGATTTAAATTAATCTAACTTGACTCTTCAGGCAAGAGTCCAAACTCTGTGAACAGAAAAACAGAATTTGGTTTACGAACCCACTGTGAACTGAAGCATGCAAGGATTGTCTGGCTTTAGTTACTCGTTTCCAGGGATACTTGAGTCTGCTTAAGCAAACTTCTATGCTTCTAATTTTCACTCCTCTTATCAGGAGAATTGTGTGCATTAGGTTTCTTCTGCTGGCCTCAAATACTGCCTTGGGGATGAATGACAGTGAAGTTCAGTTTCTGTTAAAGAATATGCCTTGGTGAATTATATTCTACATGTTTAATTGATACCAAGTCATTTATCTAATTCATAAGGGGACAGGGTAGAAAGCACACATGAATGCTTCATTCAAAGACCAAAATACGGAAAGTAGTCTATTGGATTTGATGTAATGTACTGTAAATATAGGTCACTAGACTTATCCATTAAAGGAAGAAAAAACAATATATGTAATTCCAAGTATAGAATAAGTATCTTAGGATATTGTATTAAACCATGGAGTGATTACTTACATGCATAAAGTACATGTAACAGACTGCAGCACTGGGATATGTAATACCATGTTTTCCCACACTGGTTGTGTATTAGAATAATCCTTTTTCATCACTGCATGCTGATGGGCATTAATAAAATAAGCCCACTAATTTAACAATATTCTACAACTTTGCCTCAAGTACACTTTTTGTTCTGGCATATAAAAAAAATAAATAAAATGCACAGAACAATTTCTCATCACCACTGGGACTATATGCCAGGATGATTTGTCAGAACTGCTACAGCTTCAATGCCTTTCCACCTATTTCTTCCACCTTTTCCTCTTTCTTTTATTTTTAACTTTCAATTTATTGTTTTTAAATGCAAAGAGATAACATAGCTACCTCAGGGGAGGAATTTTACAGCATTCCACAGTGAAAATGGCATTCCTTAGAAAGTTATGCTATTACTTTACAGTTTTTAAGAAACATACTTACAAAACCAATGTCATGAAAGTTTTTAACTAGACTGAACAGTTTCTAAATAGCTATGGGGCAAAGTCCTGGCTCAAGCCTCTGTTAGCTAGCTAACTCCCAAATAATCTGTATTTCATTAAGAAATAAACGATTAGACTGAAATAGTTTTTCTTTAGTTGGAAGTATCAGAAAGCTGTGAGAGATCTTAAAACCTGATTCTGAGTTTTACTTCCCTACATCTGTAGAAGATTGCCTCAGTCTCTGTTATTAAAGTCAAAGCTTTTGGCACAAGAACCAATTTTGCTAAATGTTACCTTTTCACATAGGTGGATTTTTTTTGTAGAAAATGTATAAAGAACCAAAGAAGAAAATAATTTCATATGTAGAATTCACTTTTGGCAATTGTTCAGAAATATGGAAAATTTAGGATTTCAGGAAAAAGGGCAGGATTATACATGTAATTTTTCCTTCCAAAATTGGGTGAGGTAATATTTGGAGCATTACATTTCACTACAGTTTTTTTCAGAGCGTAACAGAGACTGGAGAACCAAGACAGTTTGTCTTCACTCTGGAAGAACACAGTAAAATATTAATCAGTAGGGAGGGTAAAAAAGGACAAAAAGCTGAGATTCCTTTGAGGTATTTATAAGAAGAAGAAAGAAAAAAAAGTTAATTGTCATTATTCTGGATATTTTAGAATTTCAGGGTAAATGCCTTGAGTGAAATGCCAGTATTTCTATAGAAAACCCCCAACAGTTACGGTAATTATTGCAGCAGAACTTCTTCCTGAATCCTCATTTTTTTTGGTACTGATAACCTTCTGAAATTTTGTTTGGCCTGAAGTTTCTTACAGTTGATCTCTATCAAAATAAACCAAGCATTTTTAGGTTTGTTATAATTTGATTATTTGTACAAAATTCCTTCAACCACTTACGAATTATGTAACTATGAAAAACAAATACAAGCTCTTCGTTATAATCCTAATTGAGTTGTAATGCTCTCCCACTGGGTACTTCTCTGTCCCTTTAGGAAATTAAATCCCTTAAAAAATCTAACCCCTAATCCACTTACTTTCTATTGAAAATCAAATTAGGCAGCCAGTGTACTTTCTGATACCGAAGTACCTTTGCAGTCCAAATGCAGGTCATGTTCTGAAGCAAAACTGCAATTGCATGTCCTGCTTAGCCCATGTTTGAGCTGTTACCTGCATTGGGGCTATCTCTATGTGATCAGCTCTGCCTCCTTTCTCTGTCCCTCCCTCCTTCCTACTGAAGACTACCTCTGGCCTTGCCTGTGCTGGTCCGAGCTACCTGGGGAAAAAAAAGTTGTTTCCTCTGATGTGTGAGCCAACCCAGGTCACTGCTGTTTTCCTGTGGTGTTACAATAGTAATAGGGCTTTGGTAGCAGCGATGGTCTGAGAGACAGGGCAAAAGGTTTGTAGGCAGGGGTGATATCTTTTATTAGACCAACGTGCTATAGCTGGAGCCTGTGATGTGTTTGCAAGCTTAGCTGCTTCTGTATATCAAGCTAATGAAAGTTATTACCTCTCCCTGTTAACCTGGCCTTATTTTCTTTAGAGCCACATCAGCACTTCGAACTGATGTTTAAGCTCAGTTGCTTCCATTTGAGGAGGTCCCTCTTTCCCTATGGAGCAGCCAACCCACTGAGCTGCAGTAGATGGGCAGTAACACACTGCTTGCCTTCATCTGTTCTGTTTTAGATGGAGGAATTAAAGATTCAAGACTGAGAAGGAGGGAGGAAAGTCATGGTTTGGGGATGGTGGTGATGCTGGCTCCCAGACTGCTCCAAGGGCTACTCATGTATTTCACAGGAAGAACAGTCAGTGCATAAATTGCAAGAGGGTCCTTGGAGTGGACGCAATGCTGAGTGCTCTTGGATCTTTTTCTTAAGCTTTTACAGTTTTATTCCATCTCTAATGATGCGTGGAACTAAATCCTTCCAGATTTCTTCAGGCTGCAGTGAGAAAGAGCTATGTTACTGTGGGAAAGGGGTGGCTTTCACTCTCACTGGCTTCCTTTCTGTCATGTCTCAAATAGACACACACACTCCCCAAACTTCAGTTCAAGTGGAGATGGGAAAGCATGCTTCCACTCACGTGTGGTGGTCTTTTGTTATGAAAAGATCTGTTAGCACTTTTCCAGCCATGACTGCATGGATGGGTACCTCTGTGGGTTTCAGAGTTGGCAATACAAAGGTCAGTGATGTGAAAACAAGCGAACAAAACATTTCTCTTGGAGTTCTTGGATCTGTGCAAAAATGTATGGAAAAATTGCTAACTGCTCTGCAGTTGAAGGTAATGTCCGTATATAAATGTGCCTGGGCTCTCTTAGCAAGAACAGACCTTGTCTGATAGAAAGGTCAGAGTTGTATTTCCTTGTTAAGAGTTAAAATTCCCCAGCAAAAGAGGAAAAGGGATGTCTGTGTTTGGGCAGAGGAGTTCTGGTACTGGTTCTGGCATGCAGCCAGATAGAAGGGCTTGCTGTGCCGGTGTCACTGCGACTCATGTAAGTCTTTTTCCAACTTACTGGTATCTGTATTGATAACCTGACTGCAAATTTTTCTAACTTTACCAAGGCTGAACAAGCCTGTTCATGACAAAGGGCTGATGTGATATTTAGCATTCAGTACTGCAACGTCTTCCTTCTATCACAAATATCTACTCTACAATCTCTTTACATAGCAACTGAGCACCTCAGGTATTTGTCCTTACGTTGATCTTCTGAGGCACGCAATGCTCTTTTACAGTTGGGCTGGGATTTTTCTATAGCTGTCTGAAATATTGTTGTCCAGCCTGAGTGAGTTGTTCAGCAGAACTGTTTATTGTAAGAGATGCTCTTCCGGAAAAGAAAGATCCCTCCTATCCTAAGGCAGTATCTGTGTCCCAATATTGATTATAAAAGGAGTTTCTGTGATAAGATTAGACAAATGCCTAACACCTACTGTTGCAGGCCCTCTGGAAAATTGCAACAGGAGTGAAAAGTATCTTCAGAAATGTAGTCCTGGGTTACTTTCCCAGTGCAATAAATGAAGCATGAGGGAGAACATGGAATTGTGGTGTCCTGCGTAGTAAGCACTGTAATGCTGACCAGCCTCCAATTCACTTTGGCTTTCAACCGCCTTGAAGAACAACATATCAGTAATTATTACAATATTGTGACGCTATTTTAGTGAACCTTATTTGTTTTCTTTACCTCTTTTCTACCCTTCATAGTGGGAAGGAAAAATCGTAAAATATGGACGTATGCCCATACAGTAATGAGGCCATTTGTGTCCCATCAAAGCGCGGTTTTCATCTTTGTGTTGAAAAGATACTTATTCTATTACTGGTGAGGGCCTTACAGACCTCTGTTTTTCCTGACCACCTATTTAACATAAATTGCCAGCATCAGAGGGGATACAATGGCCTGTCTATAACTGCATTAAAAGGTGTTTCACGTTTAAAGAAGAAATAGTGAATTTGGGCAGATTTAAAGAAAAAAGGACCTTTTAAAAATTTGCATTTCAATACAAAAGTAGTCTTACTGGCCCTGAGTCATTCTGGTGTTTACATATGTGCTCCCAGCTCCAAGAGCACAGTGGTTCCAGTCATGCCTGCAGTAGTTAGTCCTGGCTTAAAAGAGCTGTGATGAAGCTGAATCACCTCCAGCCCTTAGAATTTCCATGGTCAAAACTCAGACTGGTGCCCAACACAGAAACGTCATGCAGGGTTTCACCCAGGCAGGAATTCAGGGTTTAGGCAGTACCCTGTGTACTCTGGAAGATCTCACGCTAATTGTGCAAGCCCACCGCAGCTGGGCCCTGGGCACTTCTGTGGTGACACTGGCACGGCTTCTGTTTATCCACCAGCCCTTGGGCTGTCTTGCTCCCACTGAACCCACAGAGCTCCAAACAGGATCCCTGCTCGGAGAGGAATCAGGCCACAACCATTGGGATAATGTTTCTGTAAGGTTTTGTGGCCCACTTAAGCCTGGACTGTTTCCCTTCAGTCTCTGCGATGTTTCCCTCGGCACCCTGTCTGGGACGGCTGTGCTGGCTTGAATAGGGCTCCCTCCCAGCAAACCCTGTGCCAGTGATAAGACACCAAGGGAACCCGGATCATATACTCATGTAAGCTTTCATTACTTTTTCCTAATTATGATTGTAATTTATTTTTTTTAATCTGCAGAGATTATTACAATTGTATTGAGATTCTTTATCTCCTTTGTGCATACTTATCCTTTGATGATCTATGTATAGTATTAGCTACCTCAACCTCTAATTACATCTGCCTGATTCTTCAGCAAATCTTTTACGGCAACATTAGTCAACTGAATTTGGAACAGAGAGTACCTGAGGTGTCTCATGCAAACCCTCAGATTGAATTTAAATTGTGCTCTCAGAAATGAAAGGCAATTTCCAAAAGTTTTTTTTAAATTTAACTGCAAAGCCTCCCAAGTATATTTTATTTTGATAGAACTCAAAAAGAAAACCTTTTTTATTGCCAATATATTCTGCTCTTAGATATATTCAATTTACACCGGTAAGGCAGAAAAGAATCACTACTCTATCACACAACATTTAAGGAGTTTTCAGTAGCCACCTGGGAACAACAAATAAGCTACAAGCTTGTTGCAAGACTGTGTGTTTTATATATCCATAAAGAAAAGATCTTTCCTGGCTAAAGTGTTGTGTGTTTCAGTACATACTGCTGATCTTCCTTTTTTCTTCCCACACCCCCCAAGTTAGGCACTTTTCTTACAAAAAGAAAGTAATAGGGGCAGTATAGAGATTCATTTTACCATCTGACAGCTGTTCCTCAGAAGGTTTGCAACAAAAGGCTCACGTGAGAAGCCATCAGAAATTCCAAACTCAGGACAAAATTGTAGGCATGTGTTTCTGAACGGTGACAAAATTGGAGAGAAGCCACCCTTTAAGTGTAAGTCAATCTGGATCTGCCCTTCAGCAAACTTGGGCTGATTCATCTTGGTTTACATCAGATTTGTGGAAGTCAAATAGAGGTTTAGAATGAAATGTACTTTGCATCAGACATTAAACAGCAATTTGAGGGTGTCTGTTGCAAGAGGTTTGAAGCTGCAGCTGAATTAAGGACATACTAAATCATACTTAAAATCACATACTCCAGGACCTTTCACTGTTGAGAGCCCTCTCTGCTCCAAAGAGGAAAACCTCCGTCCTAGTTTCCATTCACCCTCACTAATTCAGTTTTGTACCATAAGCTGTGGATACCACAGTTAGCTTTACTTTTCCTTGTGACAAAAGGAAATAGATTTTGACCTTTAATATGTGTGCACAGAGGCACAAATTAAGACTCTGTTCAGACTGATGTCATCTTTGTTTCTCATTTAAAGCTTAGAAAAAGATGCTTTGGCATACCACACTATAGCACGTCTTCCAGAACGGCTTGTGGAGGGTTCACCAGGGTGGGTTCTCCCATGAGGGGAGAACATTCATGTCACCTTATATTGTTGGACAGGTCGAAAGGATCTTAACGGAGATGTAATCTGGCCTGAATGTATTCACAGCGCAGAACCATCAACTCTTTTCATCTGACTGGTTCCTCCTTTGACAAGTTACTGTGTAAATCAAAGGTTTAGCAATTACAAACCCCTTCTTGCCTGTAACTGAACCAGAGGTGTCCACTGAAATGAAAACCACAGTTTTTTTTTCTTAGCTCTCTAAGCGTGCTTCTCATGGCCACAATGAAGTTGCATGTAAAATACAGACATGCAAAATAATAGAAAACTGAGTTTTTATTAGAAAATTTAATACCAAAAGTAAAAAGCAGAAAGGAAAAAAAAAATCCCCTTACTCAATGGATGGAGGTGTTGATGAATAAAGGATTTTGGAACTAGAGGTGTTAGTCATCGGCCATGACAAATATTGGTATGCTTAAGCATCAGGCTACAGATATTAAACCTGGCATATATCTTAGTTTTATTCTGACTTCTTAGAAATTACAAGTTTGTGACTCTTCTACATTAGGTTCAAATAATCTGTATTAGTGAAGCAGTAATTATTCTGCACTTTTATCATATGTGTGCCAATGGATCTGCAAACAAGAGTGGCAGAACAAACCCATGTAAATCTGACACAGCTTTTTTTCCTCCTCTCTCTATTTTCTTTGGTTTATTTTCTTCAAAAAAGAGTGCATTAGAGCTCTAAAAATAAATAAAAAGAAATACTTTTACAATGACTTCCTGGGCTTTGGTGTTTACTTTGTATGAGATGCTTTTCTGTTGCTAGAGGAGTGCTCATCCTGTGCTTCCAGCACCCTTGATAGTTTTTTGAAACTGTAGCAGTAAAACTGCAGTAGCATCTGGGGGTCTATGTGGGCTGAAGTTTCTGTGGTGTTGCACAGCTGCTGGCTGTGTCTGCTGCCAGCTACTTGCATCTTGCGAAGTGAGATGGAAAAAGAGGGCGTTCGGGAGCTGAGCTGGGACCTAGCCTCAGGGAGTGCACACCCAAAGATGAGGAGAATTTTGCCTGTGGCATTAGAACCGTATTGACATTTTCAGAAATAACTCATAGTGCCATTTGTGCTATTTAATGGTCCATGAAGCCAATAGATATGTTAGAGCTGGCACAGTTTCTGTGTGCTTCGGTAGCTTTAGATTAGAGTACGTTCTCTTTTGAAATGATAGGAATTATTTGGTTTGGGAAAAATAAAGAGATCTTCACATTTTAATAGCATTATTACAATAATTTTTGTGTGTTATGCCTTTACTGGTGTGCCTCAAGATGCATGTGGATTGTGCTGAAAATGTGGCATGGGTGACATACGCTAAATGCTGAAAGCTTCTTAAATCTAAACCACAGCTTCTTGTTAGACATCACATGGGGAGTCAATGTTCTCAGCACCTTTTCATAGAAGGAGTATGCAAGTAATGCAGGATAGATTTCACTCACGTTCATCTTTGAACTCTGGCAAAAAAACCACTTGAATTCCTGTGTGAGTTTAGACTTGTGAGTCGTTGTATTTGATTCAATGGTAACATTCATTTATTTGCAAGCACATGGAATATAAGACTGGCAGCAAGTTCCAGTCCTGCAAACTAAACGTATTTGTACGTCTGCATTCTTGAAGTCAGTAAGTAGTTTTGTTTGTAAAGATGCTTCCCTAAGGTCTTTTGCAGAATCTTGAACTGAGAAGAAAAGACTTTTGGTATAAGAAAAACTAATGTGTTTCTGTGCATTGAATACTGCCAGCTGACACCACTAGGTATTAGTGTATAACTGAAAATAATCAAACAGTAATAGATGTGTATGTAGTCAAAAAACCCCTTTTAAACTATATAAGCTATTTGGCCCTTGGGATGGGGGAGCTCATTTCAGAGCCTTGACTTGTATTGTCTCAAATCTGAGCCAGGCGCTGAGCCCTGGGGCATATATGCTGAAGTGTAGCCTGCTTTCAGTCCAGTGCTGCACTTTGTCAGCTTGAAATATGTTTACTCCAAATTCACATGTTTATGCAGAGATGTTTCATGAATTCTGCATGCCCGGTCACACTATCTATGCACATTCCCATTGCAAAATGCAATTGTGCTAGTCTGTGGAGGGAAATCAGTTTTTTTTAGGACTGAGTCCAAGGTTGTTTATTTCCATATTTTTCTTTTTTCCATTTCTTTTGTAAAAGCCAGGAGAATAAGCCGATTTAAGCTATGCCCATATTGTGTCTCTGGCACCAGAGAAATAAATCAGTAGCATTTTACTGAGACAATATGTAAATACAGCTCAACCTTCCTCACACTGATCACTTGATTGCCAATTTGGCCTCTAGGCAAGTACAGTGTGGCAGAAATGATACTTCTTTAAAACTCACATGCTACCACCATTCAGCTCTCCATATATTGAGCATTTTTCTGTTTTTAATTAGTGACTTTGATATTAAGCCAACTGGCAAATATTTATTTGATGAAGATTCTCCATTCATTAGCAAAATGAGAAAAAATGAGTCTATAATAGCCTATAACTGCCCCATTAAGCAGCATTAGCTATCCATTTGAGAGCTAATAATGTAAAATACAATTTTCCGACCACCAGATGTTGATGAATAAACTGGTGCTAAATTGGTGGCAGTAAAGCAATAAACAGGTCACAGGTCAATTAGTTCCACCAGAAAGAAGCAACCCATTGGGAAAATGGCAGCAATGCTGTGATGGATGCTTCGGGGGTGACTGACTGGTGTTTTATTCATAATTATGTGCACGCAGCTGAGCGAGACTGAAATTCAGGCCAAATTGATGTTTACCTATATGGGTCACTGTTGTTTCTTATTGCAGCAAAGCCAGGAGATCTCAGCCAGGCCCAGGGGCTGTGGCAGTGCTGTCCCCTCCCCAAGCAGCCGACGATGCTGGATGGTAATTTTGGCCCCACTGGAAGTGATGGCTGAACAAAATCCCATCAACCTAACTGGGACTGAGCCTCCTAGAGTGCCTCATCCTGTACAGATATTTGGATATGATTCAGCCTTGACATACTCAAGTGAAAGCCATTGTGTGTCTCCTTGGGTGCCAATCCAGGAAAAAAAGATTTATTCTTACATGTAATTCCATCCTTCAAGAGGAAAACACCTCAGTACATGCTGAGCTTTGATTTCAGATGACTTGAGCAAAGGAAGATGAGAGCTACAAGATAAGACAGCTGAGCTGGAGGGCGCAGCAAGGGTGCATAGGATGAGACTAACTTTGTGCGAGTAATGCATGGTCGTGCAGGGAGGATCACAGCTTCAGCATTGTTCCTTTCGTCTTGCATAATTAAGATACTTGGAAGGAGTGAGTCAAGTTTTCTGTTCCAATACATCTTTTTGAAATAGTGCTACAGAAATTAATGAACTTTTTTAATCATCCATTTTATTCTGACCTATCACCTTTCCTTACAGCACTAGCATGTAAATCTTATGCATACTGCGTTAAACTGTGTTAATATATTCCACAAATCACTCCCAAGGTTTGCTGCATTATGTTGAGCAGAAATATGATGTGACAGAATAGAGAGCAGAGAACACATGCACCTTTTTGGGGACACACTCCAACTCTAATTAAGTACAAGTCTTCACAAATACTCATTCTCTACAAAAAGTACTCTAGTGTTACAGTGGCCTTTATTTTCATTTCCACTTGACCCCTACAAAGTTCTGTCATCTTAGGACAGTGTTGGAAAGCAGACTTAAGGGATGAGAAAAAGTAAATATCCATCCTAGAGTGCAAACTGTAATCAGTTGTGAGCTGGTGGCATTCAGTATGTGTTACTCGGCAGACGAGAGATGTCCGTGATCCACTGTGCTTTTTGTGCTGCTGATCATCTTTGTCATGTTCAGAGTTTTCTTTTTCTGGAATAATAGATCACTGTTTTTCTGTCTGAATAGCTATTTCCTCCTCCTTGTATGCAACACAAAGGCTATCGCTTAAGTATAAAAGCTTCTCATCAAATCTCTGCAGGATGTTCTTTGCCCAAATCTGCACTTTAAAGACACTTTTAGCAGTGCAATATCTGAATTACATCAGATATATGGCAGCTTTTTTTCTGAAAATAGCAGCTCTGAGCAGGATTTAGAGTTAGAGGCAACAAAATACTATTGGAAGTGGCTGAGTAGAAAAACTTGTGGAGTTTTCTAAGTAAAACTATATGGGTTTTTCAAATTCAAACCTCTAAAAAGTCTGTGTAATACATGTTTCCTCCCTCCAAAATAAAGGTGTCCTTTTGGAAAATTCCACTGGGTGCAATTAGTAGAGATGGTCGAAATACTCATAGTGAAAGCTGAAGCTGCTTAAAATCCAAAGTGGTTTAATTCTGAATTAATGCCATGATCCTGCACCCACTGATACCTGTGCTTAGCTTTAAACACATGGCAATCAATTCAACCTAACTAAAAAACCCCTGAAACTCTTTATGGATGTAATGATATAAGTGTTAGATTTGTAAGATAGAGGTGATGTCAATAAGCTTTCCTCTGGCTGTGCCCCGAGATGCAGGTTGGGGTCACCCCAGGGACCCTGAGCTGATGTTTCCAGGCCCGGGTGGCAGAGGCTGCCAGCCCAGCATCGCCCTGATGTGCCTCGTCTGCCTTGCGGGTTGAGCTGAAGCCACTTGTCCCCACTGCATGAGAGCCCATGCAGCTCACATGACGGGGAGGGAATTTGATGTGCTGTGGCGCATGTGGCGGTGCATGGGTGGGTGTGTGAGGATGACATGAGACATGCTGGGTTAGGTGGCCTGAGGAGGAGGAGACAGGCTGCGACACTAAGCTATTGATTTAGTGCTGCGCGTGCTGGAGGCACCGAATTTCTCACAGGACAGGCTCGGAGAGCCCCAGGTCTGGGTTCTGCCTGTGTGTGCCCACAGCTGTGCTCACCCCCTGTGTTTTACTGTGTTTTACTGTGATTTACAAAAAACCCATTTAAATATTTTATGATAGGGCCAATTTTATTCTCTCTTTTCCCTTAAAGGAAGCACTGATTAATGTTGCTTTGTTTTCATCCTCTGTTATAACTTGCTCCCAAGCCTAGAAAAATCCTATACAGAGACACATACACACTTTCTTTCTTTCACAGAAGAGATATAGTGACTTCTTAGTGTAGAGAATAGTCTTTTTTTTAATATCATGGTCTTGTATCGGTGTCCTGATATTAGCATCTGGATACATCTTCTTCAGAGAGAGGGACTTCTTATTATGAGTCAAACCCAGGGTGAATGATCACAAAATGAATTTAAAACAAAGAATTAAGATACTGTTACTAATTGACAGTTCCATTTTCTTCCTTTCCCTTTTAAATCTGTCTCTGTGTGCTTATACATATATATACACATGCATGTATACATACACAGAAAGAGTACTCACCCTAATTTTAGCCTGTATGTCTCAGCAGATGCACATACAGAAAAAAATAAATCAGTAATTTGCTGAGGCACCGTTACAAGTGGATGTTTGTTTCTGAGAGTCTAAGAACTTGTAAATGTCAGCCCAGATCCCATGGCTTTGTCCCCTGTCAGCTTTCACACTCAGCTTAGCTGGGACACATAACAAGTAAACCTTTTAGAAAATTCAGCCTTCAGTTAGGGTTTATGTTTTAAATGAACTGTAAGAATCTGTCTTTGCTGTCCACTATTTTGCATGGGGAGTGCATTTACAGACAGCCAGCAGTTCTGTGTTGTGTCTCTTGGCATGTGCCCTCAGAGCTTTGAGCTTCAAGCTGGGACCCAACTGCCCTGGCAGCTCACTGACACTGTCCTGTCAGTTCATATATGTCAGAGGAGCAGTTTTAAAGAAAGGACTGGTGAGAGCTACTTCTTGGTCATGGCATCTTTTGCGGTCTCCTTGAATTCTAATGCTGAAAATTCAGGCTGTTCACCTGCCCCTCACTCTATTACTGCTGTGGTACCAGAAGAGGGAAGGGGGGAAGTCATAAAAAGTGTGTCCTTATTCTCCTCTGTCATTTTGTTTAGTTGTTTCAAATTTCTGAAATGCAAGTTCAAAGAAAGGGTAATTACTTTCTGCAGTGGGCATTCATCTAACAGGAGAGTCATTTGCAATGAAAATATTTTAAGACCTAGGTGAAATGTTGCTAATGATTTGCTTTGTCAGGTCCTTAGGTAGCTTTCAGGCTTCACTGAAGGTAACAGGAGTTTGTTCTCAGCATGACCACGGAGGAAGTGTTGTCTTAATTTCTGGTCGTATCACACTTGCTTTTTATAAAATCAATTTATGATCATAATCTCATCTCTTTGTGGGGGACAGTGATGGGGGAGAAGGGGCTGGATTGCTGGAATCAGACCCAAGGCACAGAATGTGTCACGGTAAGTGCAGTGCAAATGCACCCAGAGCAGGCACTCACTATCTTCCTGGAGCTTCGCATGCTTTTTCCTAGTTACATTAATGGGTTGGCGTCATAGCCCGGAAATCTTTTTTTTTTATCTGTTTTTTGTTTGTTTGTTCCTTTTTCTTTTTTTTTTTTCTTTAAAATGTTGTAACTCAGCAGACTGTGGTCTGTGTGCCAGGATGCTGTTTATACCAGGGTTGCTTCCCACAGGGTATAATTCTGTGTCAGACTGACATTCTTAGTGAGCACTGCTGAGGCCTCTGATGGACAACTGATTTCAAGGAGCACACTCTATTATAAGAATCTCAGATTTGGGCTGTCTGCAAAGTACAAGGTTCTCTGTGCTTTTCTAAAAGAGTTGGTTGCAAGGAGAGAGAATCCGGCGCTTGGGAGTGAGGCTTTACCCACTGGTAGTTGCACCTCTGCGATTCTGCACACAGCTCGAACCCATTTAAGGCAGGAGCAGACAGGAGAGCATTAAGACCTGTCTGACCCACTGGCAATGTAAGAAATCTTCATTCTTTCTTCTTTTTTTTTTTTCCTAACATGTTTCTTCCAAAGCATAGTGAAATCAGATTTCCAAACTACAGCTTAAAATGTAATAATCATTTGTCACCCAACACCAGCCACAACTTCAGTTAGGGTCCTCGTGAGGGATCTGTGAGAGGATGCTCAATGTCACCTGGATGTTTGTCTTGTGACAGTGGACTTGCACAAACAGAAATTAAAAATATTTAATCAACACTGAGCCAGTTTGATGATAAACTTGCTTTTTAGCCACAGGAACCTGAAAGTCCTCTCACATTTTTTTCCTGGGAAGGGGAGGAAAATCTTCCTCTCTTTACCCCCTCCCCATTTTAGTTGTTATTCCGGTATTTAAGTCTGTCTAGGATAAAGGATTAAAGAAATAATAGAATTAGAAAAATATTACAGGTGAATTACAATATTAATGTAGGTACAATATGGTACTAATCTTTTATAATTCTTTTCTATAGAAACATCCATCAGACTGTTCACAAACTATTGCATTTAGGTATTTCAGACACTGAGTACTAAACTGTTTTCAGAAATATTTTATTGGGAAATTTCACTCTAACTTGTTCAGTCTAGTTTAGACACCTTTTCCTATCATCAGTATAGTCTGTTTCTTTATGGTCGGTTCAGGTGTCACTGTGAAGAAATGCATGCATTTTTTACAAGAAAAAATTCACACAGAAAAAAGAGCATTTGGTGCAATGTGAGGAAACACCAGATTTCTTGGCCTGTTTTCTTTTATCTCCTCCTGTTTTCAAATGAACTCTCAGATCAGGGTGGGTATAATATAATTCAAATCCTAAACTCACTTATTTAATCTCTTGTCGAAGTCATACCTTAATGTCTATCTACAACCCTGGTAGAATTAAAAATAAAGAGTGTTGTCATGTCCGGAAATGTAGTTATTTCCCTTGCCATTTCTTGTTAGTCCGTTCTTTCACCCATGATCACTGAGTGGATAAAATATTTAAAAGAATGTGCTGTGTTCTATCGAACGCAGTTGAGATGAGCAGCAGGGGCTGTCAGCAGAAGAGGTCATCAGGCAATTTCACTCTCTGCTTTCCTTTGGGGCCTTTGTAAGCCAAGTGTTATGAAAAATAGACCAGTCACACAGAAGGATCCATGGTTTAATACACAGTATGTGTTTTCAGTAGGAGAATTTGGCTTGGATCCCAGGGATTATAATGACTTATTTCTGATGTGCAGTACTTCAGGTCTCTGGGAAACTTATTTGTGTGTGACCCCATATAAGTGATAATTTAAAAATGGATTCAGATCTTTTGTGATGCAGGTATATAGTGCACCTACATTAGCTAGGGGATCTGTATCTACAAACTAGTGACATGACAACGTATAGCAGTGGGATCCAATAGTCTAAAAGGCTCTAGCTAGATACAGCCAGTTTAGGATGACTTAGGCCTGATTCATAGAGGTCCTGAGCACCTGTTATTTCAGTGTTCAATCAAAGGTGTTCAAAGCCGAGTTGCTCAAGATGAAAAGTCATCAATAACCAGGTTCCTTGAGGTAATGTTATATTCTTTACTAACTGCTGTATGTGGGTAGAGCTTTGTTGCACCAAACCCTACACCTCATGCATCTGTTCTTGACCTTTCCTCAAGCAAAATTATGGCCCTTCTTAGTGAGCTGCAGGACTTTTGCATATCTGACTGAACCGGCAGATCTTATCTATATAAAGAATTCATATATGCTATAGGGTCTGCTACTCATCACGGGCACAGAAGGGTGAAGTATGCCTAGTGTTATCTGTTCTGCATACAAAAGAGGTGTGGATGCCATAACTTTTTACTCTGAGGACAATTGACAGTAATCCCACTGAGATCAAGTCCAAGGATCTTGGCTTGTGTCAGAATGGACACAAATCCACAGTCCTAATAACAGGTCACGATGCTAAGTTGCACTTTATCTCAACCTGTCTCCCACTGCCTCATAAGGGAATACTTTCATGGGTGTCATCATTACTTTAATACTATGTTGGAACCTGAATGGTTTTCGTTCTTGAATAGTGTTCTGAGAGCTCCCAGTAGTACTGCAGTTGTTGACAGCATCATTTCCATTCGCTCATTTCTGAAGAGTTGGAGGTTTTGGTTTTTGTTTTCCTTTTTTTTAATCAACTGGAAACTCATCCCAGCTGAATCCTGTCATTTTTTAAAGACAAACATAAATCCCTTTCCCCTCTCTTCTCTTCGCCCACCCCTAACTCCTCTGAAGGTCATGCCTACCTTTATCAGACAAATACCAACTTCTTTTTTTAGTGTTGTGTGAATGAAACTCATGACAGCACTGGGACACCCAAGTGAGTACACCATCCCAATCTATTGACTGATGTTCAAATGCATGATGACAGATGTCAGTCTAAGTGCAGAGGGAGAAAAAGAAATGAAGGACATGAATGAAGTCATCCAACATCACACATCAAGTCATTGGCAGAAATGAAATCTGCACCTTTTTCTTAGGTGTCTTTGCCCCTGTTTCTTTCTTCAAAAAAATAAAGCACCATAGGGTGGAGAGGTTTGTGTCCCTATCCTTCTGTCCCTCTCAGTACTTGAGTACAATTTTGGTTTCATTTTTCCTAACAGGTCTTCTCCACAAAGATGAATAATTACTGATAATATTTTACATTTCCAAGCAGCCTTCTGCAGATTTGAGAAGTTTAGTAAGTAGACCCAATTTAACCTTTGAGTCATCCTGCTTCCAGAATACAGATGTTACCACTGGACAAAGATATTCTGCAGTTATTACAGGTACTTTATTAACTTCCATTCTCATGACAGTGGGACTCACCATCCAGCCTTTGAATGGAAGAGTCACCTGGATGATAGATAAATTATATTCTCTTTTATCTCTAAATGTTAATAATGGGAAATAAGAGGAGTGCCTCTAGTTCTGTTATACCTTATCAGTATGTGTCCTGCCTGCCCTAAGAACATTCTCTGTTTGCCAGGATTTACTTGAATGTTGCAATTATACAATTAGCGTATTTACCCTATGCACATAATTATACAGAGTTACTCTAATCATGTCAATATGAGATAGGGAGAGAAAAACCCTGCATTTAATAAGTCCCAGTGAAATTCAGATGAGAAACTCAGCATTAAAAGAACATTAAGGGCTTGAGACAACACCAAAATGATTCATATTCAAATACCAGAGAAGAATATGGGATTGCCAGAGAGCTGCTGGTTTTAAGTATTCAGACATTCATCTTCCAGTGTGAATTTCCTTGACTGTGTACAGTTCATGGCAGGCTTTTCTGAGAGAATAAACTCAGATGCAGTGACTAACAAATTTGTATACATATTATACAAATACATACACAAGAGGGTGTACTTTAGGTGTTCTGAAAGCAATTATTCTTTAACTACCACAAAACCATAGCATGTCTGAACAGAACAGTGCAACAACTCAGACCTATTGCTTTAGTATGGAGTGGAAGAAAGAGCAAACTTCCTCAGTTACCACTCTAGCCTTGGAATGGTGTAAATAAATCGGTAGCCTAGGATGCTATTTAATAGCATAATTATTTTTCCTATGTTAGAAGCTGGCATTGCCATTGAATTGTTCTTCCAAACTTCTGATAGTACCTCATATTAGGAAAAGCACTATCGTAGCAAATGTAACATATAGTTACTCCAAGGTATAGCAGGGAGAGAATCATTTAACTAGAAAAGTTGACTGACGCTGCAGGGACTTCATGTGAATGGAAACCAGAAAAATAGATCTTGCCGACATTCACCTTTTTGTTTTTTGTTCAAAGGTGAACTGGTATGGTTTTGAGTCTTTCCGTTGTCTGAGGAGCCCTCAGTGATCTGCTGGGAAGACAATAGATGCAACGTAGCTGTTCTTGAAAGAACAACTATGCAAAGGAATTGATGTTAAAGTTGTGGTTTGCAGCTGGTTTGCCATATTTTGAGGTTGTAGTTAAGTTTCTTATTCAGTGGATAATAGGGCAGGAAGGGAAATTTGAAAGGTCACATAGCCCGTGACTCTGACCCAGGACCGTGAAACTGTACATGACAGGGAGATTCCAGCCTGTTCTTAAAAACCTCCAATGATGTAGAGTCTATTTGTATAAGTAATCCATTTCAGGACTTCATTAGATTTACTATTAGAAAGGTATTCTTACCATCTAACTTAAATCTATCTTGTTGCTATTTAAACTCGGTATTTCTTGTCCTTTCCTTTTTGTAGCTCCTTGAAGACTTTTGTCATGTCTCGCTTGAGGCTAGAATGGTAGAAAGCCAGCAGCAGCTTGCAGGGAGCTAGGAACCACTGCCTGCTTCTCTTTTTTCCTCCCCTCTTTTTGATTGCCTTTTTCAGTTATCTCGAGTGTCTGCTTTTACAGCTTGCTGTGAGTCAACAGGGTTTATAGAGAGGGTAAAAAGGCCTATTTTGAGCACTTAAGCCACTTGCTACACCTCTGAATGAGTAGAAATGCAAGTGGAAGTGCAAAATATTGGTTCTTCCAATATTTCATTTTGGAGATGTGCAAGGCAAGCTCCTCTGTCGCAGAGGAAATGCAGTGAGAAGAGGAAAGTGCTCCACGAGTCATTCCTGGCGGAGGGACTGAATCTCAATGACGTAGCCAGATTACTGTCACTCCGTTTTACGGGAATATATCCAAGGTGAAGATGACTATGAGAATTTCCCTTACAAATGCTTCCCAGAGATGACTTGCATCGACATGCATATGCCAAGTGGAAGGTGATTGCACCCCTAAAAACTTAAATCTCTCAGAATTCACATATGTCTACAGGATTAAGATTCCTCTTAAATGCATACCAATTTCCCTGAAGTGGGGCATAGCTGTAACTTGTACAAGATTTACATGATTTACATCATACACTGTATGGCAGAGATACCTGACATAAGCTGTTGAGAGATCTCCTGGGTGTTGAAAGCAGCGTATGGGATGCTGTGGGCAGATCATGTAAGTTTTATGAGTGACTGCTTTTTGTTAATGCACTGATGAGTAGAAAGCAGCCAGCTCTTTCAAAATCTTCCTTTAGGGATTTGTATTCTTACTGTAGAAATGTTAAACTGAATTACATGTTGTGTGTCCAAAACAAGCTGGCTCATATGTATAATACATACTGTGCCAGCTCTTTTCTTACCACAGACCAATCAGTCTCCCACCAGGAGAGACCATTCTGAAATAACACGAAGTCCTGACTACCTCTTTTTAATAGCTTATGACTTGTCTCCAAAGCATAGTTGAATCTAGAGGCTATTACCAAAAAAGACAGTACAACCTGGTACCAGCCGCTGGTTCAGCATACAGAAACACAGCCATTAAATAAGAAACAGTAGTTTTGTAACTTTAATTGCTAATTAAAAGTATACTTTGTGTTCTGTGACCTTGAGGCTAGGCATTCAAGTGCTAAAATGTGACCTCTATTTGACAAATATTATTCTGATGTGACCTATATTTCACAGATATCATTTTAATTGGTCTTTAGCACTTACAGCAGCATAAAATAATTTTTTCCTGAATCTCATTCGTTGACTAATGTCTATTACATCATTAATTTGTATGTAGCTGTGTTGTATTTTTTGTGTTGGGTAGATTTAGATGCCCAGAATTGCATTGTTTTTCCCTTGAATATTTTAGACATCTCAAAGTTTTGCAGGTTTAGAATAGTTAATTCAGAGGAAATTATAGATATCATAAAGAAGAGAGGTTATTTCTCATAAAGGGACAAATTCTGAAAAAAAACAAAGGAGTTTAACCATGGTTAATGCATGCAATATTGAGGCTTTACTGTTCTGAATGTGTTTCATAGGCAGGAGTGTTGAAGACTGTGCTCCCCTCTGATAACATCTGCAAAAGCAGATATGTATTCTGACTTCGCTTCTTGTTTAGCTGCACAGCACTTCTTTCAGTTATGTCCATCACTTAGCCTGGCGCAAGGGTTCATCACTATGAAAAATGCTAAGACTGTTTTAAGTGATATAAAAGGAACTTCAGGCTTTCAGAGAGGAACCCAGGACTTTAGAGAAGAGGATGTCTTGTGATACCACAGGTTGTAGCTTACATTGATGATCAGCTCTAATTTGGACTAGAGTTTAAAACAATGAGAGATGGAATCCTAGAATCTCAATGAATGTGTGAAAAAGTGGGGGCAAGATCTTCAGCTCTTATAAATTTGTGCATCTCTAATTGATTCCAGTGCTCACTTATACCAGCTAAAGGTCTGAGTGTTGACTGGTAAAGAAGAAGACAAGAAGTTCTCAAGGGATTGCTGTGGAGCAGGTGGATATTTTTCATCAGGCTACCCAGCGCGCTGAGCGTGAACAACAGCTGCTTGGGGAAGAGCTCTAAAAATGTACTCTTGCAAGTCTCCAGGAACAGACTTTAAAGCAGAGAGAGAGTGCGTGTGGTTCAGCAGCCAAGCAGAAAAATATATTTAAAAATCACTATTCTCTTTACTAATTACCTTCGGGAACCCAGGAGAAGTGACGCTTTTACACAGTAATCAGCAAAAAAGTTCTGCGGTCTCATGCAATTTTGCTAGGTTGATACAATCCTAAATAAGGTGTCTTTCAGAGAAGATTTCTTAGAATCCCTGCAGGAAGAGAAAGAAAAAAGTCTGAAATCCCTCCTGAACTGAATTTCTGATTTTTAGTATTTCTCCATCATCCCAAGATTTGGGATCTGACTAGTCAGCTTTTAGCTGCAGCAGCTTTTTTTTGAGGACAGTCAGGAGTGAAGCTGAACTTGGAGCATGGTGTAACTGCATGTTTCTGTACCAGCCATAGAAAGAAAATAAAAAATCATTTAGATAAAATTTTTGCTTTGCTTGAATTTTAAGGAGCCAAAGCTCAGAACAGAGTCAAATTGAGAACATTTTCTCCTAGATCCAGGTAACTTCAGTTCCTGAGAGATAGTTTCTGTGATTGTGAGATGAAAGGTCAAAATGAGCAAAAGAAGTCAATTTAAGAAGTGGCTTCTTGAAAAGATAAGGCTGTCTTCCTCCTTATATGCTTATCATGTAGTTTAGTGTCTACATAAAATGTCCTTAAAATATTCCCTTCCACTTTGCTGTTCCTAGGGAAGGTTTTAGAAAACCATATTAGGATTTGGGATTTCTCAGTAAAAGGAGGTGAATCCATTCTCCTCCCTGCAGCTCACTTTTCCCATGTGTAAAAGCAGGTTAACAATGTTTATTTGACAAAGAGCTTTAGGGCCACGTTATTATCTCAAATGCTTTGTAACTGGAAACACCTTACCTAGTTATATTTTTACCATTACTGCTAGTAAAGCTAAAAAAAGAAAGGGAACAGTAATAAGGCAGCCAGCATTCACCTTCAGCAGTGCTTCATGCCTGACTCTCCATGCCTTCTCATTTACAAGCGCAAGAAACAAGGGACAGTGTGTCCAGTGTTTCTGCCAAGGATCCTCATATTTGTGGCTCTGGACTTTAGCTGCCAACAGGGCTCAATGGCTCTGCAGTGCCGGCCAGGCCAAAAGAGATGAGAATTGACCTCATGACTTTAAAAAAAAAAAAAAAAGGAAAGAAAAGAAAAGAAAGAAAAAAGAAGTTTCGTAGAAAAGGAGAGAACTATTTGCTTTCCTCGCCACTCTGTGTGACAGCGATTTGTGGGGAGGTTGGAATCGGGGATCTAATAGGAGAGAAAGCAATGGCTTCTGTAAACTAGAGTTTCAAGAGCTCTTGAAATATTTCTATTCTAGGAGCACATTTTGGGGGTTTTATGTCAAAATTATTCTGCAATATTTTTAAGAGACTCCCATATGCACCAGGAAAGCTGTTCTATTGATGTTGATAGGTTGCTTATCCATTTCCTCCAAGGCTTGAATTCACTGGGCAGAAAAGTCTCTTTAGTCAGTTTTTCTACTGAGCCGTGGCGTGTTCTCTGTTGGGAAAGGCCATGGTTTTATGGACTGTGTTAGAAATCCAGCACGAGAGAAGGCAATGTACTTTCAAAAAGTACAGTTGTGAAAGAGCTGGTCCTCTCAATATTTTTTTATGCTTTGTTGTTGATTGCACCCTTTTCTATTCCATGTGAGAAAGAACCCTAGAAAACAAATGAGAGGTTTGGAACTGCTCAGAATATTTTAATCAAAAAGACTTTTTCAATTACAAAACCATTTTTCCCCAATATTTCAAAAATCAATTTTGATTACGTTTCTTTTTATAAAAAAACCCAAGGGAGATTAAGTGCTTTGATTGTGTCAAAAACCCATTTTCAATTTCTGTGGGAGGAGCACTTTTAAAAATTCCAAATCAACATTTTAGCAATCAAGCACAAACATAAGGATATTCTTATGAGCTTAAAAAGTTGAAAACCAGCCCCCAAGATATTGATGGATCTCAAGCCAAAGGAAAATAAAAATAAATTCCCAGAAAATGAATTACTAAAATTGTCATCATAGCCACTAGTAAATATATGGTGCTGGTTTTCAAGGACTAAAAATCTTTTGGTTTGAACTTACTGACATCGGCTGATCCAGCATAAATGCTGAGAGTAGAGAAGGGCTGCTGCTGCCAGACAAAGTCTTAGGCTGCTGCATAGCTTATAAGCATGAGGGATATATCGGACATACTTATTTTGAATGTGTCTCCTTCCATGTTTCTTTTCACCAAATGTATTTTAGATGCACACCAAGAACAAATTCAGTAAATCAGCGTGCTAAATTTTAGAGTCAGCGATTCCCCTGTAACATCCGTTGTATTAAGGTCACCAGGAGGAGAAATCCAATCTCTATGGTACATGGCATGAAGAAGAGAGAGGGAGCGCTTCGTTTCTGCCTCTCTCTCTTGCTTTCTATTTGCTGCCCTGCATGCCTGCTCCCCATTCCCCCTGCAGCCCAGGTCTGGGCTGTTCAGCCCCATGGCTGCAATCTTTGCAGTGATCCATGCTGCCGCAGCCTGAGGCTCACAGCTGTGCCCAGACGCCTTCATGCCTTTGCCGTCATCATCTCTCGGCTGTTTACTCTGTGGCTTGGTGTTACAGAGGCTGCGCTGTATCGTATGCATGTGCTTTGGTTTTGTGGAGCAGATGCTGCCTGACACTGGCTTTCTGAATTTTGTTTAAATTCTGCATAAGGGGGATCTCCCCTGAAGTTTTGTTTTCCTCTTGCAGTCAGTCTTTCCTGTGCTGCTGTGTACTGCACACTGAGACTTTTCCTTCCAGCACTGCAGACCTGCTGATGACTGCAGTTTGCTTGTTTTTAATACAGACTATGCCTCCCTCCTCATCCTTCCCCTCCCTGTGATGGTTTTGCCTGGGGAAGCAGTCCCAGCTAGAGCCCACAGTCTGATTTTGTCCACTCCTCCATGTACTGGGAGGTTTCACTTCAAACAGTGTGAAGCTCTTCTTGCTTCTCCCTGCAGCTGTGATAATTTTTCTTTGCAGTGTATTTTCTGGATACAGCCTTTCTGTTGTGCATTCATTTGAGAAAGAGGATCCGTGACTTTCACGTGTTAAAAGTCTTGTTGCTGAAAAATCTTTCCAAGAGCATCAATAGGGAGCAGCTGTGGAGTTGCATCTGGATGCAGGTAACACGAATGCTTGTCCATGCAACCTACCAGTATTCGAGCTCTCCCTTCCGGAGCTGCGAGAGATCCCTACTGCCCACTGCACCAGAGATGATGGTCTGAACTCTCTGAATCTGAGCAAAGATGAAATGCTGCTTCTCTTTCCTCAGGCTTGGTTTTGGGGAGGTTGTGTACCAGCAACTCTTATGTGTCTCCCAGCTGTGTCCTTTGCTTCCACAAATGAGGTTTACGTGTCATGTAATGCAGCAATTTATGGCTGAACGTTTTGGTAACAAGTAGTCCTGTCTGCAATGACTGCTTAGCAGTTAGGACTCTGGTAAGTTAATCTAACAGTCCCGGTGATGGTTTTTAGGACATTTGCAAGAAATGGCCAAAAGTGCCTGAAGAATTTAAGCATCCTCTGTAGGCCTTGCATTAGGAAATAAGCCGTTTCCCTGTTACCTCAATGTTGTGACCATGCTGTTCCAGACCCCATCACCTTTATTCTTTCCGTGTCCTCATAAAACAAAGACATCTGTCCAAAGTAAAAGAAATTTGATTTCTCCATGGATTTATTCTGGAACAATCATGTCAGCTAATTGTCCCAAATGAGAGACAGCCTGATTTGCACAGGAAGTCCAGAGATTGCTGGGTGCTAATACCTCTAAATGCTTTAGAAAAATCTTACCCTTTATTTTCCGGCTCTCACTGACTTGACTGTTAACCTGTCTTAATGAACAGCTGAAGACAGAGTTAGGAGGTAGCCTGAGTTTGTGGTTTTTTGCCCTTCAGAGGTTGTACTTAAAAGGTAGAAAAACCAGATCCGCTTCTTAGTCTAATCTGACCCATACTAAATCATTAACCATGTTAGTCTCATCCCCTCAGTTTAAATGTGAGTGGATGCTTATTCATTTCTTAATATAGGTTTGCTTTTAAATGATTCCTATTCCGTTTCATCGTTTTCATTGCACTTTATAGAAACTTGGCAGAGGCCTGAAGGACCTTTACTCTCTCCAGCTTGTCACTCCAGATGGCTTTGCATTTCCACAGCAGATGAAATGCTCTGGTCATGGCAGTGCAGTTGCATGCATTTACTAATCCGCTTTGCCAATCTCCCGGACCCTTGTAGGATGCTTCTGTGCACCACATTTGAAGAGGTTGCATTTAAATTGGCTTTTGAAATTCATGTTTCATTTTCTTATTTTAATTACTGTCCCTGCTGCTCTCATATTTAGTTATTATACTCTGCTGGAACAGTTCGGGACTGTTCAGATTTCTTGTGATTTTGGTAATAAATTTAGATCTGATATTATTGCTATTATACCAGGATCTAAATATCTAATTAGTGCCTGCCATGATTATTTGAATAACACAAAACATCTATAGTAAAAATAGGCAAAAGAGTAGTATCTCCACTTTACTGATGGTGAACTGAACTCTGAAAGTTTAACGGATTTGTCTCGAGAAGCTCAAGAGACTGTGGCAGAATCTGGGACCTCCATTTTTTGTGGCTCGTATGACTTCTGCTTCATAAATTCATGAAACCCTGTGGGAGTAGACCCACAGCAGGAGCTTGGAGAACCAAACTTATGCCTGAGAGTCAGTAAAATGAGATTCCTCACAAGTGCCGTTTCAGTAAAACAGTGGGGAAATGTTTCTGACTATTAATTTACTTTTCATCTCCATTAATATATTTGAGTCAGAAGTGGTATGAAATATTGTGCCATTTGCAACTGAATTGGAGTTTGGACTGTGTCCGGGTCAGGCAGGGAAGTTGTACTCAGCACATGGAGCCAGTATATTTCAGAAACTCCCCTCTAGGCACTTAATGGGTGGCAAACATGCTTCATATTCATGAAGTGTTGTTTTTCTGAAAAACAGTCCTATTATGTTACTCTGAAATATACTTACTTAAAATTATGATCCTATTGTGTTTCTCCGAGTCTGTCTTTGGGTAATCCTCTGGCTTTTGCCTCAGGTCTTGGTGTATGACAAGTGAAACCATGCTGTGACACCGATGGCTTCAATTTAGTACGCCTGTTTTGTAGTACTCAAAGTAAAGCTAGCAAATTGATTCATGCTCTGATTAGTGGTTTTGCTACTTTTGAAGTACTTCCGTACCTCAACAGATCACATCTCATTCCACTCTCAGGACCAGACGCCTTTTTCCATTTGCCTAGTCCCTAAAAATGCTTCAACATTGCATGCAGGGATGTGTATGTTGAAGATGCTCTGCTTTGACCTCTCTGGGGTTGTTTAATACATTGCACAAGACTGTGAAAAGGGAGGAAAGCACTCCTGAATTTGTACTTCCGCAGGAGAAGTCTTGCACAGTCAGTATCAACAGCTTGTGAAAACAACAGAGACCTGGTACGTGGTATAAGCAGATCTAGTAGGCTGTTTGTCTTTCTGTTTCTCTGAGACCCACGGCTCCTGGCAGCAGCACAGGAGGCATAACTGAGTAAGAGGACATTGCTGAGAAGCTGTAATGAAGAGGGGACTTGAGTGGTTTAAATTTTCGGTTATCCTTAACGCTGATTTTTGGCTGTTGTGATGTTTAGAAGGGGAAATGTGGGCATTGTATTTTCATACCACTTGTGCAGAAGCTGTGTGGGACCAGTTGGGACCAGCTGTTGTGCTTTGCAGTGAATCATGTTGCAAAAAATGAATGTTTAGAAATTGCACGTCAGTAAGGAGACTCGCAGTCTTCAGCAGGGCTGAGAAACTGCTTGGCCACTTGGCTCTGTCTTTTTGTAGGTCCTTACTGACGCATTGTGAGTTCAAATTTAGTACTAGAATGAATTATTCACCACTGAAGTGAAAAAAAGAATTTTTAGCTCAACGTTTCAGGCAGTTTTCTCTAGCCCTGATAGTTAGAGGAAGCCCTAGTTAGATAATTAGAGGTGCTGTAAGCGTTCTTAGTTGAATTCAATTATAATTAACCTGGGGCCAGAAAAAAGGAAATCTGAGTATCTCTGAGAAAGGATAAACATGGTGGGGATCTCAGACCATTTTTTTAATCCCTTCTTTGTGTAGTATAGAACTTTTAAGACGATTTAAATCTTTATTTTGTGTACCGGATGATTCCAAGCAGAGGAATTATTTATTGCTGCAGTTGCATTTTTTTTAGCGTGTTTCCTTGAAAACAGACCTATTCTAGTTGATAAGCTCCAAAATCCTCATTCCTCATCCCTCTCCTCCAGTGACATGTGAACCTGCCAGAAGATTACAGTTGTATTAGGTTAAGTGCCTATGAAAAGGGGAAGAGTTTTAGCCAACTAGTTCCAAACTTCTCCTGTTGCGATCTATAGCAATGCCATTACTGTCGGATCTAACATTGTGGCTTAGCCTAACCCTTCAGTTATGCACTCAGAAAGTCACAGCCTGTCAGAATAGCATTAGTGTCATTTCCAGCACCTCGCCTACCCACTGCCACCTCAGATCATGCCTGAAATATTAACTCATGTGCTCTCTTGTAGTGATAAGTGAGGGTGATCAGCTAGTTGTCAATCAGCCTTTCAATCTCAGCTTCTAGCTTGCTCATAAATGATACTCCCATTAGCTAAAACAAAGTGGGTGGTTTTTCTCATATTTCTCATCTATTTTCTCATCAGAGAGAAATCAAAGATGACACATCCATGCTCTGAGCTTCAAGATGCTGCAGACTGGATTGCAGAAAGCCTTCTTCAGGTTTGGGGGGGTGGCTGCTCACCAGTCTCTGCCATGGCTCTCAGCCTTTACTTGTGCACATATTCACATTTAGGAATGACATCCACAAGGTTGCTGTAGAAAAAGGATACATCTCCATGTAACTAAGCTCTCAGTATTTCTCAGCATTCCTGCTAATTACTAATGACAGAGACTTTGTCTCTAGAGCATCACAATATTTTGATTTGCATTTTTCTCACCAGGAGGAAAGTTGACAATGAGGGAGCAGTCCACTCTCTCAAGACACCTACCGTCAGGAAGAGAAATTTTCCACAACTCCAGTAAAACACACAAAGCACTCAAATTTCAGACAAGATATTGTTTGTTGAATATTTCTTTCTGTCTGAGATAAAGGGAAGCAAACTAATTTTAAAATTATATCCCTGGGGGAAGATAAGGATACCAGGCTTATTGGTTACAATGAAATCCCTTAGCTATTTAAGCAGTTTAAAGGAGCCTTAGAGTAACTGTAAAGTCAGGTCTCTGTCAGGTGCCTGTGTTTAACTTTTTAGCTAAAAAAAAAGGAAAAAGAAGCGTTATGTAAATCTTCTAAGCAGCACATACAATAACATACTCTTCATGACAGAATTAAAGCCTGGAAAAGTGTGGAGATATGTTGCTTTGTCAGGGCTTGTGCTTTTGTAGGTATTCTCTGAATTCAACTACAGTGTACAACTTGGTGCTCCACTTGGAGCCAGGATGTCAGAGCATGTCACGTAACGCATTGTGCTGCTCCATCTTCTGCTAGCAGATAGCTCGGAGCTGGATCACCTCTGAAACGTACTGCTAATGTGGTGGGACTCTGGGGAGTGGTAACAGTGTTTCATAAGCTGTTTTTAATGTTCTTGATTAGTTTGGTATCAATTACCTAGTGATTGTTTTTTGTACAAATCCAGGATTTTACACATTTGGATTAAGTTTATACAGTTGTGCATTTAATTTGCATGGTCTGTTAGCAAAACACTAAACAAAATTCTTTTGGTCAAGTTGTCATCAGACTAATTAGAGTTTCTGTTTAGTCTGAGACCACAACGGTGGTTGGTATCATCTCAGAGACTGGCCTACTTAAAAATACAAAAAGGAAAAATAAAGGTAAGAATCATGAATAGGGAATCCTTAGTCCCAGCATGCATTTGTGGGGAAGGAAAGAAAATACTCTGCTCTGACACAGCCAGTCCAGAGATTTCTAATAAAACTGGAGCTGTTTCACCCTCATCAGTTCTGTCTTCATGACACTAAACCTTTCAAAACCGACTGTAGACTTTATTTTAGAAATTTCCACCTAAGTGAAAATGGTAGCACTTCTGATTCTTTCAGGCTAATTTGCAGTGTGATTATAGAATAAATTCAGGTGTATTAATGAGAGACATCTCCTGTACTCTCTGCTTCATTTTATGGTTATTTAGAAACAACGTATGGAACAGTTACCACACTCACAACCTAGAAAGATAGGGGCAGTAGCAAAGCTTGTGAGCTAAAATCCAGTATTGCTACATGCATGAAATCATAGATAAGTGTGACAGGATGTGACATCTAAGATACAGTTTGACTTACCAATGAGGGACAAAGCTAAGATAAGATGTACTGCCTCTGGAGAGAAAAAAAAAAAAAAAAAAAAAGAGAAGAAAGATTCACTGTAGGAATAATTTTGATTTTTGAAAGAAATCACAATGCTTCAAAATGATTGTGCTATAATGGTTATAGCATCAAAAGCAAGGATAAACTCCTGGGAAGACATATTTGCAGTATTTCCATTTAACCATTTCAAGGCAGGTGGGTGGATAAAATACAGGAATTGCCCACAGCAATGACTTCCCTTTCAATACATACAGTTTACTCATGATCTCCATGTGGTTTATAAGGCTGGGTAGCCTACATCCATAGTTTTTCCCCTTCTGAGACTTGCTGTCTCCCAGTAACCCCAACTTTTATAATTGACGCCCTTGTTAATAATTGTTTTCTCTCCCTCTCAACCCCATTGTAGTAAATGTCATCTAAAAAACTTAGTGCACAGAGAAGGCAAAGAAATACATGCATAAGGGAGCGTGAGGCTGTTGGGTTTTCTGTGTGATAGCAACAGTGCAAGTACTGTCACTTGCGTTCACTTCCGCTCTGCACAGTATGAATGACCGTATGAACCTGGGGCAATTGAGATCTGGACCCTTTGCCTTTCTGATTTGGCACATCAAGAATTTGTTCATTATAAAAGTGCTAAAAGTCATAATACCGTATTCTAATGGGGAGGGCTACAAAACAAGCAAAAAAAAACCCAAAGAAAAGGCAGCTTACAAGATCACTGAAATGTTGGTGTTGAAACTGGTGTGTGACATTGATGTACATAGAAATTATTTGACTCCACTGCAACCAGCAAAAGGCCCCAGTGACCTTGCTGAAGACACTGGAGCAGGGTCGATCTGAGCATAGGCAGACTGATACCTGTGAATACTGCTCAAAAAGCCAAATTAGCAAGCACTTTTGCATGATCTGTCTTGCTGCCTGGGCATTTTCCCACAGTGCTTGGAGCTCTGATTAAGGCAGTCAACCATAAATCACTAAGGCACATGTCAATGAAGCCCTTACGATGCCACTGGGGATAGAGGAATCATATCCTCTTATTGCTTTAATCGTGAGGCTGGAGTCCATTAAAAATCCACTTAAATCTATGAACTGGTGCTAGTTTTAAACCGGTAATTTATGTCCAGTGGATATTAGCAGCATTTTTTTCCCCTGTATCTGAACTATTGCCAAGAGCTGCTCTAACTAATGTATGATATTCATGTTCAGGCTTACACAATATAATCTCCTTCACTTTCTGGGTATATATCAGCAGGCAGCAGTAATGGGCATTGTCTGAATCAAAGCCTCTTATAGAAATGTTGCAAACCAAAATGAAAAGTCTGGAATAGCTCACTGTCAGTATACGGAAAGTATTCCAAACTGGGAATTGATCACTGGATTTTCTGCCATCATCTTTCAAACTGCGTTTTGGAAGAACTCGGACAAAAATTCAGTAATAGGTACCTGATGCCCAACATTCACCGACGAGGATGAGCTGTACAATAATAATAAACCAAATGCTTTTAACAAACAAGGGCAAATTCAGTCTAGTTAATTACTTTGTTATTTTTGGAGTTTGAGTGTTGCAGGGGCAATCTGTCCTTGTACTCATCTGATTTGCAAGACACAGTAGAAGCTCTTCTCCTCCATGCCAGCACTTTTGCATGGTGACCTTCAAAATCAGGCAGCCAGCCCTGCACTTCTAACTGACAAAAATCAGTTTCTACAAAGGGGTCCAGTTGAAACAGTGCAGAACTGGTGTATATTGTACTGTATTAAGAAACACTAAAGAAGAAAAGCAACAGCAATGGCACAGCTGGCACCTGTATTACTGTGTATACACGCAAACAACGTAGAAGCAAAGACAGCTTGGGCAGATGTATCCCGAGGCTGGGATGGTTCTGGCAGATTCTGGGCAGGGTCACGACCCATTTAAAGTAATCTGACTTTTCCGCTTTGTACTGTAAAAAGCCTCTAACCGCTTTATGGCAGTTTCCATTTCAGTTTTCTTGCAGAAATGGACTTTGAATCACAGAGGTCAATGTCTTCTCATTTACTCATAGTATTAAAAAATTCTGGAATTTAAAACAAAGGAATGCAAAATCTTTTGTTCCCATTGCCCATTTTCCACTCTTAAATGATGTTCCAAAGTCCTGAGGACTGCGGGTCACACCTTCATCTCTAGTCACTGCACTTCCTTTGCCTTCTCCCCCTCTGCTCCACAGGTCTGCTGTCCGCCTCCCCATGGTGCAACCAACTGAGCTGCCAATAAAACACAGGTGTACCCCCAGCAAGTGCCGCAGGGACACGCTGGGGCAGAGAGGATGGTTACCTATTCACAGTGCATCTGTCTCCAGCTATTTCGCCCATCTGTCACAGTGTCTTACTACTAGCAGGTGAGCACCTAGCTCTGGAGGGCTACAAAAGCAGAAAGGAAACTGGCACTTGAAGGGTGATGAGATAAGCATAATATTGGAGGTAAAGGTGTGGATCACAGTTGGAAACCCATAAAGGGATGTAGGAGCAAATGTTGAAAGTTGTGGTGAGGGTTTTTGTGCTCTGCATTTAGAAATGATCATCAGAGAGCAATGAGGCTGTCCTGATCAGCCAGAGGCAGACAAAAGAAACCAAGTGAAAACAGGCAAAGGCTCAAACGTTTCTAAGCCAAAGTGCTGGTCTTTATTTTTTTCAAGTGAGACTAATTAATTCCTACTGGATATCTGCCAAACTATTTACTCTTACTTCTGGTAGCAGCAGCCACAGAGGTAACCAGAAATCTCTAGGTAGTACAGGTGTTTGCTAGCAAGAGCAGCTGTTACTATTAGAAAAAAAAGAAAAGGTTTCCTTCAGTTTCAGCTTCATAACCCAGATGACAAGTTCTGAAATTAATTAAAAAAAAAAAAATCTCCAACAGACACTTCATCAAAACCTGGCTCATTGCTTGGCTTTGTTTGCAGCTGTTTTGCTCCTTCTGGGGTTTGGCACGGGATAGCTGTTGTGGTGGCTGCGTTCACCCTTCTGCATGTCCTTTTTCTGGCTCACCTTCCATTCAGAAGCCAGGTTCTTTTTTCCCTTGTTTTGTGCTCATTAGTGCAAAAGAAGCAACTGTGCTGCTGTCTTAGCTGATGCCTCAGCTAGACAAAGGAGAACAGCTTCCTTAGGCGGAGGGAAGGTGTTTGTTTTGTACTAGGTGCTCACTTGGGACAAAGAGTAAACAACAAAACTAACTCCTTCCCCCCATCCTAACATTTTTGTTAGTTGTCTCCTATGAAGGTTCTCCTTTAAAGTGGCAAGATTTATTGACTGGACTTGAAGGCATCCAGATAATGCCTCAAAAGGCAAAACTATACTTATGTCAGCAGCATTAAGGGAAGTTAAAGTTGTGGATATAAGCAATCCAAACTAAGCCAGGAAGCTTCTGTTTGATTCAGACAGCTTATAGCTGGCTATCACTGAAGTTTTCTTTTGACAACTGCAGAACTATATCCTTTTGATTTTTCAGGTACAAAGTCCTGCAGTAGTTCGAAAGTGAGGAGCAAGATTTCATGCGTGCGACTGACTAGAGAGAGGCAGAAGCATTTTGAAATTATTCAACACAAGTTATGTTTTATTCTTACTGCTTTTCTTTTTAGCACCAGAAATCAGTGCTGATGTCATTCTTGTGTTAGCTGCTTAGTTTAGTGAGAATAAAGGACAGCTAAATTGGGTCCCTGCAAAATGCAACACCCAGATGGCTGAAAAGACAAGTGAACAAGGTGCTGAAATGAGAGGCTTTTGTCTTGGGTTTGAAAAAGAAATAAAAATCAGGCAGCATACAAGTAATACACATGACCATAAACAGAAGTGAAGTTCATTTTGAGCCTGAACTTTGCATTCCTTCACATCAAATCGGGCAGGCAGTATTGCTATACTTATTCTGTGTTAAAAACAGAAGCAAAAGCAAAGCAATGCAAAGAGAATCAGACCTCAAGGAGTCTCTTTGGCAGTATTTCAGTACTCAGAGATAGTTTTTGCCGGTGAAGTGCATTTCACAACCTCTGTGCAGGCCAGGTGGTATAAGGGACACGAGTTCTTATGGTGATCCTTTCCAATGACCTCCTAGCCAAATGCTCAAGTGCCAAGGAGCATCCCAGGTTTTGTTTCTATCCCAGATCCTGGATATTTCACTGAATACATTTCAACCCCTTGTCATCGCAACATTATCACTGCAGAATGACAGCAGGCTAAGCCAGTAAGTTAACCTGGATCTTGCTGTATGAGACGTTACAACAGAGGCAAGAGTAGTGGCTACAAATTGGGGGACCACTAATCTAATAATTATCAGGTAATTACACAGCCACAGTGAGCCAGGTGTGGCTGCTTTTAGAAATGTCCCAGGAGGAAATGAAGTGGAGAGGGAATTATTCTAACATATGGCAATTTATCAGTTGCTAACACCAGCAAGACTTTGTTAAAAGATTCCCCTCGGGTTCCCTATGACAATGTCATGGATTTATGACTGGTGATGAACATCTCTCTGAATAGTGCAAAATGAGGTAAAGGATTACAGGCTTCTGGGTATTCTGTGATCTGGGATACAGGTGAAACAATTTCCACCATAGAGGGTGTCTTGTGACAGAAGGCAAAATGATTGCTGGTAGTCTGTGAGATTGGTAAGGTATAATATTATTTGCTTAGATTGTTTCACACAGGAGCTAGAGAGAGAGTTGGTAGCCAAAGAACCCAGAAGAAACTTGCTTAGTTTATCTTAGAAGATACTTTTTCATCTGATTTTCTCTATTTTTCCAGCAGCACTGGTTATATCAGACATAGCAGCATAACACATAGGTGCTAAAATTAACAATTCTGTGTTGTAACAATCTCTTTCAAAAAATGGTGACTGGAGGGAACTGCTCATGAATAAAACTGAAAAGGAAGGAGGAGCGATGCATCATGGAAATGTTGGAAGAATTCTCCTTTCAAAATTTAAATGTGAAAATTTGTTGACAAGCAATATAGATTGCTTTAGGTAGGGCAGTGATCATGTACAGATTATGGGGTTTTTTTCTTGTCAAAAGTACAAGATGACAAATGCTGAATTTTGTTTCACTGTAGGTTCACCCCATTGCTATGCATAGAAACTATTTTACCTTATGCCAGACATATGGAAGTGATCAATGTATGTAAATTACATGAGGAGAGGTAAAATACAGCTTTTTAGACTAGGAAATGTGTACTTGTTTCTGGTTATAAGACACTGAAACCACACCAGAGAAGGAGACTTCAGGTCTTAAGTTTTCCTTTAAAATAACAACTGGCGAGTGGGTAGAATAGCGATGATTTTTGATCATCACCATGAAAGCACAATATTGTCCTGAGCTGAACCACTCAGTCAGGTCTCTCGGACACCAGGGTTTGAGAGACAATTGCTTGCCTGTGCGGGGCCGGACTGTGGACCTGTTCTGTGCGGAGGTGAGCTGTTCTGGGACCCACTTATGAGGGTGTACGTACTATGGGCGAGTGCTCAGCAGTGTAAGACAAGTTTCTTCAAAGGTGGGGTTTAACAGGCAGGGCCAGCTTAAGTGTCTGCTGTTCATTTTCCTCCCCTGATGTCATGGTGTGCCCATGGTGTAATGATTTGAACCTACTCTAAAAACCAGGGGTTTTGAGGGGCTGAGTTATTTTGTTGGTTTCTGAGTGACCAAGGGAGGAAGAAGCAAGAGCCTAAGTCAGCTCTGCCTTTCAAATAGTTTGTAATACTACTGTCCCCCAGCTGGTGTCTAAGAAATTATTTTATGACCAAAATGCATTCACTTTGCTCCCAAAATTTTCCATTCCAAGAAAGTTGATTTTTTTTTGTTTTTTTTTTTTCCTATTCAGTATTGCAGAGTAAGAAACTAATCTAGAGTCTGGCAGGGCTTTATTCTAAGGCATTGTCATATCCTTCATTCTGAATTGAAAAATGGACAGATCACTGGGTTTCATAAATGCATGGAGAAGCTGTCAAAGCTCCTATTTGCATGTGAATGGTCAGCTGAGGTAGGAAGGGAGATACGTAAATAATTCTCTGGCTAGCTCCTGGCAAAGATCATTGCATTTCAAAGTGCTGTGAAAAGCAGCATCATAAAACTTTAACCTATTCACAGGTAGGGAAACTCCCATGCCTTAAATAGAACTGCGGTAATAATGACCACTTGGGGAAAAGCGAATCTTAAAAAGCAATATCAGGTCTCCCACCACTATACATTTTCTGCTTCTTTTAATATTTCAAAAAAGATAAGCTAAAAAAGCCGCTCTCCCTCCCCCCCGTCCAAAAAAAAAAGGAAGAAAAAAAAGCAAAAAAAAGCGCACGATCTAAGCAGTAAGCAGATGTAGACCTTCATTGAAAGTCTGGCAGACAAGTGTGATAGGAGTGGAAGAAATGTAAGGGATTTGAGTATTATTCTGAATTGTGTCTGTATCTGACCCTGGAGGCACCCAAAATAATCATTACTTTAATCTTCCTTAGAATCTGCTCATCATTTCACTATTCTGCTCCGCTGTTGTACTCCAGTACATGCTGAACTAGGTAGAATGGGTGAATGTGTTTGTTTAAAACTAAATGTATACTTCAAGAGATACAGTTCTTCATGCATCCAAAAAGGCGAAAAAGTCAAAGTAAACAGTAGAAAAATGTGGAACACAGGGTAAAATAAAAATCTTAATAGGCTCTGAGCCAGACAATTTTCTACATGTTTTATTGTACCTCGTGTCTGCTTAGATAGAATTAGCATATGTATATATGGAGAGAGAAAGATTTACTAAGCCATTTATGCCTGAAACAGCTCCAAAAACTGTGATCAGGCAAGGACTAGAATATGTTTCCAAAGTAAAGTTCACCTCCAAAGGTGATGTGAATTATCTACCTACTTCTTAATCATGAGAAAACGTGGGGTTGTTGCTGTAGTTTATCGATATCATTTCCCTCGATATTGTTTTGTAGTTTCCATCTACTTAACTCGAAATAGCATGACGTATATTTCATTCAAGCTCCATAATTCTGTAAATAGCTTGTGCCACCCTTGTAATCGTTTACAGCACACATTTTCTTTCTCAAAAAGCTTCTGCACACTAATTTGATCTGGTTACATTATGCTGAAAAGAACTCACAGAGACAAAGTTAGATGCAATTTCATTCACTGAATTTATAAAGGGCAATTATTCAAAGGCTCTGGGATTTGTTCAATCACACTAATATTCCTGTAATGAAATGTGATTTGTCTTGGTATTTACCAGGAGATTAAAAACAAAAAAAAGGACTGATCGAACAAACTCCTACTCACATGATGAGTCCCACTGACTGCAACGTACATGGCACTTGCGATGTTAAGTGCCCTTTTAGGAGGTTATACAAGTTCTTCTTCACTTATGAAATAATAAACCAACAACACCAAGCAATTGTAAGGATCACTTGAAATTTCTGAGCTCTGCCCAGTTTTCAGAAGAAATGAGGCAAAATCTGTTCAAAATACTGTTCTGTTCCCAGATTAAATTTTTCATTCAGTAACAATCCCCCTTGATCCTGCTTATCCCATGGCTCCACTGCGCTCTACCACAAGAAGAGCATTCATTGCCTTGCTGTGGTTCATTGCATCCTCATGTCCAGTATGATACAATGTCAATTGAAGTCACTACGGAAGACCCTCACTCAGTCTGGTGGATCTTTGAGTCCTTTTAAGGATGCATATCAATATGAAATTCGATCAGGTATTTTTGAATGCCCAAGCAAGTTTAAACTGAGTTTTTGCGCAAAGGAATGTCATATCTTATCCACGTCCTCCTGTTAACAGGTCTTTCCACTGAAACCTTCTGTGCAGAAGTCCATCTGTGTGAATCACAGAATCATTAAGGTTGGAAAAGACCTGTAAGATCATCAAGCCCAACCATCAACCAACACCACCATGCCCACTAAACCATGTCCCGCAATGCCACGTCCACACGTTCCTTGAACACCTCCAGTAATGGTGACTCCACCACCTCCCTGGGCAGCCTGTTGCAATGCTTTACCACTCCCTCAGTAAAGAAATTTTTCCCAATATCCAGCCTAAACCTCCCCTGAATGTAACACAGAGCACACATTAGACACAAATCAGCCTTGAAGCAATTCCACAGATTTGAGCACAGTAACTTTAGATAAGTAACACTGCAAGTTGGAATAGGTGTTCCATAATGCAGTTGTTCTGTTTCAATAACCATTCCCATATCTATCGAAAAAGGGCACAGCACTGTGGAAATTTTTATGTCTTACTGGAGTCTTACTTCCTTACTGTAGCTATGGCTCCAGACACTTTGAGTGAAAGTTGCTACTGCCTGCTTCGCACATGAGCTCATTGGAGAGGGCCCAGGAGCTCTCCCCACAGCAGCAGACTCCAGAGCTGCTTTCCTGCCACTCCAAATAGCTGCTAGTGCTAGCAGGAGAGCAAGGAATCCCTGCTCCTTTTCAAACATCAGTCTGACAAAGTGGGACAGCGAGCACGGGGCCATGTGCTCCCTCGCCCCAGACGTCTTGTCAATGGGCTCTCAGTGCTCTTTGCAAAACAGCAAGAGAAATCTCAAATTGCAGCCACTCAGATGTAGCCACTTGTGCAGACACTTCTATTATCCTAAAATTTATTGTGGGCTCTCAGTGCTCTTTGCAAAACAGCAAGAGAAATCTCAAATTGCAGCCACTCAGATGTAGCCACTTGTGCAGACACTTCTATTATCCTAAAATTTATTGTCGCCTATGTCACATGTTAAGAAGATGCAGAAAGTCTCAAATGCAGTAGGGGGTGGTGGGGCAATAAAATTTTTCACATTTTATGACAGGTACACATTTAAAGAAGGAAGCAAAAAGAATGTTTTCTATTAAAAATAGGAGCAGAAACCATTTGTGGCATAAAATCCAATAGGAAACACATTTGCTCTACTTCTGATCTCTGGTGCAGTTGTCTGTGAAGTCCTTCACTAGTCTGTAAGGGGCATCGATTTAATTAATTGGAGCTGTTACTTAAACTATGTTAGCAGTCAGAGAACAACCCACAGCGTAACTCATTAGTAAACAGGTCTATGATGTCGTGGAACAGACGCATCCTAATACTTCTCTAATGCTGGCTAAGGATGATGTTAAAAGTTAGAAATTGCATTCTATATTAACCTATATACAAAAGATTCATATACCCAGAAGGCCACTTACTCAGAAGTCTCTGCGTCCTGTTCAAGTGATAACTAAAGGACACACAGACATCAGACATCTGTGTAAAGTTGCTAGACAGTGGCAGGGTACGTGGAGCATAAACGCAACACGGGTAACTCCTTCCTCTCCTTTGTCCTGCTGAGACCAGATGCTCTCTTCCACCCAACTGCTCTTCCAAAGGGATTTTTGTGTCTGGCTAAGCTCAGCCTGTGCCTCTGTGAAGCTAAGCTAAGGGAAGAAACTTCCCAAACTCTCTGAATTCTGAAAGTATCCTTAGGTGCATGCATGCATTTACCTACATAATGTAGGTAACATAATGAAGCTATTTACACACCGGTACTTGGACCAGATCCATTAACAGTGCAAAATTACGCCACGCCCTGCTGCAAGTTATTTTTAGCTGTTCCTCAATGTAAATGTCTAATTCAAAATTAAGTTTCAAAATAATGAATGATGTGTTTTGTGTTTCAGTGGGTATAAACATATGCGTTGCATAGTAGATGATTTAAGCATGAAAGGTCTTGCATTCCTAAATCTGTTACAGAATGTGGGTGGGAGGTGGATCTTTTCTCCTTTGCTCATACCAGGAAACAAAGAATGAATGAATATTTGTCATGATGTTTCATCAAGACAGCATTAACATTAATTGAAGATGCACGTGTACGTTGTGGAGAGAATGACAGCTTGCTTACAGTAAAAATTTCTGAAAACCAGGACGTTAGCTTTTAGTATTTGTACAGGGTGTTAGTATGTTGGTATGGAATTGACCCAGACATGAGCCTTCTACAGTAGTCAGTTAATTAGGCCAGGTATGGAGGAGATCAAACGCTATTTAAAAATCCCAACAACAAAAAGCCCAAACCCAACCCAACCAAAACCAAACCAAAAAACCCACCCAAAAAACCTAGCACAATTTTCTTCAGCTCTGACATAAGGACTATCAGGATCTATGTCTTCTCCTGTTCTTGTGTTCTTTCCTTAACCATCCATGCATGGTCACCAGTAGTCCCTGCATTAGATTGGCTTTTGGTCTGGCTGGATATTGCTGTTCTTATGTTCCCATCTCCAAGATCAGCCTGGAGATTTCTCCATCAATGTCAGGATTCGTGCTCAGTCCTGCCCCCAGGGACAAGTTGATCCCCATGTATACCTGCTAAGCAACAGTTATAAGAAAGAAATAAGAAATAAAGGGTTGGGTTTTTTAGCAGTGTCCCTGTGTCTTAAACTGGAAATGGAATGGTATTTTATCCAGACATGCATTTAAAAAAAAAGTACAAAATAAAAAAAACAACAACCCCAACAACAGCAAAAATCCCAAACAGAGTTATTTCTAATAAAAACATTACTCATACTAGTATCATAGCCCTGACTTTACATTTATTGTCATAAATGCAAACTTACAAAGCTGTGTGGATGCTTGCCATATGCAAATCCATCCATCCATAAATCAGTGTACAGACTGGAGGCTGCACAGCTGAAGTGACTGTAATGGTAAATGAAACCTTTCACCACCAGGTCAAATGCAGTTCAGCATATGTGGTAAATGAAAAAGCGCCATCATACAGGAATTGATCTGTGGCGTGTGTGAAACGAGTGACTGACCAGTTCACACTGTCAGCCACCACAATAGGCACCCCAGGTTTGAGCTGGCAAGTAAGACAGAGCTGAGCTGTGATGGCAAAGCACTGAAGCAACCTGGCTGATGACCGTTCTCTCAAAGTCATGCATAAACAGAGAATTTGCCTTGTGGGACTGTCTGGTAGTGTATTACAAGGATTAGGCAGGCGTTTTCCATCAAAATGAATTGTCAATGAAAAAGGAAGTTTCCATTTAATCAAAATTTTCCACCAGTTCTATCCAAATGAAAACATTACTTTGGATCGTTGTGCTGACCTAAGGCACATAATATTGTATTCGTCTGACATTAACCTCTGTGTGTTTAGGGTAACAGCGAGGTTTATAAGAGCTTCGTGTGGTTTTGCTGCTTTCTTCCCCATTCTTCCCTGCACAGGACCATAAATCCCATTAAAATATTTCCGAGTACCTCAGAAATCAGAATAAGGCTTATATGATAGCAGGACAGCATAAAACATACAGCCCAGTGCCCAGTCTCAAATCCTGGCCAACAGGTCCAAATTGGGGATGAAGCATGTTTATCCTCTGTATAAGGTGCAGTTCAGTCTCAGAGGATGCCATGTAAGACAGGACACACTCAGAAGCGTTTCCAGACTTCTCGATTTGGGGATATGGCTTGGCCATGTCTGGGCTGTGGAGTACGTGCCCTGTTTTTCCCCATCAAAGCCTAAGAAAGCTGGACACCCAGATCAGAACAGACATAAATAAAATGATCAAAAGCAAAAGTTATACATTGCTGGATTTCATTTTGTTCTAAGTTGTCATTCTGTGACAAGTTCAGCATTTTGACTGTTTGTCTTCATTTGAAAACAGATGTTGGAAGATTGTAATTGCCCCTGAGACAAAAAAAATTCCTTGCTTTTCTCGGCTTTACTTATTCCTGCTCTGAAACTGTGTCATCCCAGAAAAACAGTGCCACATAAAGCTCCTGTGTGAGTTGTGAAGCTCCAAACCATCTTGACACATACAGCTATGTGTTAATGTCCAGACATAGTCCTCAACATTTCTTGCAGCAAAAACAGCGTTAAAAATTAATGTCTGATTCTTTAATAGAATTTAATACATTATTAAAAAAAATAGTGTTGTTATTGGTTATAGTTTGCTTAACAGAACTATTGCTCTGCTTTTAAAGAACAAAGCTTTTAAGACATTGATAAGTTGAGATGTGTTTGCCTTCACGTTTCAAGGATGTTTATAATGTCAGGAAGATTGGTCTTGTGGCTAAAACTCTGAATTGATAGATGATCTTCAATTCCAGAATCTTACACAAACTTTCTATGTGACGTGAGATGATAGCTCTGTGCCTCAGCTTCCAATCTGTAATTGCTTTTTATACACATTTGTTTTATTTTCCATTGACATTGCATGTTTTTTGGAGGCAAGGACTGTTTCTGCGCAATGAGATTCTATCTGGACTTTTCAGAACAAGTAGTACAACTGATAAATAACACAAGTGTTTAGTTCAAGGCTCAAACAAACGTCTGAGTACCAAGAAAAAAGCCTTACTCTTGCTTTCTGGTAAGAAAGCAATAAAAAAAATTAAATATATTAAAAAAAAAAAAACTTTGAACAATGCCTTAACAGTATATCCAGCCTAATTTCACAAACCCAAGCAATTTAGTCACTTGAAAGATACCTTTCTGACTTTTGCAACTGAGAAATGAATTTTTTTAGAGGCTAGTTCCTTTTAGAAGGAGGAAAAAAAGGTGTTACTTAAAAATATCACTTTTATAATTTCCTCTTGTTCTTAAAAGTTTCTTTAAGTGATTATTCCACTACATATAAAATTCAAAAGCTGACAATTTTAGTTTTCAAAATTTCTCCCTTACATATCATCATCTTCATGTTATGCAGTTCTCTAGATATAAAGGCTGCAAAATTATTCAGGTTTGCTACATACATTCATTTCAATATGAAAAGCCTTGTTTGTCTCACATTGCTGTTGAGGAGCAGCGGTTTCATTTTCATTCTGATTGGTGCTGAAACTCTTTGTGCATTCCCCTCTTTTTCTTTTTTTTTTTTAAATTTTTGATCTGTGGTTTCAGGTGTAGTTTGTTATATCAGTCGACTGGAACACTATAGATTATCAGGGGACTTCCAGGTGTCACACAAGAAGAATCACTGTTTTCCAAAACAAGCTGTGCAGTCCCCTAGGTTCTGGCATAGATGAATATATGGGTGTTACTAGGCATAGAAAACGTTTCTGAGGAGTTAATCCCATGTTGTGTTTGAATGTTAAGGAAACCATCTACTCATTCTGAGGGGTTTAAGCTTTCTTCAGGAGGTAAGTCTGGAACAATGGTCCTTATTGACAACAGGTTTCCTTTATTTTCCATAAGGAATATAAAACCAGAATTTCTCCTTTGCTGGAGTTGCTCCTTCCTTGATGCAAGTGCGCACTGCCATTGCTGATTCATTCAAATACAGATTATTACAGTAATAATAAGTGACAAGCTATGTGTTATTTTGAAGTAACACACGTTATGGTTCACATCATGCCTTCAGAGACCTGAGCAATGTGTTATTTCACATTGACAAATGCTCCAAAGTGTTTGCGCTTATGAATAAAATATTCTCCATGTAACTTGACTTTCGAGTGTGCATTGTGCAACAGCATTAGGATGTGGGCCTCACCACAGTCATCCTAAACCTCTATCACCTTCCTCTTGGATTACTCCTCTCCCTTCTGTGGCGCTTGTTCAAAGCTTTTGGAAAGACACCAGCGGACTTTGATCAGTCCTTTAAACCGGTCGTGCCTGCTTGCTACTGCCTTGGTCTGTATGACATTCTGGATGTAATTCACGTCCTCGGTATTGCTCTATGGAAGTGCAATCTGAAGCCTATTAAATTCAGTAAGAGTCTTCCTGTTGATCTCGGTGGCCTACAAACGAGGCCACAGTCTTTGGTTACAGCTGGTGTTACAACACGAGTTCTCTTTCTGAGCTCAACCCCAACAGTTGGCCTTACCTGAGGGGACAGGCCAAGGTGCAACGTTATTTGGTTGCCCGGGATTTCTGACAAAGTCTTTTTTAGTGGTACGTCAACAGCGCTGGATCTTGCTCTGCAAGCTGGAAAGTGCTTTAACATACAGGAATGATGCAAGGGTCAATTTTTGCATGGGCGCTTGCCAGCTAAATGCAAGCCGTGGTTTGGTCCCTTGAAACTGAACTATTAAATATGCATGAAAACTGAGAATTAAGAATGGTAACATAAAGCAGCATAGGACCTGGTGTTACACAAACTACTTTGGGCCCTGAGCAAACTGTATCGTGTCTTTTGTTAGACTGCTCGGGGTGCTGCAAGTCTTTTGGGGCAGATAAATATACAGTCCAGGCGTGCCCACCAGAGCCAATCCCATCAGACGGATAGTGAATTTGTTCTCACGTAAGAAATATCCAGGACTGTGTTTTGTTGCAAAATCCAGAAAAAATGTGAATTAAATCATCAGCACATCTTTTCCAGTTCCAGTGAAATTTACCTCCTACATAACATTTCCAATATAGAAAGTATTTCAAGAGGAAAATCTCACATGGATTAATGTTTATTGGTTGCCAAGGCAATAGTTTGGAGACCTCTCTAGCACAAAACAGATAATATTATAAGCAGAAGTAGATTAGTATGAGGAGAAAATCTGTTGACTTCGGGGAAGACAATGCTCTGAGTGTTTGTTATACCTTTTTGAGATTATATTAATTTTGCTTTGGTCATTTTTCCGTTCCTTGCTGTACTTTTGTACTGTTATTTGTATGACAGGAGAAATGAAATATCCCCATGAAGACTGGATGCCACTGTACAATGCAAAACAGTGTTTCTGTGTGGAAAACCTGACAGTCCATTTAACAAGCCAGCCCTAAGGTAGGCAGGGAACTGAGACACCATAGGATAAGTGGTCAGGCCAAGGTCATACTGTGGCTTTTTGGGAGACTTGGGAAAAGGACACAACCACATCAGTCCTGAATTATCCAAGTTTTGAATGAGGAAAAACTAAAAAAAAAAGGTATTAGCTGATTTTGTTTCTGAGGAGTAAAAGTGAGGAGCTTTAGCAGATGCTACTGAGATTGACAGCTGAGAAAAAAGAGTTGAGAGATAAAAAAGGAAAATAAATGCTGAGGATTTCTGTATTTATTTCTTTTCAGCAAATGAAGTCTTTAAATTCTCTTTTGTAATCATAAGACAGTATCAGTATATTGGGCTTTTCCAAACCAAACATGACTGTGGATCTAAGCAAAAGAAGGCATTTAAAACAACATTCACTCTGAATCATTTCAAGCCTAGCAACAGATTACAAGAGCATTTCAGCAGGAACAGGAGCTGAATCCTGCACAGTTCTGTTCCAGAGTACACCTGTACCAGCTCTTCCTCCTTTTTTATATTCTCCCTACCACCATCATGATCCAACCCGTGTTATGGAAGAAGGCGAGAAGTTACCATGTTCCTTTAGAGATGAACTTGCCCAACTCCTTGCCAATTATCGCTAGGTTTTGTTTTCTGCCATTGTACCTCTGCAGCTCTTTTTACAGTTCTTCTAAACAAAACCAGGACAAAGTGATAATGAATTTTTAGATCCTTTGATTGACTGATTTCAAATTATAGTCAGTTTTATCTATAATCTTTGATATTTCTGAAGTTGCTCTGAACCTCGATTTTTCAAAGGTAGCTAGTCAGCAGAAGTGTTGGATGTTTAACACCTTTGAAAGTACTGTCTTTTAAAAGAGACAAGCCAAATCAAAGTAATATTGCTCATTCATCCTTTAAAAGCTGTGTTCTTCTCATCTCTGCCCCACACTATACATTTTTTTAAATCATGTCCGTAGTTCATAGATCCCTTTTAATCAGATGTGAAGGTAGTCTTTGTAATTTCTAGTATATATATGCATGTGTACATTCTAATATATGTATTATAGGCTAAGATAAAAATATTGCAAATATATTATATGATAATGTCTTCTGGTTACTAGAGAGAGATAGAAACAAATTAAAAAAAAAAAACAACTTGACTTTTTTGTCAGAAATCCAAGCCAAACTTTCCAGACTTGGAAACATATTACCCAATCTTTTTTCTTACGTAGTAGTTTCTTTTACTTAGCATAGTGGTTTTCACTGTCCTGAAGAAGTAGGCCAAACCACTTTTCTGATATTTTTCACTCCACTGGATCAGAGGGCTGCTCATCTCTCTTGCCATGAGATTCTATTTGCATCTCAAGTTAAAATTTTCTGTCTTGTCATCTTGATTGTTTGCCTGAGAATCTTTCAGGTGAGATCATCTTACTGTCTTTATCAGAGAGATCTGGCAAGATCCTAGAGTTGTTCAACGTTTTCAAGGATGGTGCACAGTACCCTGACAGAGTCGAAGAGTGATGAGAGCAAACAGAATTTGATATCTAGTTGTCAGAAAACTCAGATATGAGATGCTTTCTAACTCAAGGACTGAAGGTTTTGCAAAGTTTATTCAGTGCAGAGGTTTCTTAATTGTTCGTGACAGTGTTCACCTACTCCTCAGGTTGTAATTATGTCAAACAAGCAGATATTTGTTTTCTCCTGCTGCTGATGACCCCAATGAATTCGGCACATTTTTCCTTAGAATACGGGTGTCTATTTCTATTTCCATTGAAGGTTTGGCTCAAGGTCATATTTGGTCAATCGAGAGACAGGAGTCCAGTGGCACCAGGCGGGTACTGAAGTTAAAAGTGGTTGCATTGCATAATCCGAATGTCACCTATTTAATCATGCTACCTTTCTTAGAGGAGCTTCCCAACTTGGATGACAATTATGGATTTGTGGCTATTTGCTTGTTTGCTGGACGACTGAGGTGAGTATGAAGGTCACAGGGGTTCCAGGCAGGGCTGCTAGAAGAAACCTGCATATTACAGTGGTCTGGGAAAGCAGTTTGATGTAGAATCCACTCAAGCCATCGTTAAGATCCTGAATATGCAGTGAACAACATTTCCTTGCATGAATGGTAGAAAATGACCCTACATGTTAGTCTGTCGTGCTTGGTAGGAAACATATACAGGTATGTTACAGCATTTAGTAAGCCAAAGCTTACTATTCTCTGTGATTACAAACCCCCCAAGAAATGTATGGCATTATGCCAGCTCCATTTGGTGCATCCACAAAATGTGCTCAAAGGTCAACTCTGAGCTTGCTAAGATGGCTAATGCAGTTGTCAGTATGCTTTCACCATACAAATTGTTCAAGAATAAGCAGCTCTGTCCGCTGTAGGGCTCAGCTGTAGAGAAAGTGTTCTGTCTGGAGACAGGCATGCTAGGCCCAGAGTTTTGGAAATTATTCCAGTCATATCAACAGCATCTATTGGCGGGGTCTGATGAAGTAAGTGTTGACGAAGGGTCAGGGCTAGCAATACGTATTGACTAACATCGATCATCCCATCCCTGTGGGCCATGAGGAAACGTGGCAAGAAGTAGAATAGGGAACTGGTGCTCTGTAGTAAAAGATACAGGCCTAAAATATTTCTAGGGATGTGAATATAATTTCTCTAAATGGGTCTTGAAATAAACAAATTAAGTAGAAGTGGATAGTGTAAAGCTTGAGAATATGGCCCTATGCTTTAAAAATCCATAATAAAGTGAATCCAGACATTTTGATTCCATTTCTTCTCCACATCTCTATAAAAAGCAAGTGCAAAAGGAGAGTATGGGCTTGACAAAGTGACTTTTCCATAGAGTTTAAAGCAGCAATCTCACAGAAGTGGAGCGTAAGGCTTCAGACCAGTTTTCAGTAAGAGGAGCTTAGTCCCCAACCATGATTTGTACCTTCAAAACCAAATTAAACTTCTTCATGCTTCAACTGCTAAATGGAGCTAGTGCTGCCAAATCATCTTTGAACCATGTCTGGAGGCTGAAGGATGAAAAGTATTGATATTATTAATAATGGCTGATAGCCATGGACATTACAGGGGATTTGTCTTCACTAACTTATGACAGAGTTATAATTCTCTTGAGGCAATTACAGACTTCTATTTACCACATAGTGTTGTGGCTTGGGGGAACATTAATTTACAGAAAGATGAGAGCATTGTGAGGCAAAATAATTTTCAGTATGTGGAAAATAAATCTCTCCACCACATTTGCTAATAAGCCTGTGACCCAAATGCTGATTAGGTCACATTAAAAAAGAGGAGTGTTATCACTGAAGAGTCAAACTGAGAATTCCTGAAAAGTTAGGCGTCTCTACAGAAATGAAGAGAATTGTAGTCATTTTACCAGGACAGAATTTGGCTTTGTAATTTTGCTTCTGAAAATAGGGTTACCATGCACAGCAGTTCTTGACCACTCACATCAACACATCTTTTTTTTTTTTGTTTGTAAATGCATTGATTTTTAACAGTAGCAGTTTATTGTTCTTAAGGTCTAAGGATACAAACAAAGCAAGATCTCAAAAGGAGAGAGAACATTTTTTTATTAAAACTGGAAGAGTTGGAAAATGTAGTCAAGGCTTTGGTCATAAACACACTCCTTCAAATCCGCAATAAGGAATAAGGACTATTGAGAAAGAAAAGTATAAAGTTTTTGTTTGATTGGTTTTACAATACTGTACAATTTAGAACATTACTAGAAGCTCTGGCTTATGATTGAATATAGTGAATCTCTTGTACATTGCCTTAGATTTCTGTTTTGAATTCATATTAGAGTTTGTGTTGAAAGTAAAAGCTCTAATAACTAGAAAATAAACCAAAATAATCAGATATGAACTTCAACAATATGAACCTGTTATACTGAGTATAAGTGCCTGTTTAAAGGGATTTCTGTTCATCATTCTTTGTAATTCAGTGTGATATTGTATTCCATCACCAGCAGCTTAATTTATTTCTTTCACCATCTGTTCTTTTTTTTTCCTTCTTCCACGCCAAAAAATCAATAGCACTCAATGAGCAAAACGAAGCTATTCTGTAATTCAACGAAACTGGTTTTATGCTGTTGTTATTCAGAATATATTGGCTTATTTCTTACACTGGTTTTGTTTAGCTAACCAACCCTTTTGTTTTCTAAACCTGTAAAATTTGAAACAGTAAATACTGTGTGTGAGCTGCTAGTACCAGCGCTTTTGTGGCTGTTACTTCATGAGACATATATCAGGCCAGTTGGTTTTTAATTATAGGCAATAGCTAAAGCCTAATAATAAGTGTGGGTACCCTCGCCACAACTCTATCCGGCTCATCCCTTATACAGAGCAGGCTGAGCCACTTGCATAAACAGACCAGTAGTCAAAGCACTTTCCATGCCAAGCAGTATTAATCTAGCGATATCTCGAAATGTCCTTGTGTGTTCCCTGAACCGCCAAAATAATTATGTAAGTTTTGTGAGCTCCTAGAACTACAACTGTGCTCTCATTAACACCTCCTGTCCCTGTGGAGATATAAATATATATGAGTCTTCAGAATACAAAGTTTTAGATCAGAGCACTTTGCTGAATACAGGACCAAATGAAAACTAAAATCAGTAACGCAGAAACTCTCTTCGGGGTCTGAAATGGAGAAGTAGTAAGGACCACATGTGCTTGTTCATCAAGGTGATGTCCATCCATCTGTGACAGGCTTACATAGAGAGCCTCATGCCATGTCTTGTGAAGAAATGGTGGTAAATGAGAGGGTTTAGAAACCTCACACTGGAGCTTCAAAACTGTGATCAGTCTTCTGGCCTAAATTGGAATAAGTTGGACATAGGTAATTTAGCCATTGAAGTGCCATGACCCACAAAGCACTGTAGTATTTAGGCTCAGTTTGACAGTTGATTTTTAAGGCTAGATATCCTATGATCTTAAACTTGTTGCTTCTTCTGTGTAACATGATGTCACCGAATTTCACATCATAGTGTCAGTAAGTCCATATTTTCAGCTGAGTAGTTCTAAATGACATGCAAAAGATGGAGTATATGATTAGCCAAAAAATGCCGTGGCAAAACTCTCATAGTTCTTATTAGATTAGACTCACACTTTTCTGTATAAGAAAGGCTAGTAAAATATATTTTACTATGGAAAATATAGCTAGCTGCACAGAATTCCTTTCCACATGCACTTATAATTTAATACAATTCTTTCTTTCTACTAAATACTATTACTATAATGCCAGGAATTATGTTGGATTTCAGGTTCATATCCCAACTGTACAATTCAGGACATGCTTCAGACCTGTTTATTCAAATAATTTTATTCAGACTGTGGCTAAAATAAACAGAGAAGCAATTTGAAGAAACTCGACGCAGGTTTTTCTGAAAGTCTAGTAGACATAATGATTACTATTTCCAGGAAGGCTGATGATTAGAGAAAATAATGGTATAGAGAAGAGCTTTCAGAAAAGAAGAAGAAAAAAGACGGAAAAGAGCTCTTACTGAAAATTGCTGGTAACCTAAACCACCTGCAAAAATACAGTATTTGCAATAGAAGACCTTAAAGTTGAAACAGAAGTGAAAATAATACAATTATTAAATTAAGGATAATTGACAGATAAAATAAAGTGATTGATAAATGGCAATAGTGTGCTTGCTGTTTTTCCTCTCTGATTTCAAACAGAACATGATATTCATTAAGGATTCATTCAAACGGATGTGATGAAAGACAGAAAACTAGCAGGAAAAATATATCATGGCTTTACACAGTTATCATTATAAGATGTAGCTCTTTGTCAGTTACCAATTCATCAGCACTGAGAGTGCTTGCCTTCAGTACCTAACAACATCCTCATGCTAACAGTGCTCTTTTCTCTTGAAGTCTCATTTATCTTCCTACACAGGTCATTAAAGTTTGAACCTGCTTGCTTGAAGTTGTGTCTATGGTTGCCACTTTCTCTGCATCCACCCCCACGCTGTTCTTGTGCTCCTGAGATCTCTTTATTTCAACAACAGCAGCAGCAGCAAGAGTACTGGAGTTTTTGCTGGTAGAAAACTGAGGAAAGATTTTGTTTTAGTTTCATCTGAGTTTCTAATTTTAACAAGTTGCAATAGTTTTCCCTAAGCTACAAGGTCTCGCTTTTAGTGGGACTTGGTAAGTCTTAGAGCGTCTGCTCTCAGCTACATAACACATAGTACACATACATTGCCATTATTTGGATATTTTTCCAAAGAAGAAGTTTGTCCTGATTTCTGATCAAGATTTGCTGTGGTGCCTCTTGTCCTGTCACTGCGCACCTCAAGGAGAGTGTTTTCTCGGCGTCCCGCCCCGCCCGCCCCCCCACCCCCGCCGGAGCGGGGCAGGACGCGGAGCTGCAGCGCCCGGTGCGCGGTGCCGAGGGGCCGGTTCCCGCCCGCCATCGCCTGCGGCGGGAGGAGCTCGTGGGCAGCGCCGCCCGCCCCGCCCGCCCCTGCCGCTGCGCCCCGACCGGCCGGGGGGGCTCGGCTCGGCCCGGCTGCGCTCGGCTGGACTCGTTCCGGCTCGGCTGCGCTCGGCTAAGCTCGGGTCGTTTCGGCTCGGCTCGGCTGCTCTGGGCTCGGCTTGACGGGGCTCGGCTCGCCCGGCTCGACACCACTCGGCGGGACTCGGCTAAGCTCGGGTCTTTTCGGCTCCGCTCCGATCCGCTCGTCTCGGCTGGGCTCGGCTGCGCTCGGCTCCGCTGGACTCCGCTCGGATCGGATCGGCGGGACTCGGCGGGACTCGGCGGGACTCGGCGGGACTCGCGGGACTCGGGGCGGGTCTGGGCCGGGCCCGGTGCCGGTGCCGCAGTCCCCGCCCAGGCGAACCGGCCCGGGCGCTGCCCACGCAGGAGCTCTCCTCGGGCGGGTGCCGGGACACCCCTGCCGAGCTCCGCCGAACCTCCCTCGCTGGGCGGCAGCCGGCGGGACCGAGAGACCCCGGCGGGCGCAGGACAGAGGCGCGGCGGTCCCGCCCCTCCCCGCCCCTCCCCGCCCCTCCCGGGACAGAGGGGTCCGCAGCGGCTGTCCCGGGGCTGCTGCCCCACGCCCACCCGTGCGGCGGCACCGAAGCGGGTGGAAGAGGCCCCCGGCTGCCGACCCCACACGCGCCCCCCCGCAGGAGCTCCCGGGCCGAGGGGGCCCTGGCCGGGGACGCCCGGCGGGCTCCAGCCCCGGGACGCGGAGCAGCTCCCACGGGAGACGGTTCCGCCGCCGCCGAGCCCCGCTGCGGGGAGCGGGGTGGGGAGCGTCCCGCCGGCGACCCCCCACGTCCCGGGTGGGCAGCGCGCGCGCGCACCCGCGTGTGCATTTGCTTTTCCTCCTTTCGCAGCAGTTTGGAATAACGGGGCGGGGGGGGACGGAGCCGGGGCGGGGGGGCGGGCGCGGCCGGGGTGCAATTTCTCCTTAATAATGTCATAGTCCCGATTCTTTGCAGTAAAACACATTATCATTAAATTGCCATGACGGCTCTGCTCCGCTCTGAATTGTTTATTGCATCGGGATTTCAAGCGGAAAAAACCTCCGAGTCCAATCATCAAGAAAAAGCACCAAAAAAGGCAAAGTGTCCATTGGAAATGCTGAGAAACACTCCATTCTTTCCCGTAAGCAAATTCCTTTGCTTTTAAAAGTGGTTCGTTATGTTTCATCATTATTTTTAGTGTCCACACCTGTCCAATAAGTTCCTTGAGTTTACACCAAAGGATAAGATTTACTATTGTTAATGTTGTCGTAGCTATCAGTAACACCAATATCGGGTGGGTTATTATGTTTAAGATTTTGGTAGCTGACAGGGAATAACCCCTAAACACATCCCATCTGCATCATGATGGACAGTAATTAAAGTCTTTCTTCCACTTTCTTCAACTTGTTTTAACAACCTTTTTAAATTTTCATGATGTAATAGTTTTCTTATTAGAGTGAGATTCATTCCAATAGGGGTGGGATGTCTGTCCTGAATCAATGTATAATTAAATTGTAGCAACTGATAAGTAGTAACAGGAGCCGTGTAGTTAAAATCACATCCTGTAAGACTAACAAAGTTGCAAATGCAAATATTTGAATGGTTGCTCGTGTCCACCATTTGATCATCTACTTGTACAAAATCACACTGACTTCTCCGACAAACACATCCCATACCCCTGTAAATTATAAAGGTTCTTAGGGTCTCGTTGGGATGCACCTCAAAGTGACAAACATTATGTTCAGTGTCAAGACAAATGTCTTGCCCTTTGATGGTGTTTCCTTCACAAATAAATCCTTGCTGGTCTCATACGACACAGGCCTCGACATCAGTAGTTTGCCACTTATTCCTGTTTTTCATAGCCCATACCCTATGTTTTGGGGGATGAAGTACAGTTCCGTGGTAATTTAATCTTAGTGCAACAATCGGGTATATGTTATACACTAAAGCTTTATATATTGTCAGTACAAAAGCTGTAGCTGTGTTGTTAGTAGGGTCAAAGGTAAAATTAACCAAATGCCACCACGATTGGAATCTCCTTTCAAATTCCGTTGCGTTATTCCAAATCACCTTTCGGATTTCTTTTGGTAGGATTCCGTCTTCACCTTCCCTAATGATTGCAGCTGCTATTGTCTGTATCCATAATTGAGCTTGGATACAACTGAGTGCTGTAGAAACATTAGTCTGAGCCACGTCTAATGCATTTATAATCAGTTCATTGTTCTTTTCATTAAGCTTTTCCCACTGTGGTAACACATTTGCTGTAAGCCATTGGCCGGTTCCTAAAGTTAGGAGGGAAGACCTTAAAGGGTTCTGTATTTTGTTCAGATCACTGGTCACCGTGGCGAGTTTGTTCCTTATTATCTCAGTATCTATACTACTTAAAACTCCCAGTTTTCCAGGAGGCAGGGCCCCCCTTCTCTCCAGGACCTCCAGCCGGGGGTTCTTCCGCAGCCGCTCCCCAGCCCCGCGTCTGCTCCGCCCGCCCGCCCCGCTCCGCTCCGTGCCGGAGAAGACCTTTCCCAGACGCCTTTCCCGCTGCCGCCGCTCCCGCCCGTCCCCCGCGCAGGTCTCCGCCGGGCTCTGTGTGCCGGGACGGGACCCCTCGGGCTCCGTGTGCGCAGCCCTGCCCCGCACGCTGGGGACGGGCAGCAGCGCCATCCCGCTGCAGCTGCCGCGGGGACAGACCCGCGGGGGAGAAGGGGCGGGCGGGGGCGCGGGTGGGGGCCGCGGGAGGCGGCGGGGCCGGGCGGGCTGCGGGTGCGGTCCCTGTCCCTACACCGGGGCTCTTCGCCCGCTGTGCACAACGCCCGTCAGCACCGGGGGCCGAGACCTCGGTCCGTATCGCCGCTCTGCAGAGCGGGGTGCCGGGCAGTGCCCATCAGCCAGCGCACCCCTGGGACACACGGGGGTCCTTCGTAGGGAACAGCGACAGAGACAGAATCACATCGCAGTCACGGACTGGTCGCTCACACCAAAGTCCGTCTGCGCCTGTCTTCATTTTAATGTCACTCGTTACACTGAGGTGGACCTGTATTTGCATCGAAAACCTCCTCCGAGGGGTGCATTTTTTACTCTTAAAAATCACTAACTGAGCATAGTTTAGGATCCCAGTCTTGACGAAATCCCAGACTCCTTCTCCACAACAACTCCCACGTCCCCACACGCCATCGCACACACTCAGTAGGTTGTTGCTGCTACAGGACACGTTGAAAAACAAGGGTTAAAATTAAGAGAGAAGAATGTAAAGAAGATACTTCATAACAACTGTGCCTGGTGCTGAGACATATTAGAGATAAAGACTGTCTTCACTAACTCTCTGCTAACTAGCAATAATGATTAGCGCAAGGACGAATCTTAGAAAAATAGAATGGACTGCCAAAATAGTGCCCTAGAGTTAACTCGTCTCATTATAATCTCATTCTAATGCTAAGGAACACACCTCCTGGCTAGAAAAGCCCCAACCCAATTAAGCCGCCTACTCTCTGAGCATGCGTGGTGAATTAAAAGAGAACTGTAATTATAAGATGAAGTCAGAAAAGTGTTAACCAAGAGTTAATTAAGGGGTAGAACCAGGAGGTGTAACTAACTTTGTTAACTGTTTTAAATACCCATCATGATTTTAACCCGGTGTGCATGTTAGGAGCAGAAATCCCCTTGCACCCGGCGCCGCCATAAACATGCCTGCTTTATAACTCTCTGTCAGTTGTGAAGTTTGTTTCCGCGTGTCACTGCCCACTCGAAGGCCCTCGCACAGCACCGCTGTCTTCGCCAGGACGCGTATCCCAGCGACCAGGGTGAGTCTCCGTCCCTGTCCTCAGGGATACCTGAATTCCGTTGCTATAATCTGGTCCCAGTCACAGCGATTTCCCCCCTTTTGAGACTTATGGATATGTCCTCTAGCAGAGGACAAGGTTTTCAGTGCGATTTCTGTATTTGATACCCAAGGGAATTTTTTCCCTCTGCGAGGGTTTCTGTGCAGGCACGTGCATGAGACACGGGTGTTTCTCTGTGCCCTAACTGGGACTGGTGACAGCCGGGTGGGTGGGAACGTGTGCAGTCAGGGAAGGAACTTCACTCTGTTCACAAAATTGTAAACACAGATTCAAGTTCTACGGTCAAAACAGAGCAATAGTTAACCTCTACTGTAGCCTGAAAGTCTGCACTGTATCCTCTGAGTGTCCCTGACAGAGGCATTTCCAACCTAGTGTAATTTGTACTTGTTCAAAACAAAGTCCAAACCTATTGCAGCTTAAGAGTGCCTATGTGGATAGTGAGAAGAAACTGAAATAACCAAACCCGCTTGAGATCAACTTATTGCTCAGGAGTATCTCAGAGAGGGACCCTTGTCAAATGCTCACAAGTCCTTAAAAGTCGAAGGGGTAAGGAAGCTGTCAATTTGCTGCTAAAAAAGCATTTAAAAAAATATTTCTGTTTATTTGAGAAGGAAGCATCACTACAGGAAACTGTTTTTCAGTGTAGTTTGTAAATTAATCAGTTAATATCTCATCATTTATAAATGCACAGGGCTGTACTTTATGAACACAGTATAGTTGCCTGTCAAAATAAAGCACGGGTATATCAGCCCTGAAACATGAACTCTGCCCCTCCTGTCAGTAAGTTTAAAAATGCCAAACTCACCGTACCCCACAAAACCTAAATAAAAACACCAATCCAAAACATCAGCCATTAAAGTAACCCACCACTTTGCCTAGAAAAAAATAAACTGCTGAAGTTATTGAAATGAAGGTGTTTACCACGACAGAGTAGCCCATAAAGACTGAGAAAACGGGTTTCTTGTATTTTATTAGACCACAGGCCATACTATCCCAGTTTGTTTGGGAATTGTGAAAACTTAATATTATTCTCCTTGCTATCAGACCAAAACCCATTTCTAATGATGATGTAAACATGGATTCAGAGCACAATCCTGTAATAGTTTTCTCCACTGCAACCACACTCCTCCCTCCCAGCTACCTACTGGAACAGCTTGCAGGAATGAAGTCCTCAGGCCACTGGTTAGTAATGGACTGCAGTGTTTAGTGAGAACTAATGCTGAAGGGCAGTTTTTCCACAAGTAAAAAGGGTAACTCTTGTCTTGCTCCTTTTCCAGTATATTGAATTACATTACGCCACAAGCAGCAGCAGTTAAGCTTACACTAGTAAAACATTATCAGAAAGACACATCGCTGCTCATTATGTCTGAAGTTGTTCAAAAACGTAGACGAACATTTCACCGTGTAAACTGAACAGCTCTCCTCAAGAGGCCACTAAATCGATCAGCAGAGAGATTAAAACCCCTCCTTGGAAAAAGCTCCTGTCCTTTATTCCCTCATGTGGTGGAAGAATTCAAGGGAGCAGTTTTAGCAGTCTCGGGGGGGAAAAAATACCTACATGCAGAAGAGGATTCCTCACTCCAGTTAATCCTTCCTTCTCCATATATTTAGGAAAGCACATACAACATTTCTGTATTACCAGCTCAACAGTTCTTGAAGATGTGCCTTTGGAGAGGAGCACCCAGATCTGGAAACAGACACCTTCTTTCCATTGCAAGTCTTACCATAAGACCCACCCTTCCGTCTTTTCAGAACATTTTGCACCCAGTTCTGTTAAAAAGGAAGCCTGATCAAGTACTTTGAAGCTTCATGCACCGTATGCCACTCTTTTTTACATGTGGGAAAGACAGGCCTATGTTTTTACCACTATCATTTTGTGTTTTTTCAGAAGCCAACAAGAAATTAGGAAAACTCTCAATTGGAGTCTTGCGTTAAACAGTCCAGTATTGGTAAGATGCTACTTAGAAATGTAATGCAGATGTGCCGGGGAACACACGAGTCCAAAAGAATGAGAACTCTATTTATGAACATGTGAGTTGTGTTTATGCACATGCTAGTAAACAAAGAGAAAAAACAGCCATGCAATTGTCAATGTTCCAGAAACGCTTCTATTTTGGCTCTTGCAACCCCCCCTGAAATGTCCATAACTTACAGCTAATTAAAATCCTCTGCGAACATTGTCTTAGTTAAATTAACGCAAAATTAACAAAACATATGAAAAACGGTAAACATCCTTTTAAGAGGAAGACGTTTTAACAGTGCCTGTCTTTGGCAACTGCCCCTTCACTTTTTTCACAGGTGGTTCCATTTGAGAAGATTTTTCACAATCTCTCTCTGCCTTCCCTTGGGAAGCTTCAGCTCGTTTTCTGATATTGCCTTTCTTAGGAGATGAAGCCCTATAGGGAGACTTGGACCTTAAAAAAACCACAAGAAACATAAATGAAGTTAATTCAAAACAGTCACTCTTCCCATTTTTTTCCTTCCCAAATTTGGTTTGGTTTTCTTCTCCCTCTCCATATGCTTATGTCAAAGCTTCTTTCAGCTGTTGCCATAATGCTCCTGCAAACTGAAGATCTTGATCACATGTAAAAGGTTCTGCTTACAAGACAGAAGAGCTGCTGCTTTGGTAGTGTGAAAACAAACAGGAAGGGTAAGGCTATTTCCACTCCCTTCTAGCACATGAAACTCCCACAGCTATTGATTGGTTTCAGGTGGTGTATCCTGGCCTCTACTGGTACGTGAACACGCACATTTTTCACTACTCCGCAACGACATGGGGTGCAACTCATTTTTGCTGCAGTAAGATGCAAAAAGAGCAAGTCTTAGTGGCTACAGTGCCCTTTCAAACATCAAGAAAACGCCATTTAGCCTGAAGAGAGTAAAACTCCATTTTAAAATGCCAGCTTAGTCTATTTACCTTCACTACTTATTTGGCAAATTGTACAGGATGCAAAATACTTGTACTGCAATCCTACGTACAGGACTATTTAATCAACACTTCTAGCCAGACATCCTAGCAATATCTTGCACGTACCTCTGGCTCTAACCAAGGATAGTGACCGCATTTCAAGAAAAGTCCTATCTAAAAGCTTCTGAGCTCAGCCTCTTGCACTATGACTCAATGCCATTCCTCTAGGAATATGAGCCTCCTATCACTCCTCTAGGAATATGAAACTCCTATCACTGCTAATCCCTTGACTCATCCAGTCCACCTAACAATAGAGGGGTGGAGTGGAACTCCTCCCGATTTTTCTCGACAGTCTGCTTCCCCATTACAGACGTGCAAAGCAGTTACCTGGAAAACGAGCGCCTGCGCTCCTCTTGAATCTTTTTATATTCCATCAGCTCCTTAGCAAAATCACCTGTAAACTCCTCAGGCTTGGACTTTTTCTCTTCCCTGTTAAAACAAGTTTGACCTTTATTACAATTAGAGTTTGACCTTTCTTACAGGCAGACACCAAGAAACAAAACATGGCCCATATGAGAATATGTATGCTGCATGCAAATGCAGAAGGTGAACATCCAATTTAAGCAAAAACAGTTTAGAATTCCTACAAGTTTTAGGGAAAGTGGTAGAATGACGTTTGTCTTGGTTTAGTTTTAGATGTTTACCATCTGCAATGCAAAAGCACGGTGGAGAAAACACTGTGTTATTTTTGCTTATGTCACATGCACTTCAGTGTAACTGCAGTCCGATACACCGTTGAAATACAAAAATGAAACCCAATGCAACTTGATTGAGCCAAACACTTACTCCTCTTTAAGTCTCCGTTCTTCTCTGTAAAACTCCTCCCTAGATAAGGGAGGCCAAGAGCCTCCTGGCTTGTATCAGAAACAGAGGGGCCAGCAGGACTAGGGAAGTGATCGTCCCCCTGCACTCGGCACTGCTGAGGCTGCACCTCGAATACTGTGTTCAGGATTGGGCCCCTCACTACAAGAAAGACATTGAGGTGCTGAGGCACATCCAAAGAAGAGCAACGAAGCTGATGAAGGGTCTGGAGAGCAAGTTCTACGAGGAGTGGCTGAGGGAACGGGATTTGTTTAGTCTGGAGCAAAGGAGGCTCAGGAGAGACCTCATCGCTCTCAACAACTACCTGAAAGGAGGTTGTAGCCAGGTGGGTGTTGGTCTCTTTTCCCACGTAACAAGTGATAGGACGAGAGGACACGGCCTCAAGTTGCACCAGGGGAGGTTTACATTGAATACTAGGAAAAATTGTCTTCACTGAAAGGGTTATTAAGCACTGGAACAGGCTGCCCAGGGAAGTGGTTGAGTCACCATCCCTGGAGGTAGTGAAAAGAGGCCTAGATGTGGCACTTGGGGACAGGGTTTAGTGGTGGACTTGGCAGTGTTAGGTTTGCGGTCGGACTCGATGCTCTTAAAGGTCTTTTCCAACCTAAATGATCCTGTGATTGTATAAAGGAGGTGCTTGTGTCGTTGGGATGGTATTTGCATGAGCCGTTGGTACTGCTGTTGGTAGCCAAGCTGATGACATGCTTGCAGGAGCTGGGGGATTTCCTGGAGGGGGGACAGTGTACCCAGCAGATGGAGGCTGACCAGGTGGAAACTGAGCAGGAAACTGTGGTGGTGGTATCCGCAGCGGAAGAGGAGTGCATGGGGTGGTGGAGGAAACGAGGGATGGGTCCTGGGTTTTGTTTTGATTTATCTTTAAGAGTTTATAAACACAATGCACCCTGACAATCGATGTATAACGGACATATACCAAAAGGAAGGACTAACTTGACACGGCAATAATAGCTACAATAGACTCCTCTCTCGCCAGCTGAGAGAAAGCAGCTTGGCCATGCGAGATGACTAAATTGAAGAAATTCAGATTTACCATAAAATGACAGCGTTGACTTTTCCAATAGTTTGGTCAATCAGTATCAACTGAGTTGTTAAAAAAAGAGTGTTGGCGGCTGATTCCTATTGGGAAATCAAGTTCTTCTCCAGCCCTATTCAGCCAGTAACCAAAGGGTGGCTTTCCACCTGATCCTTTAACTGTATTTCATTTTTATATGCAATTACGGTTTCCCCAAAAAGCCTTCATTTTTCAGAGTCCTCTTTTAAGTCATGTACTGGAGGTGGTTTTTCAATAATCTTACTGCAAGCGCCGATCCCCTTTGTTAACGCCAATTCAAATGAAGCCATTTAAAAATTCATTACCCTTTGTGTTCTCCACAGCAGTCTGTGCACACTTATTTCATTATAAATCAGCTGTTGTGTAAGTTATGTGTTACCGCCTCATTTAACAGGTTACAAGTAGTAAGATACTGAATGTCTGCGGAATACTTACAGTTCCCAGCCTGGTCTGCCACCTGCTGAGCGAGTTGTACTGGCTCTCATTGGACGACCTTTTGGAGTGGGGAGAGGAAAAAGCAAAAAATCCCATTCAGTTTCTCTGAAGATAGCTTCTTCAAAGAAATTCTGCGGTTACAGGTACTTACCAGTTGTGGGTATGGATTGTCCTCGGGGGCCCAGAAGACTTGGTAACGCAGGTTGTCTGGGAACCCGACAGCCCTTGTGAATCAATGCAAAGAGTTGGGAAATAAGCTCTACTAAAATACAAGAACGACTGCGTGTGTTGAGATACAACTTCCCTTCTCTTCCAACAAACTGCTGACTGTCAGAGGGGAAGATTTAGAACGTTCAGCAGCACTCACCAGAGCAGCAGGAGATATAACAGTCATGAGCGGTGGTGGAGGTGGCGGCAGTGGCGGCTGCTGTGGCTGTTGAATCTGCTGACGGAGCCTTTTTGTGTAGCCAGTTCCATTTTTGAAGTTGTTCACAGCCTAGAGGCAGAAAAACATTGACAGAAAGGTAGTATGAAACTTCAGTAGACAGACGGAGAAAAGCCTGCACAGAGTAAAATTCCTTGCGTCCTTGCTTGGTAAATGCAACCAATCCTAAAATAAATCAGCATACAGATACATGAACACATCACATTAAACCCTGATATTAATGATTGGTAACTCAGAGTATCTGTATTTAAAGTACTTCTGTGTAAACCCCAAACTTGAAAGTGAGGCAATCATGTCAAACAAAAGGGTGACCTGAATTTGCCAGATTGTCTCTAGAGTTGTAAGCTTCTGTGACAACAGATAATGTATTTGAGCAGTAAATTGAGCCTCATTCAATTCAGCCTTGCTTAAGGAGATGGAAATTCTTATTTTCTTCCCTTTCCGCTTTTTACAGAGACTTTTCCTACGAACAGTTTACGTAACAGTCATCAGGTTACCTTGCGCAGGAACTGGTTGGCAATTAAAGAATCAGGAGAAACATCTGCCTGATGACACGTTGGGCATGTATGTTCCTCAGAGTCCAGTAACACTGTTCTAATACCTGTGAATCATTAGAATCGTCAAAATAGTTTTCAGCCAAACTAAGGAAATTTTGGGGGGTTCTAATCAATTATAAAAACACGCATATGATTAATGGGTGAATATGGTCTTGAATTGAAGGAACATGAAGCTCTAAATGTTCAAGAGTGCAAAAGATTTCTAGTATGCAGCAAATGACTCTACAGTTTTGATATTTCACTATTGTAACATTTGAAGATGTCTTGATGTTTCGACTAGCCTTTTTCACACTACCTAGTACAGTGAGAAGTCACCAACCACAACGTTCATGAATAAAACACATCTCAAAAAGCCATTAGTAGGTTTGAGTTGGGAAGGTTTTAAGCAACTCTCCTGTGGAGAAGAATGTGGATTAAATGCCTAACCACCCATTTGTGGCAGACCACAGCAAGTCACCGGAGCTGGCTACATAATTTTGTATGAGAGAACAGGCTGTGGACAAACAAAATGTGCTCGATATGTAACACTGTAATCACCTGCACAATTCTGCACTCTTCTCACGCTCGTTCTTCTGCACGTAAAGAGGATTTAACTAGAGACGCAGAAAGGGAAAAAAGCTCTCTGCCTTTTTTTTTCCTTTCCATGAGAAGAGTCCTTTCCTATCCAGGGTATTGTGGCGAACGAGTGGTTTAGGCCACTTAAAGAATCACCGTCAAGGGTATTGGCAAAAGGGATTTTAATAGAAGTTTATGAAAAGGTGACTGATGAGAATTCATTGGCAAGGTTCACTCTATTACTTACTAAAACATAGAAAGGAAAATGGAATTAGAATCAAATCAGAATGATTTCTACAGAGAGACGGGAGAAACAAAAGGGTAAAGAGGACCCTCCCGTTGAGTCACGAGGTTCAGAATGCACCCCCTTGCTTTCTAAACTCCTGCTCAGAGAGGAGTTTAAGTGCGACTGAATCCAGACTTAGTCTCAGACTTGGTCAATGGTTCATGTCTAAAGGATTCTATGTATTTAGCAGCAATCTAAGGTTCGTTCACAGTTTAAGGCAGATCACAAGATTTTAGCAGCACTTCATCATTGATGAGTCTAACGTTTGCAAAGTGAGTTAATAGAATTTACTACAATCACAACAGTGACTTGATTACAGATTTGAAATGGTAATATTTATACTGTGCTTGTTACCGGGTATTCAAATTGATTCACACACTCACGCACACAGTCACAAATAGAGAGTGAGAGGTGTACAAAGGTACCTGTTAAAAATTCCCCTCGAGTTCTATGAAATATTCACTTGTCAGCATTTCTCAACGGGCAAGGGTTGAGCCTCCAGGAGGAGAGGTTTTCAGCCCATATCCCGTCGCCAGCTTTCGGCGGCAGTCCTCTGAATTTCGCAAACTGGAGAGTTTGCGAACTCCGAGAGGCGTCCCACTTGGAGGGAGATGCTGTTTGCTGCCCGCTGTGGTCCAGGAGAGCTCAAAGGGCCTCACTTGGGACTGCTGTTTAAAGGTTTGCAAGATGATTGGCTTTAGTCATTAGTAAAATGATGGAATTTGGGTAACGGTGGTGTCATTCCACTTGGGCTACGATCCTGATAAGGAATGTCCAGGGCTGTCGGGGAGTGACTGATTATTCCATTGTTCCCGCTCCCGCTACCAGCCTCGGTCAGGTAACAGCAGTGCTTGGTACGGTCAGAGCGGCCCATGACGGGGTGGGGGGGAGCCATGCACTACCACAGGTATACTTAAGTATTAAACGGAACTGGGAACAAAGTCATTTCATTATCGCCTCTTTCTGCTTTGAGAAGATCAGACGTGATGTTTTGAATTAACAAACATGGGAGTAACACTTACATTCGTCACAAAAACTGTTTCCGCAGCAGGGAATAACAGCGGCATCAGTCATGATATCTTTACAAATGACACATGACAGCTCCTCTGGAAGAGGATCATCTGAGAGGGCGGAGGAGGAGAAAGAGGAGGAGGAGGAGGGCTCCTCTGGTAGAAAGGGAGGCTTTTCCTTCTTTCCTCTAGCATAAGCTTCCCTGGAGGGGGGGTGGGGAAGGAAAAAGAAAACAGTTAGAGGTGGGTAAAGGAAAACTTTTCCGAGCTTTGGATTTAATCCAAGGACGATAACAAATGGAATTGTCCTCACTCTACATTTGCCTTCTAAAACGTAGGCATTTAGTTTAAACTACTTTCCTCGAGCCACCACACTAGAAGGGGGAGGGGGGGACAATTTTCCTTCTGCAGAACTCTGCCATTCATTGGATCAACTAAGACATTAGCTCAGACTAGACAAGTCCTTTTTGACAGCTAGAAAGCAGGTGAAATGAATCTCACCTCTCTTTGCCAGAGGGTAAATGTAAATTGCAGGCTCAGGAGAAAGTTAGTCTCTGAGTAATTACGTTTTATAAAGGGAAGAAGTCTGTGTTACAGCTTCTACAAAAGGAGATCCATGACAGAAAACCAGAAATGCTACCAAGTGCGTTTTCAAACAGCCCCTCTTGTCAGCACACAGTAGTACGCTGGCCAACTTGGTTGCGCTGCCACTCAAACATTTACACATGGTTTCTCTCGCTCACTTTTTGGTCAGTCCAATTAATGCCATACTTACGCATTAATCGTTGGGATTGCATATTTTCCCCTGCTTGTCAGCATAGCACCCTTTGTATTGGGATCTTCCACCTCCATCATGAAACTCCTTGGAATTCCGGTGCTCATTTTAATTCTGGGAACAGACTCAAAATTTTTGTCCTGTTCAGAAAAGAAATGCGGACATATCTCATCTTAAGACCCACACGTAAAATGGCATTTCAATGATTATTTGAAGCAGCAAAAGCCTGTAATCCTCTCCTGTTGCCTAGCGTAAGGGTTGCTTGACTAAAAGACTGATTTTCCTAAATGAATATAGCCAAGACGTTCCAAAGGCTTGAGCAGCATTTTGAACTCAATTGACATTCTTTGGCTCATCTTCAGGTTCCTTAAGGGTGAATATCCCTCAGCTCACCATCCATTCAGAGAAGAGACACAAACCCGCTGCTCCTCCACAGCGCAATTCAGAGCGAGAGCTTAATTTGGTGCTCTGAATCAGTCACTGGAGAAACTTACATTCACCACCTAGACAGGAAGGTTGAATTCATAGCTCAAGCACATACATTCCGTGACTAACATTAAATGGCATGAACACTCACTTGTGTAATTAACACATGCAAATATTCAATAGATGGGGTCAACAGAAACCGCCTATTCTTATACGAAATACTGCAAACTGTGAACTGCCATTAAAGAGAGTTAAAAGCATAAAAATTTCCCCTAATATTGCAATATATAAAAATATGCATGAAAGTTCACAGAGAAAGCTCTATGCACACATTTAATATCTATGACCTCGAAAAAAGAAAATTTCACATTTGTGATTCCAGGTTTCCCTTGAATTTTGAAGGGCTTTGCAAAATTGCCACATAACCTCTATATTTCACCCCAAGAGAAACAATTTTTCCTAGGAGCGTTCATGGACTTGTTACCTAACTGCCAAGATAAAAAAATGAAAAACTAAGTCACACCACAAGTCCCCCACAATCTTACCCCAGTTGTTGGGCAGTTCTTTCTATAGTGGCCCGGTTTTCCACAACGAAAGCAAGTATATGATGGTGGAGGTGGAGCCAAGGGTTTCTTCATGTAACTAAAAGGTTTTGGGGAAAAAAAGAACAAGGTATGCGTGTGTCTCTCGTGTTGAAACAAACATCTCTACAATTTTTCCATCAGCTTCAAAGGACAGATTTGACATTATCAACACTTACTTGATTGGATCATATGCACAGCAAGACTGCATCATCATAGCTTTTATTTTCTCTTCTTCAGAAGCATTGGCTTCAGCCAGATCGGCGGTCTGTCCAAGAGGTAATTATTGGACACACATGTTAGAAACACATTTAAGCCCACCCAGCCAAAGACACCACCGCTCACCCAGTCCTGTAAAGAGCAGCACAACGCTAGCTGAGGTTGCATGAAAACAGCTGCTTATATAAAATATAGTTGCCCTGAAGACGTTCTGGGGAGTCCTGATGCCATTCCGTGCTGTTTATGTGCCTCTTAACCTACTTGAAAAGAGCATTCTTGGGCACTCAAAAGCTTAGGCTCTGTTTGGACCTTATGTAAAGACCCCTGTAAGCAATCCCATTTTCTGCCAAGTGGACTGAAGCGATGTGTAGAAAAAATGAGACTATCCCCTATGTTTAAACTGATTTTTAAGCTCCAGACTATGTGCAGGGGAAGATGTCCACTGGACATTTAATTGAGAAAGATGTATGCAAGTATCATTATTTACATTTTGCAGCACTAAAGGACACACAAGAGTCGGGGGAGTTGTTTCTGCTTACTGAAAGTCAGCTTCAGACACAGACGCCTTAAAAGGAATCCAGCTTTTTATAATCCCTCAGCAGGACAAAAGATGCTTTCCAGTAGAAATTTGACCATCATGTGCAGCAGGCAGTCACAACTGCATGCCCCCCCCGCCTCCTAACTTCTTCATGGAAAGTGATTTAACTACAGTAAGCAAAACCTGCACTTTTTTCCAGATGACTGTGGCCTTTTAACATACAAATTGTAATCTAAACCTTATGCAGAACTAGAACTTCAACTTAATGAAGCCAGCTGATGGTTCTTCAGTAGTATTTGTTCAAACCTTTTTATTACACACTGGTCCAGGCACAAGCAGGGTCTAAGGGAGTGACTGTAAATGATGTGGACCTTCAAGCACCTAGCATTCAGATCAACCTCTCATGTTTTTGTTTTTCTAGGCATGCAACCAGCTAGTTTCCACGTTTTATTAAATGGGAGTTTCACAGACACAGTTTTTTCTCAATAGTAACATAATCCAGGTCGACATCTATGAAATCATCTCCATTAACATATAGAGAAAACTTTACAGATACTTGACTAATTTCTTTGAACCCAAATGGCTTACAAAACACATCCAAACCCCACAAAACATTCCTAGGAATAGACCAAATCTCCAATATGGCATTTAATACACAGTAAGAATAAAACAGAAAACTTCTTACAACGCATTGCCTCCACGCTAAGCCAGCCTGCACTAAAGAGGTTAGAGGAAGTCATAGTTTTGAGCTGCTTTAGGTTATGTTCCTGCATTTTTCTGAAATACTTGAATTTTCTCAAAAGCTGAAATGTGTACTCCACTTGGACAGGTTTTCACATTTCAGAGTAAAACTTCACATGAGTTTACAGAACCAAGGACACGTTTAGGGACAGCACTAATGGAGACCGCTTTCTTTTGGAGGTTACCTTCCAAACTAATTTTTTTGGATTTTTTTTGCCAAATGTACACAATTTAATTTCTGCACTGAGAGTGGGAAGAAGTTACCAGAGGGAAGAGACTTCTCTTTCTTGGAAATGAACCCCTGCCTCACTTTTCAGATGAAAGAACTAGCTCCTCTGCATTAGGCCCTGCCTTCTCTCATCTTTGTAACTCTAAAGACTAGGCATTTCATTGGCTAGCACTGTGCCTTTTCACAAAGCACGATCGCTAGTGCTTTCCCAGACAAAGTTACCCATTGTTGAGCAAAAAATGCAAGCAGTTCCGTAGCAAAACATGGCATTACAGCAGTTTCAGAAGCTCACATCTGCTAATATGCCACACATGCACCTGGGTATGTTCCTCTAAACAATTAGGTACATTTATGCAATTTACACAGTCTGCGATCAAGCAAATTAGATTGTGTTGTCCACACTCTATATACTACAATTTAAGAAATTGTGCAGCATTCAAAGAATGGATCTACAGTCTGTAAGGACTAGAAATCCAAAAACAGCCATGCAATTGTCCACGTTCCGGAAACGCTTCTATTTTGGCTCTTGCAAACCCCCCTGAAATGTCCATAACTTACAGCCAATTAAATTCTTCTGTGAAAATCCTGTTAGTTTCCAACACAAAATTAGTGAAACGTATGAAAAACAGTAAACAGCTTCTGAAGTGCTGCTGCTTTGTGTCTTGAAGATGAGTAATACTGCAACGTTACCTTGAGCTTGGAAAGGTACTCCCCTTCTATCTTCCCAAACTGGCAACTACTCTTTACGGGATAGTAGCAGAACATACAGACATTTTACAGTTAAAATAAATACTTTAAATTATTGAAAATTAAATTCAAGCTTTGCTCACATTACAAAGGTTATCCAGCCCTAGATCACAGTATAAGGTCTAAAAGTACGAAGCAAATGTTGTTTGAAGAGAATATGTATGTACCTTAATAAGCTGGGCCAGCGAAAGAGGTGCAGAAGGGTCATCAATCTGTTCACAAAAAAATAAACACATATTCAAGTTCTACAGTCAAAACAGAGCAATAGTTAACCTCTACTGTAGCCTGAAAGTCTGCACTGTATCCTCTGAGTGTCCCTGAAAGAGGCATTTCCAACCTAGTGTGATTTGTACTTGTTCAAAACAAAGTCCAAACCCATGACAGCTTAAGAGTGCCTGTGTGGTTAGTGAGAAGAAACTAAAATAACCAAACCCGCCTGAGATCAATTTATTGCTCTGTGGTATATCAGAGAGGGACCCTTGTCAAATGCTCACAAGTCCTTAAAAGTCAAAGGGGTAAGGAATCTGTCAATTTTCTGCTTAAAAGGATTAAAAAACATATTTAAGTTTATTTGAGAAGGAAAATGTGCCTTTGGAGAGGAGCACTCCGATCTGGGAAAAGAGACCATTGCAAGTCTTACCAGAAGATCCACCTTTCCTTCTTTTCAGAACATTTTGCACCCAGTTCTGTTAAAAAGGAAGCCTGATCAAGTACTTTGAAGCTTCATGCACCGTATGCCACTCTTTGTTACATGTGGGAAAGACAGGCCTATGTTTTCTCCTGGCAGGCACAGCCACTATCATTCTGTGGTTTTTCAGAACCCAACGAGTAATTAGGAAACCTCTCGATTGGAGTCTTGCATTAAACAGTCCAGTATTGACCAGTAACTGAAACATAACAGTTAATAAACTATTAGTGAGTTCTTGTATTTTTTCAGGAAGCAGTTATGCTCTGGCCTGCAGGCAACAGTCTCGTTTCTTCGAGGAGGTGATAGCACTCCTTTCTACTGAACAGTTACCAAAAGCAGCCAATAGATAATTAATGTGCTATTTAGAACGTTTGCGCAACAACCATCTTCCAGTGATCCAACATTCGTGGGTCTTTTGTTTTTTCCTTTAAATTTCCATGGAATTATATCCTGCCAGTCCCTCCAGTCAGTCACGTTGAAACAACATCTCCATGAAACTTGTATACAACCCCAAGATAATACTGCAGAAGAATTGGGAAAAAAAACCCCAACCAACAAACAAACGTAAAACCCCAGACTCGACAGTCAATGTATTAACTCCCATTTCAAACAGAAGACTAAACAGCAACGAACACAAAGCAAGTGGGAAAGGGGAGGCAAAATAGGAGGAAAAGGCTATTCTCACTGCTGGAGTGCCACATTTAAATTACAGTGGTTTTCTAAAACCTGATAGCTTGGCTAAACTAAAAATTCAGCCAGGAAGGATCCCAGCTGTGCTTGACAGTGCTAAATCAATGGGCACAACTCTCTGCATTTCTGCAGCCTCTAAGGACAAACACCAACTAGAGCTCCTTGCAGTTACTGAACTTGTAATCCTAAACCAAAAAGGATCCCCTTTCTTGCTTTGGCTGTAGTTAACAGTAGGACAGCAGCACAAATGTGGAAGTCTAGGTTGCCAGCTAACATAAGAGCAAGACAATGAAGAGTCAAAGTATAAGCTATTGTGCATCCTTCTTAAAAAAATGTTAACTCATTTTCACTTTGCTGCTTTACTGTTCAACAACAATTGCCAAGCTTTCCAGTGATTTATTCCCACCACACTAAGATCCAGGTTCTGCTTTGAAATACATACAGAAATACGTGTATTAACAAACCCAACCAAACAATAGAAACCCCCCACCCTTTAGACCAAGACCTGAGCTAGCTTTAAGAATAGAGCTCAGTGTGTCTCCAGCGCTAGAAGCATCTGAGGCTGCTGTGCTTTGACAGGGAGAGAGAGAGAGGGCTTGTAAGGAGAGATGCAAGGCTTCCACCCACCCTGTGGCTACCCACAACCCAAACCAGGAACAGTCAGAGTAAAGAAGGGAATGATTTTGCCTCGAATTTCATTTGCTTTGATTAGTTCTAACTAGTCTTCCCTCCCACCTCAGGGTTTTTACTTTTCTTTTTTTGTTTTTTGAGACATCTATGTTAGCTTATGGTAAGATGCTACTTAGAAATGTAATGCAGACATGCCAAGGAACACACGAGGCTAAAAGAATGTTTTTTTTCTGAACACCTGAGTTGTGTTTATACACATGCAAGGATACAAAGAGAAAAATAACTGTTTTCAGGAAAGAAAAACCCATCAGAATTAGATCAAATACTATAAACGTGGTTTATATAAATGCATTACATTGACTACTAGGGTCACTGGGCCAGTTAAACTAACTCAAACTCACAAGGAGAGGCATTAAAAACACCACATGGAAATTTTTACAGTATTTGGAATATTTTGAAATGCAGAGTTACACATCGTATTCGAGCCAAGTGGCAAATCAAGATCTAGACCACTACCAGTCAAGTATTTCCTTCTATTACTTATTTATAATTTAGCAGCAGAATGACAGTGTTTTCAAACCTGAAGAAAAATGCTGCCCCTTTTCCAAATGTAAATTCAGAATGGTGCTATACTAAAGAAGGGCTTAACCTTTGGGAAATTAAAGCAGCATCCAACCCTGAAGTCACCCAGATCCAAAAATGGACTGCAGGCAGAAGTTAAGAGAAATGACAGGGATTACACCCACTAATGCACCAGGCTCTAACTTTGTGCCAAAATTTGTACACTGGGTTTTAGATGCTTTCGTTTGCAGGCAAACTATTAAACTAAACTGATTAGTCAGATGAAGTGATCAAATGCAGAACTTGACAATACCACTTTATGTAGCAATGCTATTTAAATTCACCGCCATCTATTAAAGGCATTTACGTACTCAGAGGGGCCCAAACAATATCATTTCAATTATACAGTTTTTGGAACAAATACCCAAGTATTTACGGACCTGAAAAGGAATCATTTAGCTGCACAGAACTGTCCTCACAACGTACGGGATATGTTGGTTTTGGTATTTGTTTGAAGCCCCAAGTCAAAATTAAGAAAGAGTACCAAGTTTAACAAGAATGGTTTCTCAGCTGTTTTTGATAACACTTTCAAGAACCATTAGGCAAAAAAAGTATTTAAAAACAACAGCTAAGTGATAGGCTGTGAAAATGGCAAAAAATACACTCCAAACAATTTGTATTGCGAGAAAGAAAAAGCACACAACACCCGATACAAACATCCAGAGTACTAGCAGTAGACAGACAGCTGCAGAACATGGCGCCATGTTCTAACACGTTCTAAAAACCATCATACATTATCTGTACAACACACAGTCACACAGGAAATATTCTGGCATAGTCAGTATGAAATACAATGCATTACTAGGCACAAATACCAAGATTCCCATGAGAACTGTGCAAATGATGGCATGACTCAGTTTTTACTATGTTGAATCAAGGACATGCTATTTACAACATATTTACTGGAAAATATATTAAGCTAATGTTTGGAAAATTAATACAAGGCTACATTGTTTAGAATGAAGTGCAGTGTGTAGGAAAAAGCCTGAGATTGTGTTTTTACATACTGCTTTTGGTGTTCCGCTCGCTGGCGCAGTTCGACTTCTAGAAGAAGAAATAAAGGTGATCAGAACTTCAAATAAAGCACTTGTACCCAACATCGAGCAGTGAAAGCACGTTGTAAAACCACAACATCAGAAATATTATCTTCTCATAGTCTAGTGAATATGGAAATTTATTCATATACATAAACTCTTCTCTCTTTTGATAACACTCAGTGCCACTAATAAAACCACCCAAAATCCCATTTCTACTTTGTCACAAATTCCTCTAAGACTTACAGATCTAGAACACAACAGTGCAAGAGGAAGTCCTCGGATATTTTGTCTCTGCTGCATTAAGTATCTAAAATATGAAGTCTGTAGTACAGCTTTGTGTTCTTAAATAATCGAGCATCAACATCTGAAGGTAACTTTAGCCAAGCTGTATGCCCCTAGTCTTACAAATAGGCACCAGAGAGAGCACTTCAGTTTCTAAGAAAGAACAGGGATAGTCGAGACCCTTTGAAGTGCAAGTTTACTTAAGGGTAAAAAATCAGTCCTCTGACAAAGAAATAACAACAATGTCAGCAGCATAGTCTTTAGAACAGTGTTTCTTTGTGGAAGCCCAAGCACTGTGTTCAGACATTGACCATACTTAGCCATGAAAATGCCAAAATACTACATGTGTTACATATGCTATGTTAACTAAGAATAGTAGTAGAAATGTCACCTGAAAGCAGCTCCTAGGATTTTGTGCGATTTAGGAGCCCTGTGGGGGAAAAAAAAAAAAGGTCTTAATTGCCAGAATTTGCTTTAAGATAATCTTGAACATGCTACAGTATCTTAGGAAATATTTATTGCGTTTGAAAACCTGCTGGGATTCCACATACTCATTGATCTGTATCTGCAGGCTGCTCATCATGAATCAGACATTCAACCACTGATGTAGCTAACAAACAATTCAGACATCGTCCAAAGTGTCCCATGAGCAGAGGCAATTCCGAGGCTGCTGTGGAACTGAGGCACAAATAGAAAGGCTCATGCTTCCTGCCACTACTACAACAGCACCAGGCTCGCAGCTACAGCCACGTACCTCCTGAAGACGAGGAAGCATGAGGAAATACTTTAGATGGCCACACATGGGTTTCTTCATCCACTGAACCTGAAGAACATACTACAAGGGGAGTAACGCACTTTGAAGGCCTCTCCACCATTTCAGCACACATTCATCATTCCCAAACACTAACCACTCTACCAGCTGTTTCTGCAATGCTTCCAGCTGAAGGAATAGAAAGTTGATCTGCCTGGTTAATTTTCAACGTTAGAACAGCGGTGCCATTCTTTCCTTATCCCCACATCCAGCTATTTATTTGACCTTTGATGCTAGCAGCACCTATCCTCTCATTTTAGGGCAGCATTACAATAGCAAGAGAGGGCACCATCCAACCAGAAACAGAGGATGCACTGACGAGGCAGCACTAAGCATACGTATTTCAATTAATCCCCCAAACAAGGCCATGTTTATAAGCACCACGCTGTGGCGTCCAGAATTACTAGCGAGTGCCTGAAAGCAGTGCAACAACCATGGCACTAATATGCCCAGAGTTTACGTGCAGAGCCACATAACTTCAGGGGTTTTTGCTTGCAAATGCTTCATGAACACCAGGATGCTGCTGTACTGTTTCTTCCAGACACACTGTAACTCATCAGTCTACTTTATTTCTTGAGAACCCACGTTACAAAGACGTGGCAAAACCACAAGCTAGTAACAGCTACTCATTGTGGTGGAGACGCATATCTTTAAGGCGGCTGCAAAACATGACCATTCAAACAATGCTAATGTAGCTGATACAGAACTGGACTGTATGAATACAGAAATGACAGCCATAATCCTGCAGTCATGATTGCATTTGCATAGCTGTAATTGTAATCAATATACCCCATTCTCTGTCCTCCGTAAATCTTAGGAACACAGAATTAAACCCTGGAGCAGAGATATCAGCTTAGGGGAAAAGCAGGCTTAGACAGACAGCTAGTAACATTTGGGAAGGTCCTAAACTGCTTACGCAGTTTCAGGTTTGGAAAGGATTCACTGTTCCTTCATCGTACTCGCACAAAAGGCAGTACACTTTAGGATATTGTTCTTTTTCTCTGCCTGAAACGGGCATTGTCTTTAGGAAACTAAGAGGAATCACTTATGAATGCCACTTCTTGTTTGCGTGGTTCATCAGCAGGCAACCTTGGTCTTTCCTCTCTAGCTAGTATGCAAAACCCCCAGATTTGGGGCAAAAGAAAACCTGCCATATCCTACCCCCTGCTCCTCCAAATGCCAGAAATAGTTAAACACTCAGAATCAGACTCTTCTGAGATGGCAACAAATTCGAAGTTTACACTACAATGCGTATCTCCCTCTACTATAAAAGCAATAAAAACAAACACACAGAATGAGGAATCTCTCCACCGAGAGGAAACGGGGTCTACAACTTGGCCCTCAGAACAACCAACCCCAAGAAGAAACACAAAAGAATCATTGCACAGATTACCAATGTGGGAGTTCGAACCCCGTGTCCCAGCAGGCCCAAAAATGTAAGTCTACTTTGGGACAGATGCATTAAAATCTACCCCACGACAACAAAACTTGACAGCAGCTTTAACAAGAAAGAGCCCATCTGAATGTGCTTTATGGATACTTACAGAACACAGGTTTTGCTGGTAGCTTTAACTCCTCCCGCAGGGATTCTTCTAACAATTACTGAGGAGTTCTTAGGAATCAGGGCCCGATCATCGGTGTATTCTGAAAACAACATAAACCCAGAAAAAAACAGGAGTCAATTCCTAAGAATGTGTATTAATCTGCAATTATATAGCACTTCAGAGAATCCCTTTAGGGATACAGAAGCAAAACTTTATACGTAACATCACGCTGTTACCGTCTCAACGCACTAACAGTACATTTCAAGAAATCTTCAGGTTTGATAATCAAACACAAGCAGCAAAATCTTTTCCAGTTTTTTACAATAGTTTGAACGCCAACAGCGAAATAGTCTCAAAGGTCACTAAAGGAGAGCCTGCTAATGCACGAGGTTCTTTCCTGACCTGGCTTAAGTTGCTTTTGCTTCCATTAGGCTACAAAACCAATAGATCTTTGGAGAAAACCAAAGCACAGCAAAGTCTCCCCTGCATAAACCAGACTCTAAAGTCTGACTAGCTTGCCCCGCAACAAAACAGGCACTTAGCTAAAGCATGAAAACTCTGCGCCAGCGCTTTTGTGGCTGTTGACTAAAACCGATACACCTACGCTGCTAGTGCTCCAGACTGATAGAACAGAGAAGAGAGCCTGCCATCGCTGCCTATTTCTTGGAGCTTAATCCATCAACAACCACACTTCTCAGCTGCTCAGTGCTTTCCATTGAAATGGAAACGAAACTGGCAGGGCTAGAGGATTCTCTCTGGTCCAGATCACAAACCACTGGATGAAGACCAGTTCAGAGCCCCATTTTTGGGTTTCTAGCATTTTTTTTGTATTTTCCCTGATAAGCAGAATAGCACATTCTCCAAGTGCTTGGAGTCAGAATGTTACAGGGCAGGAAAGAGTACTCAAGAGACCTGAGTTCTGGAGTCTGCAGCCCTTCCACTATATTGTGAGAACATCTAGTATAAAAAACAGGTCAAGAAATTCAGATCAAATTCAAAGGAGGCAAGTTTAAATGCCTCATTCCTGAGTACAGGCTTTTTGAAGGGAATTCTGCCTTTCTAGAATGTGTCTCTAGAGTAAACGTGGAAGAGGACACCCCCCCCCCCACCTTTTAAAATGGGTCCTAACCATCCATTTTGCTTTCCCAGCATCTTAAAAAGAGTCCATCAGAAATTTTTTTTCCACTGATACTTAAAATCCTGTTTACTTTTAGCTTGTATTAGCATTGCTTCTATGACTAGATTTCCATTATGAAAAGTAACAGTTACTGAACTGTAAAAGCTTAGAGGAGTACTCAGAAAAATCTGAACAAGTAGGCCATCTTCACTCAAGGTCCACTTGGTTCTTTCCAAGATCACGTCAGCGTTTAGTCAGTCACAGATTATGTTATAAAAACCCAATACTTCATGACCACATGTAAGAATTCCAAACATCCCATTTAGGCAGAATATCCGGGCCTAGTTTGTTCCTTTATCTTCCGAAGGTGAGTTTAAGCATCTACATCTGATTAATAACAACTGAAATTCATGGTTACCCATCTAAACCAAAAATTTGACATAGACATAGATGACACTGAAATGTATTCTCCAGCTTTAGCTCTGAAAACCCCTGGGGGGTTTTTGCGTTTTCACAAGGAAAACACCCTTACCCCTTGCTTCAGTAAGCACCTGTGTCTCTAATATAGCAAGCGTAAGATTTTATGCTCATTTTACAAAGGTCAAAGTGCAACACAACCTGCCTAGAGGAGGATCTTGTCGCTGTTAAACAAGAGTGATGCTCTTTAAAGCAGGAAAGATACTCCTGCTTGAACTTCACCTTCAGGCAACGCCACATTTAGCAGAACCTAGTGAAGCAGATACTTTGTCTTCACTGTCTTCGGATTACATATGAAAACAAAGCAACACACTTTGTAAAATGGCTGTTATGGATATTAGAGTAACGCTTTGTGGGGGAACATATTTACGAGCATAAATTTTTCTTCTGAAATGTTGCGTTCTGTTCCTCACCTGCTATAACAGAACCCACGTGCTTGGCCTATTTCAAAACATTTTTTCTTCTAGTGATAATAATTGGGCTCCTTCAAAGTTTATTACCATCCAGCATTCTGGTTTTAAGGCTCTGTTTGACACAGACCCAACTACTACAGGAGTGACGTCAGCCAGTCGGCCATTCAGCCTGCTAGCATTTGTGAAGCTGGAGGTACGTTAGCAACTGATGACAAAATTCAGAGACCCTTCTGCAGCAAAGCCCTTAAAGCAAATTAAACACTGTTCAAAAGGTCTTGACCATTTTCTTCAATACTACTAGAAAAATTCAAGCCTTGTGAAATGTCTCTCTGCCTACGCATGTCATGCAATGCAATGGCATCCCTAAGACCCCTAACATTGTGCCCTTAAGTCTCTTCGCAGACATTCTCCTGAAATAGTTTCAATACCTGTAGATACACAGCGAGCTTTAAGTCCAATCACTTGAAAGGCCAGGGCTGAAGTTACAGTTACCGCAGTGTACATATTTTTCTGTTTAAGTTTTAATACATCAAAGAGGAAGAGGAAAAAAACCACTAGTCCACATTTCAAAGAAAGGCTGTTGTAAGAGTGTCAGAGAACCACAGGAGGAAAAAAAAAAAGAACTTTAAGGACTGAAAACACTTTATAAGTCTTTTTATTTCTGAAAAGTCACAACCCAGAGTATTTAATCACATTTAAACTTACCGAGATGGCAGATTACCAAACTGAAATGTCATACCAAAACCATTATCACCTCTGAGAAAGAAGCACCATTTATTAGATTTAAAAGAATTTATGACTGCTCTAAGAACATTTCTTACATATATTCACCGTAAATGTTCTGCCATAAAACCTCAGTATTGCCCTGATGTGGTTAGCATGTAGTACCAGGAAAAAAAATCACAGTTAGAAATGGATGATACAATGATATTCAATAGCATCACTTTCAGCTTACTCTGTTTTTATAAGATATCCTCCCACATTTCCTTATCATTTTACCTAGAGGAATTCCAGGAAACCAAAACTTTGGTAAGCACTACATGTCGCACGTCAACCACGTCTCCTTCTACGCCTAGCTCCGTGTCTAAAACACAGATCTGAAGGTAGCTGTCGGAAGAGCAACTACAAAAGAACAGCTCTGTGAGGCCCCCAACACAAGTCACAGCTACCGATCGTGGCCGAATCGCATTACCGCTTCCCATCCCACTTCAGCCCCGGCGCCGCTTGCCCTCCTGGTCCCCCGCACGCCGGCGGGATGGGCCCCAGGCTGACTCCCCCCCCGGCTGCCCCCACGCACCTTCTTTGCTCTGGGCGTTGGTGATCTGCAGGTCGCAGTTGGCCGCCTTCAGCTTCTCGCGGCCCATGATCTGGCGCTTGAGGTCGCACAGGGAGATGTGGAGGCCGTTGAAGGTGACCGTGGCATAGTTCAGCTGGGAGGAGAACTTATAATGGACGCACGACATGGTCGGGGCCAGGCGGTGCCTGCTTTGCGATGGTGTCTACCACGGCAGACCGTGTCACGACCTCTGTGCTGGCGGCTTGAGGAAGGGCCCACTGAGGGGGTCGGGGAAAGCAGCACCCCCTGAGGTCGAGCTCCTCCTCGCAGCCCAGGCGGGCGTCAGGCAACGGGGAGAGGCCTCTGCAGCCCCAGCTCAGACCCACTCCCTCTCTCGCACACAGCACTTCCAGGCCCAACCGCTCACTGTGGCGACTCAGGCGCCCCTGCCTCAACATTCCGCAGAGGGGTTTCCCTTGCCTCAACATTCCGCAGAGGGGTTTCCCCTGCCTCAACATTCCGCAGAGGGGTTTCCCTTGCCTCAACATTCCGCAGAGGGGTTTCCCTTGCCTCAACATTCCGCAGAGGGGTTTCCCCTGCCTCAACATTCCGCAGAGGGGTTTCCCTTGCCTCAACATTCCGCAGAGGGGTTTCCCTTGCCTCAACATTCCGCAGAGGGGTTTCTGGGCCGACAACCGTTGCGCACGCACAACAGCCCCCCGCACCCAGTGCATTTTGACAACAGGCCCGTGTCACGTGAGCGCGGCGGCCCCGCCATCTTCTTCCGAAGTCTGAGCGCCCCACAGGGGAGGGCCGTTACCAGTCCATGTCACCGCCCGTCAGCCCCGGGCCTGTCACTGCCCCCGGCTGCTCGTGTCCCTGCTGCCCCCCGGCCCATCACCGCCCGGTGTCCTGTCACCCCCCAGGCCTCTCACCGCCCGCTGTCCCTCCTGTCACCCCAGGCTGGCACCACCCGCTGTCCCCTCCTCTCAGCAGCCAGGCAGGGCAAGGCAGCCTGGGGAGATGCAGCGGCCTTTTCCTGGGGCCCTCGGCTAACGAGGACGAGCTTCCACGACAGCTTAGTTTAGATCTTTCAATGCCTTTTGTGTTTCCTAAGTCAGGAAAGCCTTTTGATTTCAGTGCTGTCCTCTATATCCAAGGGAGAGTTGGTTTTGCTCTTTGTGTCTGTTTGTTTTTCCTGTTCGTAGTGGTTTGGAAGCCCAGGTTTTAATAGGGTAGCATTGCTTAAAAGCCAGTGGTGGAATACGGATTATACATACTCGTTCCATAATCCGGCCATAGCCACAGTCCAGCTACAGCAGCAGAGGCAAATAAGCCCGACTGTTGCATATGCCCTAAAAGCCCATCCTCTTCCAGAAATCAACTCCCCTGGGTATCTGTCCCATTGAATTCTCAGTGGTACAAGGACGGGCATCTACGTTAGGAATTTTCACTGAAGAAAGGAAGGATACCACCCTGCTGCCAAGAAGGGTTTGTCGCTAGTCTGAAAGGAGACCCCTGGGTCTATCTACTGCTATCTACAAGAAAAAGTGTTACAGCCCTCTGATAGCATGTGGCACTAAGTTCCACCTGTCTGTAACAGGTTTTATCCCACAGTTAGGGGTTGCAGAACTAGAAAGAGCTATTGCAAATGTGTCAAGGGAATTAGAAAAAGCCATTACTGAAAGCACAGCTAGCATTACAGCCCTACGGGAAGAAATCAAATTATTATCACAAATGGTAATATAGAATCCATTAGCCCTAGACCACTTTTTAGAAGTACAGGACAGAGTATGTGTATCATTGAATAACAGCTGCTGGGGTCTTATGTAAATCACGCCCGGAAAAGTGAAACTGATAGAAGCAAGTGTCTCTAGTGATCTCCTTGCCCATCCACCTGTGGTCACATCTACCTGGCTGGCTGTGCCTCCTCATCCCATGCCCACCTCTAGCAAATGAAGGTGGGGTGTTGCATGGGAACATTTTACAGTCAATGTTCAAAGCATTCCTGAGTTAGGACTGAGAAAGAAATGAACCTGTGTGGCATCAGGTGCTTGTTAACGTCATCACACTTAGCAAAAGCCTTCCTAGAAGATGGTCTCTCCTGGAAGTCCCTCTGCAACCACGCTGAAATTGAGATGCAAGAATAAACTCATTACCGTTGCTGCACACTTACCATCTCCCAGGGGAAAGTCACTGAGCGTGGAAGGCCATAGCAGGAATCAAGTGTCCTGGACGTTTAGTAGGGCCTGCTGAGGGCTTCTCATAAATGAGTGGTTTAGGCCGCTTAAAGAATCACCATCAAGGGTATTGGGAAAAGCGATTTTAATAGAAGTTTATAAAAATGCGACTCAACAGAATTCGATGGCAAGGTTCACTCTACTACTTACTAAAACATACAAAGGGAAATCAAATGAGAATCAACTCAGAATGATTTATACAGAGGGAGAGAGCGGAGAAACAAAGGGGTAAAGAATAAGGAAGACCCTCCCATTGAGTCACAAGGTTCAGAATGGACTCCCTTGCTTTCTAAACTTCTCAAAGAGGAGATTAGCTGCCGCTGAACCCAGACTCATTCCAAGGCTTGGTCAACGCTTTCTCTCTAAAGGAAAAGAGAAGGTACAAGGGATGAAGAGTTCCTCCCGTTGAGTCACGAGGGTCGGAATTGACCCCCTTGCTTTCTAAGCTCCTTCTCAGAGAGCAGTCTAGGTGCGGTTAGGTGTAATCCTAGTCCCAGACTTGGTCAATGCGTTTCATCTAAGGATTATGTGTATTTAGCAGCAATTTGAGGTTCATTCACCATTTGAGGTAAATTATAAGATTTAGGTAGCACTTAATCAAGGATTAATTTTAGGATTTACAAAGCGAGCTAATCACAACAATAGCCTGAAGCGAGCTAATCACAACAATAGCCTGATTACAGATTGATCCACACACGCACGCACACAGACATAAAGCTATAGATACATATACAAAGGTATACCTGTTAAAAATTCCCCTCGAGTTCCGTGAAATATTCACTTCAAATGTCTCAGTATTTCTCAGGGGGCCAGGGTTGAGCCTCCAGGAGGGGAGGGTTTCAGCCCAGGTTTCGTCGCCAGCTTTCGGTGGCAGTCCTCCAAATTTCACAAACTGGAGAGTTTGCGAACTCTGAGAGGCGTCCCACTTGGAGGGAGATGCTGGTCGCAGCCCGCTGCGGTCCAGGAGAGCTCAAAGGGCCTCCCTTGGGACCGCTGTTTGTAGGTTTGCAAGATGATTGGCTTTAGTCATTAGTAAAATGATGGCATTTCGGTAACCGTGGTGTCGTTCCACTTGGGTTACGATCCTGATAAGGAGTGCTCCAGGGCTGTTAGGGAATGACAGATCATCCCATGCTAACACTAATGCCAAAGCTGAACCCCTCACCAGATGCCTGAAGCCTAAACCCTCACCCAACTCCCTAATCCTGTCCCTCACCCTCCCTCATCTTCAACCCCTCTCCTAAGCCTAACTGATGTTTCCCAGGATCTAGAAGCAGGGCAGGGATTGTGAGGTTCTGAAGGGAAAGGCCAGGGAGATGAGATGAGAGGTTAGGCAAGAGGAAGGTGAAGGCATAGGTGACATTGCCGGAGAGTAGGTTGTGATGTCATTTCTGCCAGAGGAAGCTGGCTGGTGAGGAGCAGCATTGTGAGGATGCTTGTGAGTGACATCAAAGAGAGAGATGGGACAACGGGGTAGGCCAAAGGAGAGGCATGTGAGAGGGACAGCACTTGCTTGTTGTCTGTGAGGTCCCTACCCCTCAAATGCTAGCCTTAACGGCAGCCCTCACCTCTAGCCTTAATGGCAGCCCTCACCTCTAGCCCTAACCCAACCCCTCAACCCACAAAGCTAGTCAGTGCTCAAATCAATTACAAGAAGCTCTAAGCAGAATCACAAACCCTCACGCTGAGCCTCACCCTGATCCCTAACCCTAAAAGGGGAGCTCTCAGCCCTAGCCCTGCCCTGAGCACAAAGCCCAAAGCAGAAACTCTCCCCAGATGCCCGAACCCAAGCTGCTAACATAAACCCCTAACCCCTAAGCCCTAGCACCCTCCCTCGAAGCCCCTAACCTTCCACCTGTCCTCCATGGCACTGCAGATGCCATTCCGCGTGCAAATACCAAGAGAGAGAGAGCACTGCAGGTGAACACACTATCGCAGAAGGAGATACCCCTGGAGGTGCAGATGTCGATGCAGATACCTTTGCAGATGGATGATCCATTCCTAGTAACATTGCAGATGCAGGTGCCACTGCAGCACATGAGTCTTTCCTGGGCCCTGTGCACTTTCTAAGGTGCACTTTTATAAGGCGACCTGGAGGACGCATCCATCATCAGGTCTGTTGATGTCATCAAATGGGGAGGAGCATTCCTGTGCCTTAAGGATGCCATTCAGAGAAGCCCTGCCAGGTGGGAGGGATGCCTTGCCACAAACCTCCTGAAATTCCACAAGAACTAGCACTGGGTCCTGCACCTGGGCCAGACCGGCCCCCTCCAGTGATATGGGCTGGGGATCATCTGACCCGGATGCAGTTCTGTGGAACATACCCTGATGCTCCTGGGTGACAGAAGACAAAACACCTTCCAGCAGTGTGCCCTGGTAGCAAAGAAGTGTCCTGGGCTGTATGAACAGGGGCCTCACCCAAAGATGGAGGGAAGTGATTATCTCCCCTTACTCGTCACTCATTAGACCACATGCACAATACGGGGTCAATTTTTGGGCTCCCAGTACAAGAAAGATGTTAATAAGTGGGAGCAAGATCAGCAGAGGGCCATGAAGATGCTCGGGGCCTGGAGCACTTCCCTGCAAGGAGATGCTGCAGGACAGGGCATTTTCATTCTCTAGAATGGGAGGGCTTTGGGACCCTGCCAGCAGCCTGGCCAGTCCCTAGACAGAGGTTTTCAGGAAAATGGATCCAAATTCATCCCTGTGGTGCTTGGCAGGAGGAAAACAGACAATAGTCTAGACGATGTTGAAATATGAAAGCTTCAGGCTAGAGGTAAGGAAAACCTTCTTCCCCTTTGGAGCAGCCCAGCATTGAAGCAGGTTGCCCAGAGGGGCTGTACCATCTTCATCCTGCCATATTGCCAATTCCTTAGTGGATAGCTAGCTTTTATAAGGCAACCTGGAGGACGCAACCATCATCCTGTCTGTTGGATTCTTTCTCCTTAACGGTCAGTGTTTTGGGGACTTGCCTGTGGCATTTAGCCCATGGCAAGAGGTCACGCAGAGCAGCTGTGTTTCTGGCCCCACCCTGGAGAGAAGCCACCTGCGTGCACTGAAAAGGGGGGGTGCCGAGACAGGCTGTGTCCCTGGGGGCAAGCCTGTGCCTGCGGGATGCTTGGCCATGGGGTGAGAGCATGTAGGGAAGGGCTGGACTGCTTTCACGGGGCAGTGTTTAGGTTCGGTCAGGTGAAACGGTGCTGTCAGAGCTCTCTGCCTTGCTTATGCTGTTGATCTCGGTGCTCTCCTCTCGTCCTTGTCTTGCAATGTTTTGGCTGAGGCATAGACATGAAATGGAGGGAGCTGATCGTCCTCACTCACGCACATGCCCTCTCCCTGCAGCTGAAGGTGACCAGACAAGGTCTTTGCGGGGGGTGTTGTTTTATTAGTCTCATATCAGAGGTATTAGAGGAATTGTGTAGAGGGAATGTCGGAGTCCAAAAGTGGGAGCAGGTGCCTGGGGCTTGATCAGCGTCACCTGGAAGGGGAAAAGTGAGGAAAAAAAAGGGTGACCGTGGTGCCTTGTTCTTAAGAAGACTTGTCTTCAGAGAAGGCCGTCTGGCATAACAAGTTGATGTAGGTGCATTTGCCCAGAGCTGAGCTGGCACCGGAACTGGCTCCAAGTCCAGAGTCCTTCTAGCTCCAGCCAGACTTTGCTAGATGCCCCTGCCCTCCCAGCTGATCCCCAGTGCATAAGAAAGGTCTGCTCTTGGGTCTGCTCGTCCCTTCTGCGGCGGTGTGTCCTCCTGAAGAGCTTGTGATGTGTGAGCGCCTATCAGCATTGAATGGCTCAGCTAGGGGAGATGCAAAGATGGGGGTTTTGGCCTCCCTCTGCTCGGCTTTGGGCCAAGGCCAGGGAGCAGGCCTGCTGTCCTGTGTTTTGTCACTCCAGTAAGGTGGTCTTGAGTTCTCAGAAGCCCCGTCGGAAGGGGGAGATGCTTAAGGGTTGGTTGTTGCAAAGCGGAGGAGGAGAGGTGGGCAGGCTGCCTTACCTTTCCCGGGTGGTAGTCTGCTGGCCCCGGCTTCACTGTTTTGTCGCCTCTGAGTCTACTGTTGGTTCCCATCGTGTACACGGGAGCCCTTTTTTTGTAGACGTCCAGTTCCACCTTGGGGAATGCAGCAGGACCTGGCGTCTGTAAGAGAGGCAGGGAGGTTGTTGGGTACAGAAGGCGGGTGTTGATTCTTGCTGGGTGCCCACACGGGCTGTGCTACTTGAGCTGGCTGGCCAGAGAAGTGGTGTGAGAGGCACGGAGCGATTGTAACAAGGGAACCTCCATTTAACCTGCCAAGAGGCAGATTTCCCAGACGAGGAGGGAGATTCCCATTAGTGCCGATGAGCTTTGCCCCACCAAAACCGTTAGTGTTAGGAAACGAGGGACCGCAGGTGTCGGCAGAGCCTCCCCTTTCCCGCTGTTAAGAGCAGGAGAGCCAGGGGACCCAAGGCTTCTTGGGTTTTGCTGCTGGTGCAGGGAAGTGCGCGTTAAGGGAGGCTGCAGCAGGCGCTGGAGCCCTTCTAACCTGAGCTTCAGCTGCTGACGCGAGAGAGCAGAGAAGCATAGCTCACCTTGGAGAGGTCTTCAGCAAAGCCATTGTGCTTACTCTTCCCTTTCATGGAGTAGCACGGGCTGGCGTGGGTGTAGGCTGTGTTGGGTCCCACCAGCCGAGGCAGGGTGTAGGTGCCAGGACCTGGAAGGGGAATGGGAAGAACGCCTGTGTGACTCCTGCGGGGAGAGCAGCAGCGCTGGGGTGGGAGAGGAGCAGCCTGTCAAGGCTGCTGCCAGGAGCAGGAAGGATGTTTTGCCCCTCCTCCCAATGTATTCGTCTTCGGTCACACGTGGCATGTGTCGGCAGCTCCAAGCCTGAGTTGCCGCTTCTTCTATGGGATGAGAGAAGTTGGTGGTGTGGAATAATTGCTGGAGGTAACTTAGGAATTAGATGTATATTCGCATTTTACGGAAAGGCACTATTCACTAATCTAGCCGTGAGAGTTCTCACTGAACGCCATAAATCCCTTAAGTGTGGCCATGCTAGGTCATGGAACACGACTGGACTGAAAGTGCATGGTGTTACGAGTGCATCCATAATCGTGAGAGTTCAATACATTGAACGCGACCGGACTTGTAACACAGAGCATTGGGCATCACTCAGAATCTAAGCCTCGCCGCCCCCAGCCCCTCTGATATTTGAGGACAAGCTGGAACGCAAGGGGGTTTATTTTCTGCCAAATTGCCTTGCCCTTTAGCGCAACAGGTGGTCTGGGACGTCAAGCAAGCTTGTCAAGAGGCCGTTGTGTCCTGCTGTGCAGGCTTTTCCCTAGGCCTGTTGAATAAGCTGTCCAGCAGATTTTCCTGGGAGGACACACAGGCTGCAAGTGTGTGTATTTCCCCAAGTTCCCCTACCTGGAGTTTGGTCGGTTTTGACAGCCTTGTGCCGGAAGGCCATGGACTGTGCCGGCGCGCATTTGTAGAGGTGTTTGTTGGCCTTGTCGGTGGAGTAGTCGCCTAGGGCAGAGGAGAAATGGAGAAAAGCAGTGAAGCTGAGCTCTTTTCCTCAAGCCAAAGAGGAAGGGTCAGGTGGAGGTCTCAGCCTTGTTTGCTTTCTGTCTGGAAACCTCTGAAGCTCCTTCAGGGCGTGAGCTGATGGTTTTGTACCCCGGTAGCACAGGGCAAAAGGAAGGCGTGCTTGTCTTGCCTGAAAGAAGTGCTGGAGAAATGGTACTCACTCGGTCCAGGGGTGACCTCGGTCTTTATCTTGGGAAGTCCGCACATGTGGTGTGCTGGAGCCACGTACTTCCCGTTCCTGGTGATGGAGGGCTGGACATAGTACCGAGGACCCGGAGAACAGCTGTCTGCGACGGGACGTTTGGCCCCTTGAAACGTGTACGCAGGCGCTTTGGTTTTGCTGGGATTGTGAGCCAGGTAACCTAGGAAGAAAAGCCTGTGAAAGGACACCTGCCTGCAACTGCCTATTTAAAGCTAGTTTCTAAGTGGAGGAGTCGGAGTTGCCGGCCTCAAGAAAGTCCCTTCCTGTGTGACTTTTTCCTCCAAGGAGGATACCAGCAGGCCAATACAATGGTACAACGACCTCCAGCAAGAACAATGTAGGCACTGTGCAATTAATCAGCATATCTCCAAAATGCTATTGTTATGAAGTAGTAACCCCCACAACAGTTGCTAAGTTAACTTAAAGCAAACGTAAAGATCGCTTCCGTGACGTTTTGCTTTCCCAGCGCCCTGATGGAAAAGAAAATGAAACTTTACTGCTATGACAGAGGAGGAGAAGAAGAAAGTGAAGGAGAAGAAGCAGAGAAGTTGAAAAAGAAGGAGAAGAAGAACAGGAAGAGAAGATGAAGTACAAGAGGAGAAGATGAAGGAGGAGAAGAAGAGAAGGAGGAGAAGCAGAAAAAGAGGAAGAGGAGGAGGAGGAGAAGAAGAGAAGAAGAAAAGGGTGAAGTGGGAGCAACAAGTTTGTGGCAAAGATACAGAACAAGCTTCCTCCTGTGCACTCAGGCGTTAAGGGGCTGCTAAGGCCACCTCTGGGCTTTGCAGAGCCAGGCAGCTCTTCTCCGGGGCTTTCCCATGAGCAGCCTGAGCTTCCTCTGGCAGGCCTGTGTCCTTGCTGCAGCTGAGAACATGGAGGATTGGAGCAAAGGGGAACGGGGCAGTGGCTACTTGTCCCCTGGAGGTAGTGGATGTGGCGCTCCCCCCTTGTATGGTGGTTTTACCTGTGGTCCCGGGGATTGAGTACTTGGGTCCTGGGCTGGTAAACTGGGCCATGATGGGGCCGCGTGGGCGATGAGGTCTCCAGGTGCCCACCCAGGCTCCGTCCATCTTGGAGGTGGCTACAAAGCCTATGGCAAGAGCAGGAGAGTTGTTGAGGGGCTTCTCTGACAGAGGTCCGGTGTGAAACCTCCCCGGGAGGAGCAGCGACGCGTCACCTTTCTCAGCCTTGGCCATCGGACTGGGTGCGGACGAGCTCGTTGGCTGCTGCAGCTCTCGGTTGCAGAGCACAGTGAGGGTGAGGGCAGGCAGCGATCGGGCAGGAGAGGCTGTGCTGTCAGCTGCCAGGTGGCCTTGGGAAGAGGCCTTCACTCATCATGGGGACGCACTGTGACATCATACAGGCTCCTGGCGCCTGGCATACGTGCTGTTGCGTGATACGGCTGATCAGGAGCTGGGGTTGTCCAGCTTGCAGGGCTAGACCTTCATGAGGTCTGCATGGCAGAAACATGCAAGGAGGGAAAAACTGATGTGATTTGTGCATTTCATCTAGCAGCCTTAGACTGTTGGGCTCACGTAATAGCATGAATGTGCATTTGAGCACCTGGAATTTTCTATTTCGTGTCTTATTTTCCAGATGTCCCTGAATCTACCTTTTTTTTCTTGGGGAGGGCAAATTGGGCCTGATGTTAGTAAGAGGAAATTGCTGCTGGCGGCTCTCAGTTACCAAGGCTGAGGAATACCTCTGCAGTGCCACTTTTGGGAGGTTGTCCTTGGAAACACAGGCACGAGAGGCCTTTCCCAAGGTGCAGAAGAAACCGTGCAGACTTGTGTGTACTTTCTTGGTTATGCAAGGAAAGCTAGATGCCAGCCACAGATCAGGAGCGTTTTCACATTTCTCCCCAGGAAGTCACATGTCCTATATTACATGGGTTTCTCATAGGAATAAAAATTGTGAGAGGGCACAGAAGGGTTTCTGTACTGGGCCTGGCTGGGATGCAGGTAATTTTTTTCCTCGCAGCCTGCATGATGCTGTCTTGAGTATTGAGGGTGAATAGGGAATGGGAATCAATGAGAAATGCAGGAATGAAGGGATGTCTTGCAGCTGTGCTGGACAGCGTGGAACTGTTTGAGGAAGAGGTCAGCAAATGGGATGATCTGGAAGAAAAAAATGTGACAACTTTCCTAAGGAAGAAGTCTTTTTCTCAGAGTAATGTTCTTGCAGCTCGTCAGCTTGGCCCCATTTCCACCCTTTTTGTTTGTCCACTTGTCTAATTCTGTACTGCCAACAGTTCAGATAGTACAGAATCATAGAATCACAGAATCATTTAGGTTGGAGAAGACCTTTAAGATCATCCAGTCTAATGGCAAATAAACACTGCCATGTCCACCACTAAGCCATGTCCCTAAGTGCCACATCTACACCTCTTTTAAATACCTCCAGGTACCACTTCCCTGGGCAGCCTGTTCCAGTGCTTGATAACCCTTTCAGTGAAGAAGTTTTTCCTAACATGCAATCTAAACCTCCCCTGGCACAACTTGAGGCCGTTTCCTCTCGTCCTATCACTTGTTACCTGGCAAAAGAGACCGACACCCACCTGGCTACAACCTCCTTTCAGGTAGTTGTAGAGAGTGATAAGGTCTCCCCTGAGCCTCCTTTGCTTCAGACTAAAGGACTGCAGTTCCCTCAGCCGCTCCTCGTAGAACTTGCTCTCCAGACCCTTCACCAGCTTCGTTGCCCTTCTTTGGACTCACTCTAGCACCTCAGTGCCTGCCTTGGAGCGAGTGGCCCAGAGCTAATCACAGTATTCGAGGTGCGGCCTCACCAGTGCCGAGTATACAAAGGTACAATCATTTCCCTAGTCTTGCTGGCCCCACTGTTTCTGATACAAGCCAGGATGTCATTGGCCTTCTTGGCCACCTGGGCACGCTGCTGGCTCATAATCAGCTGGCTGTTGATCAACACCCCTAAGTCCTCTTCCACCAGGCAGCTTTCCAGCCACTCTTCCCCAAGCCTGTAGCGTTGCATGGGGTCGTTGTGACACGAGTGCAGGACCTGGCACTCAGCCTTGTTGAACCTCATACGATTGGCCTCGGCCCATCGATCCAGCCTGTCCAGATCCCTTTGCAGAGCCTTCCCACCCTCAAGCAGATCAATGCTCCCGCCCAACTTGGTGTCGTCTGCAAACCTACTGACGGTGCATGCAATCCCCTCATCCAGATCACTGATAAAGATATTAAACAGAACTGGCCCCAATACTGAGCCCTGGAGAACACCACTTGTGACCGGCCATCCACTGGAGATAACTCCATTCCCCACAAGCCTTTGGGCCAGGCCATCCAGGCAGCTTTTTACCCAGTAAAGAGTATGGCTGTCCAAGCCATGAGCAGCCAGGAGGAGGAGGAGGGAAAAACAAGAGGTCACAGGAAGGAAGAGAAGGAGGAGGCAAAGGAGGCTACAGGAGGAAAAGGGAGAAGGAGAAGGAGGAGGCAACAGGAGGCCACAGGAGGAGAAGGCAAAAGAATGCAAAACGAGCCAATAAGAGGTGGTTTCAACATGAGGAAACAGCAGGAGGATGAGGAGGCAAAAGGAGGCAATAGGAGAAAGGGGAGGAGGAGGAAACAGGAGGCAACAGGAGGCAAAAGGAGGAGGAGGAAGAAGAGGAAAAAAGAGGCAACAGGAAGAAACAAGAGGAGGAAGAAGAGGAGGAGCAGGAAATGGGAAGCAAAAGGAGGGAACAGGAGGAGGAGGCAAAAGGAAGCAATAGGAGGAGAGGTTACAGGAGGCAATAGGTAGCAAAAGGAGGACACAGAGGAAGGAAGAGGATGAGGCAACAGGAGGTAACAGGAGGCAACTGGAGGAGGAGGAGGATGAGGAAGCAACAGAAGGCAACAGGAGGCAGCTATAGGTAACAGAAGGAGGAGGAGGGAACAGGACGAGGAAGAAGAGGAGGCAACAGGAGGAGGAGGAAACAGGAGGCAAAGGAGAAGGAGCAGGAGGAGGAAAGAGGAGGCAAAAGGAGAAGGTAGAGGAGGATGTAACAGGACGCAGGTGGAGGCAGTAGGAGGACAAGGAAAAGGAGGCAAGAGGAGGCAGTAGGAGACAACATGAGGAGTGGGAGGAAGAGGAAACAGGAGGCAACAGGTGCCAACATGAGGAGGAAGAGGAGGAGGAAGAGGAGGAGGAGGAGGAGGAGGGAACAGGAAGCAACTTGTGGCAACAAGAGGAGGAGGCAAGAGGAGGCCACAATAAGAAGGAGGCAAAAGAACGCAAGAGAAGAGGAAGGGACCAGGAGACAAAAGATGGAGGAAGAGGCAACAGGAGGCAAGCAGAGGAGGTGGGAAGAGGAGAGAAGAGGAGGCGAGGGGAGGCAAGAGAAGGCAACAGGATGCAAAAGGTAGAGGAGTCCACAAGAAGAAACAAGAGGAAGGAGGCTACAGGAGAAGAAGGGTGACGATGAGGAGGAGGCAATAGGAGGAGGAAGAAACATGAGGCAACAGGAGAAAATAGGATGAGGAGTAGGAGGAGGCAACAGGAGGCAAGAGGAAGCAACAAGAGGAAAGAGGAGGAGGAGGAAGAGGAGGCAATAGGAGGCCACAGGAGAAGGCAACAGGATACAACAGGACAAAGGAGGAGAAGGAGGATTCAACATGAGGAAACAGCAGAAGGAAGAGGGTGAGGAGGCAACAGGAGGAGGAGGAGGAAGAGTAGGAGAAGGAAACAGAAGGAAACCGGAGGCAACAGGAGGAGAAGGAGGAGGAGAAAAGAGGAGAAAAGAGGAGGCCACAGGAGGCAAAAGGAGGAAGAGGAGGAGGCAACAGGAGGCAATGGTAAGAGGTGGGAGAAGAGGAGGAGGAGAAAGAAGAGGAGGCAACAGGAGAAAACAGGAGGAGGAGGAAGCGGTTACAGGAGGCAACAGGTAGCAAGATGAGGAGGAGGAAGAGGAGGCACAGACACAACAGGAAGTAACTGGAGGAGGAAGACGAGGAGGACACAGGAGGCAAAATAAGGAAAGAGGAAGACGAGGAGGCAACAAGAGGCAACAGGAAGAGGAGGAGGGAGCAGAGGACAAATCATCCCCATATTCCCTCTATGTTTTAAGCACATCAAAACTCAGGGATGGAGCACCTGCCATGTCTGGCTCTCTTCAGCAATTCAGAAAATCCAAGCCTAGTGCTGAAGTCATTACTCACAGCAGTCCACATCACAACCATCGCTCCTCTTGGCCACACAGGGGAAACCTCTGGATGACAGCGGATGTCAGGACGCACTCCAGAAAGAGAAGATCAGGGCAAGAAGATCCCCGTCACCTAATTGCAAAGAAATAATTCTAGCTCAATGAAATGACTACCCAAAACAAAACACACAGAACAGCATCCACCATCAGAATTATTTCAGCGGTAGTTTTAACTGCTGCAGAGCTGCAGGCTGACGACCTTACCATCACTGTCACAGGGCCCCAGTTATCAGGAGGTACAAAGGCCCTTTTGAGAGAGTCCAATGCATGTCACCTTCTCTGAAGAGGACCTGCTGCTTACCTGTTGCCAGCATTAGCAGCAGAGCCCTCCGGCTCTCCAGCCCACACTTTCCCACCTTGTATGCAGCAGCGACCAGCTTTCAGCTGCTACTTTAACAGCTCTCTTGACCGTGCTCCTTTTCTGTCTCCCTTCCTACCTTATCAGTCAGGGTGGGCTTCTTGTCATTCTAGACTGGGCCCAGCTTCTCAGTAGGAGGACTACACTGCTGTCCCATTGCTTGCCTGTTTTAGCATACGGAAAAGAAATTACAATTAGCAAACAGGAACTCTACCCATGGCCCATATCTATCTCGTCTACAGCCTACAGCTCTGAAGGTATAGAACAGCCTATACTTATATCCTGTATCTACCTACTCCCTGAGCAGTGCAGAAAGTCAAATCAAAATTACCTTTAATAGAGCATGGACCTGGGGTGAAGCAGGGAAGAAAGAAAAGGTGGAAAAAAGGAAAAGTGTAGGCACAGAGTTGAAAAAGAAAGGTGCTGAGTTATCCCGAAGCCCCTGGCACCTGGACATTTGCTTGGCCCTGAAGCCCTGCGGGGCCTGCCAGCACTGGGGAGCCCTGGGGACAGAAGGGAAGGACAGCGGTCAGCCGCTGTGGGGAGAGGGATGGGGCTCTGTCCTTCCTTCTGGCCGCAGGAGGATGCCCTGGGCCACACCAGGACAGGGCGTCTCTCCTCCTCAGCCCTGGCGGAAGGTGAGGCCTGAGGAAGGCCCTGGGTGCTGGGCTCAGCATGGGCAGTGCGACCGGGGGGCAGAGCCCTGTCTCCGGCCAGGTGCCGGCCTGGCCGATGCGAGTGGCTCCTCCTGCCCAGGGCTGTGGCTGGCATTGCCGAAAGACCCGCATTTTGGGAAAGACTTGCCGATCCATAGCAAATCTAGGGCAGATCCCCTCCTGTCCCCTGCCCTCCCCTCCTGCCATGTCCCCTCCCCTTCCCTCCTTCCCTGCCCTCCCTCCCTGAGCAGGCCCAGACCCCATGAGCGGACCGAGGGACAGCAGAGCTGTGCACACACCTTGCACTGCTGAGAGAACAGCTCCAGGTGCAATGGCACTTCTTGAAGGCTGTCTCTCCTCAGGCCCAGTGTCCCGGCTGGCTGAGGAGCCAGCTGCAGTGGCTGGGGGCAGCTCTGTGAGGAGAGGCTCGGGCTGCCCCTGCCCACCTGGCAACAGTTGCACCATTGGCCACGGCTGAGCCAATCAGCGGAGCCAGAGGCAGCCTGTCAGTCACAGCCAGCCTGGGGTGGGGCCAGAGGGGCCAGAGGCAGATGGGCCTGAGGAGAAACTGGTGAGGTAGGGGCTGGGGGCAGCCGGGGCGAGGGGGGGCCGGGGCCGGGACCAGGACCAGGACCAGGACCGGGACCGGGACCGGGACCGGGACCAGGACCAGGACCAGGACTAGGGCTAGGGCTAGGACTGCAACTGCGACTGCAACCGCGACTGGCACTGCGACCGGGCCCAGGCCTAGTCCCAGGCACAGGCCAGGCTCAGGAGTGTTGCAGGTGCCGGAGCAGGTATCTCCCAGCATGGCGGGGCCTGTGGGGGGACCTGGAGACCTCAGCACCCACGGGCCTCGCCGTGGCCCAGTTCAGCAGCCCTGGGCCCGAGTGCTCAGCCCCTGGGAGAACCCCATAACCAGGGTCAGAGCTGTTCCTGCTGCTGCCCTGAGGGTCACCAGCCCCCAGTCAGTCCTGAGCCAGAGTGCAGGTGTCTGAGCTGGGATGAGGTGGAAGAGACTGGAAAACAGTTCATCGAGAGGAGGCGATGGGAGAAGGTCCAGTGGATGTGGTGCCCGGGCTTAGCTGACACCCTCAGTTTCATGTCTGGTTCAGTACTGTCTTGCACATTGACCAGGCCCCAGTTCAGAGCAGAAATTGTAGTTGCTAATGCTGGGTGCCAGAGGGCTGTTCCTGCTCTCTCCTCCCCGGTGTGACCTGAGCGCACGCCTGCCCTGCCTGCTCCTGCCTTGGTGCTTTGGGACCTCAGGGGTGAAAAGGAAAGACAGACTCGTGTAGTTACGGGGTCTCTTGAGGTGTCCAGGGTTTGCTTTGCTCATCGCTTCTGTAACATTTCCTGGGCTATTCACTGGATATGTGCATAGAGAGGCAACTGGGGCCATCAACTAAGTTTCCAGCTCGGGGTTTCCTCTTCCAATAAAGCATGCTTCCATTTTCTTATAGGTAACCGACTGAAAGACAGAAGCTGAAGCAGCATGTGCTTCTTGTGAAAATAGGTAACAACAGATGATTGTGTTCAGTTGATCCATAATTGCTTCCTGTGTAGGAAAACGGTACGTTAATTTAATCTTTTGTGTATAGGCAGGGCCTTGATAATGTTACTGCGTAGGCAGCAAGTATGAGGATGTCCGGTTTTCTGCATATTTGTGACTGATGTTTGTTGTTTCTTTTCCTAAGGAAAATCTTGCAGTGTACTCCCGAGGGAGAAAGAAATGCAAAGAACTGATGAAGAAAGAGCAGCCAGTCAAGGAGGGAGTGTAGGTGAGTACTGGTTTTCAATTTTCTCAACTGTGTTCTAGCCAAAAGCCTTGTCTTCAACAATTGAAATGAGCTGAACCACTGGCTATTCGTCATCCCTGCACAATTCTGTATGGTTATGGACTTTACCAGCTGTAGTCATGGACTCTGGGCCTGTCCTGTAGTGAGGTCAAAGAAGGTATTCAGGGAAAAAAAAGGTGCGTTTCCAAAACGCCTACAAGACAGAAGGCAACAGCTGGCTGCAGATGGGTGGGAATACACAGAAGTGGGCAGTGTCACTCGGAACGAGGAACAGTGATGTGGGTACAGCCGTAGCGTGACAGTTTTCATAGCCTTGAGCAGCACAGCAGGAATTTTCAGGCAGCAAGGCTGGCTGCAGGGGTGTGTGAGCAGCTCCTCCCCAGTGTGGGGATGGGAAGGGGAGAGGACAGTGCTGTCTGTTCCTGTTGGTGTGTAGCAGGGGACAGTTAGTGGAAGCTGCTTACAGGATATATAACTAAGAGCTGTCATCTTGGTACTCAGTGGGAAGTCACACGAGGAAGGAGGCTGAATCATGAAAGGCCGTATTAACTGTGTGTGTGAAGTGAAGTAGTTGAGCTGATCAGATCTCGAATAAGAGATGATTTGGGCAATACCTGGCAAAGTCAGCATCTTGTACATGTTGCGCAGACTGCGTTACTTTGACCACTGGCAAGGACAGGAGTGCGATAGGAGCGTTGGCGTGCCAAGGAATGGGGATGGAAGTGATCACAGACTCATTTCTCAGTTTTCCATGGGCTGTCTGTATACCGCATGTGAGTGGCCTTGCATTCGGAAAGAATGCCACTCTTTTTGTGAACAGAAAAAAAAAGGTAAAAAAAAGTGGTGCTTTCCAAGGAATAAAATTTAATCTGCTTTAATGAGCAGGTCGGTTACACATGGCAGAGCTAGGACTTGGAGCGAGATTACCATGCTTAGTCATACCGTTCTAACATATTAACGGTTTCCTAGGAGCTGCATCAGAGCGAAGCCAGATGAGAGAGTCTTGCCTGCTGTTAGTCACTGAGGCTGATGACAGGTCACCAGCAGTTTTGGCAAGGACAGAGCAAGATCGATGTGTATGTGTCTGTGTGCTGATTGCCTTCAGGTTTTGCAGGTTGTAGGTTTGGCAGGACCGATTGTGTTGTTAACGTGATGGTACCAGCAAAACCTACAGGCATCTGTGTAGGCATCTTGGATTTTATATGATTTGCAAAAGTACTTGAACAGTTTAATGCTCTCTTGAGGTACGGTAGTTAGAATGTCATCAGAAGAAAGTGAAGAGTACGAAGATGAAGATGGCGAAGATACTCCAAAGCGTCACAACCTCTGACAGCAGAAATGTGTCATTTGCAGTTTATATGAGCCGTTTTCCTTCAATGTACTGTTCTTTTCAAAGATTTGCAGAGGATGTTTTGCTATTCTCATCTCAGAACTCAGTGATTTTAAGTTAAAGCTCTCCACCGAGATTTAAAATAAAAAAAGTCCAATGTGACCTGGCAAGAAGAGTAATTACATAGACTCGATAGCCTTATTCTTGTAGTTTCAGTTCTCGTTAAACAGCAGGTGGGTGTTTTTTCACTTGTGCTAGGCAATGATTAAAAAAAGAAAAAAAGACCCCCCCTTGAAACTTCTTCTGCAATTAGAAGTGGGTGAGACACATCACCTTTTCTGCCTCTTCCGCTCTCCTGCTTTCTCTTAAATTTGTTTGTATCATTATTCTAAATTCTTTGCTTTCACTAGAGGCCAAGACAAGGTATTTTTTTTGGGCCGGTCATCTCCTGTCAGGCAGAGATATCCATGTAGATGTGCTCGGTCACAGAGGCCTTGCTGCAAAAGGACTAAAGTGTGGGTGCTCAGTGAATGATGCTTTGGAGGGGTTTCAGATTGGTGGTAATGACCGAAATTGCCCTCTAACAGTCTTGGACTACTTAATCTGGAAGCGTACAGTTTCTTCTCTTATAACTGAACATAACTCAGTTAGAGGGAGAGCCTATTTTGAAGTGTTATTGGTTTGGGGACAGACCAGCTGGGGGCTGGGGCCCTCGGGGGTGGGGGCTGTTTCTGCCCAGTGCCCTTGGCCTGGCGCTCACAGCTGGGAACAGGCTTTCCCAAATCCTGCTGGAAGAAGCCCACCCCCGGCACGGCCTCGGGGTCTGCTGCCAACCTGCCTTCAAATCGGCTCTTCCCAGCAGGACGTTGCCCAGGGGTTACTCTGAGCGTTGCTGTTTTCCTTCAGGAAGCACGCTACACACCAAGCACACCCAGAGCTGCGCCTGCCCCAGAAGACTTCAGGCACTGCTGGGGTTCTGGGACTTCTGGGACTGCTGGTTCCCACCAGCCGTCCAGCTCAGGAAGAGGCAGGTAAGATGTGACAGATGGGGTACTGACTGGTTGTCACTTCTCTTGCAGGAACAGGATTTAACATCAGAAGGGAGGCAGGACAAGAGAGCCCATGAGGTCCAAAAGTGCATCAGACAGCTGGTGCAGGCATGGTGACAGCAGAGGAGGACGAGAAGGAGATGCGGGTGAGGCGGCTGGGACAGTGCTTCCAAGGTAACATCTGCCACACAAACACAAAGAGAGACAGAGGCATTGGGAGGTCGTGGAGTGGGTGAGAAAGGTGCCTGGGAGCAAGGAGAGCATGGGGAGATGGGAGACCGAGATGGAGGGGAAAACTCCAGGGTGTTGGAAGTGAGGACAAATCCCCCTTCTGCTGTGCAGGTGCTTGTGAGGTCACTGGTGGCTGAGTAGCTGTTAGAATTGGAGCAGGCCCCGGGCTTGTGCAGGCTCATGTGATGTCATATGTATTTGAGTAGTTACAGGGCAGGAGCAGGCTCCTGGCTTGTGCATCTGTTTGTGATGTCACAGGTGGATGAGTACGTGATAGGGTGGAAGGAGGCACTTGGCTTGTTCATGTGCCTGTGATGTCACGTGTGCCTGAGCAGGTGATAGGCCTGGAGCAGGAACCTTCTATGTGCAACTGCTTATGATGTCACAAGTGCCTGAGAAGTTCATATGGCAGGAACAAGCTCCTGGCCTGTGCAGGTGCTTGTGATGTCACAGGCGCCTGAGTAGCCATAGGGCAGAAGCAGGCACCTGGCTTGTAGAGCTGCCTCTGATGTCACTGGTGGCTAAGTAGCTGTTTGGGTATGAATGAACACCTGGCTTGTGCAGGTGCTTGTGATGTCACTGGTGGCTCTGTAGCTCTTAGGGCAGGAGCAGGCAGCTGGCTTCTGCAGCTTCTTGTGATGCCACATGTGCCTGAGCAGGTGACAGGGCAGAAACAGGCACCTGGCTTGTTGTTTTAGGAATTATGCAGCCACCACCTAGGCCATGGTAGGAATTATGCAGGTGCCACCTCAACAGTGCTCGGCCCTAGGTTCCTGCTCCCAGAAGACGAGTCTCCAATCCGCTGAGTAAATGAGTGGTTTATTTATCCGACATGCGGAGCACCTCAAGCTGGGTGCCTCCAAGGAGGGACACCTACGGCAGATCGCACACCCCAATTATACATTTACAGACAGATTTCCCGGAACGTCCCACCCATCACCCAATCCCCAAGTCCAATCATTTAATTCTGGTCGATGGTCTCTTGATTTCGTCTTGTTTTTCTTGGTCTCTGGGCTGGCCGCCTTCTGAAGTTTCCTCATTCTCTTGGAATTGTGTCCTTGATACTTTTCTTCTTCATTCTGCTTGCATCTGCTAGCTTCAGCTAGTTCTGTGGTTACGTTTCTCCCCCAGTCAGCTCTCAGTATCATCCTACTCCACACTGCCTTTAACTTCTCTCTGCCTCGCTTCCCTCCCTTCGGTGCCTGCAGGCAGTGCCCTCAGCCCTCTGCGCTTTGCAGAGAAGCTGCTCTTTGGCAGAGTTGTCCCTCTGCCAGCACTGCCCAGTTGCCAGGAGCTCCCTCCATCCCAGGAGCCGGCTGATCTCAGCAGCAGAGGACCAGCCCAAGGCATCACCTTTTCTTCCCCCTCTGGGCTCCCTTCAGGTGTCCCTGGGGCTCCGGGGGAACCTGCTGTGAAACTGGCAGAAGGAATCACTGATGTCCCCTTCCTCAGCCAGGGATAGAGACTTCTTTCCAGCAGTGTCATTTCTCATATCAGGAAAAAAGCCTGGGCATGGCAATTGCCTTTACTTGTCCCATCATTAGGCAGGACACCCAGACAGTGCCAGGGAGGGATCTCCTTTACCCCTGCAGAGGAAAGGGATTCAGCTGAATCAGTTGAGGCACCTCCTCCTGTGTTTTCAGTCTTGGAGACACAAAAGGAGTCGGCTCCCTCCCATGCAGACCACAAACCCACAAATCCCACAAAGGAGGTGGAGTTCCTTTTGCCTCAGTTCAGGTGTGCACAAAATGGCCACCTGCATGTGAGGTCCTGATCTCAGCTCTGATGCTAATTAATGGAGAGGGAGGGCAGCAGTGAGCTGCTCTGGCACAAACACCTGGCGACCTGTAAGGTACTAGAGATGGTCCAGGGTATGTGCAGGCAACTACAAGCTCTAATGGAGCAACTCGGAGAGACCGGGCAGCATCCGGGGGCACATTCTTGGAGGTTGTTGGGAAAATTCCTTTGGCCAGCTGAAATGACAGCAGATGCCAAAATTTAGGGCAATTGGACCTTTTGCTACTCATTATGTTCAGGGCTTCATCACCCATAACAGTAACTTGGAAAGACAAACACCGTAGCCTCGAACATACAGCCCCCAAACACCTTGCTCCTTTTTTCCCCAACTTTTATTGCTGAGCGTGACGTCATATGGTATGGAATATCCCTTTGGTCAGTTGGGGTCAGCTGTCCCAGCCACGCCCCCTCCCATCTTCTTGCCCACCCCCAGCCTAGTTGCTGGTGGGTCAGCATGAGAAGCAAAGGCGGCCTTGATGCTGTGCCAGCACTGCTGACCGATAGCTAAAACATTGGTGTGTTATGAAGACTGTTTTGGTCACAAATCCAACACAAGGCACCCTGTGGGCCGCTATGGAGAAAATTAACTCCATCCCAGCGAAAATGAGTGCAGTAAAGCCCATGCTACTCCTGCCACGCAAGCAACACACAGCAGAGAGGAGTGTTTGGGCACACTGGAGGGGCTGTTGCATCCCACAGGCCTTCGATCCCATCTCTTACAACTGCTCAACCGCAGCCAACCCCCAAAGCCCACCTGCCTGGATGGACTCCCAGTAGCAGAGACGTGTTGGTGCAGGGGGCGGATGGGGTTTTTGGAAAAGGACTGGGGATAAAGGGGATGACCGTTTCCCAGGACACGAAGGGAAATCCATCGACTCTCTCCCCAGTTGTGCTGTCTCCCTGCTGGTGTCATAATGCACCTTCAAATGACGCGGGCTGATGTCACAGGGGGATGCCCCACACCACAGGAAGGTCTCCCCAGCACCGCGGTGGTGCCGGCACTTCCCGGCGAGGCCTGGGTGCTGCTGGGCACTGCTCAGGGGCTCTCCACTGCTGCCCTTCAGAGCTGCTCCACAGCCAGGAGTGGGTTGGGAAGCAGCAGGGCTGCGCTGGGGGACCCTCGCTGACAGGCAGGATCCTTGCTGACAGGCAGAGCAGGGGCACATCGGAGAGGAGTTTTGGACAAAGAGCTGCGAAAAGAATCCCTTTCCCTGAGCTGAGGGCAAGCGGCAAGCGCGATGGAGGGCTGCTGCACCGTGGCCGTCAGCTTGAAGCTGAGCAGCTTGTTCCCCACACTCCTGCAGCTCTCCACCAAGGGTAAGGGTTTCGGGAGCTCCCTCCCGAGGGATTGCACCAGGGCAGTCCATTGTCAAAAGCTACAGCTGCTGGGCTGTGGTGGTGGCTGGACAGGGCTGTGGGCTGCCACGAGAGCCCTGCCTGAGGGTCCCACGGGGCTTGAAGGACAATGTGGCAACCTGGACTCCCAGCTGCCCGCCCTGAGGCTCCCGTGGGCATGGGTTGGTCCCCTCACGAGAGGGGCCATTGAGGACCAGCTTTCCCTGGGAGCTCTTGTGGTTCTGGCTCTGGGATGAAAAGGGTCCTGCGTCCCAGGGGCGGGGGTGTCCTACAGCTCCCATAGGGCTCTCATGAGCCAGCTGGAAATGCCTGTGCCATAAATCATCCCTTTACCTTGAACTAGTCTCCTTTGGGAGAACCTCTGTTCCTTCCCACGGGATCCTCTTGTGCCACCAGGCTGGCAGATCATGTCCTGGGCTCTGGGGTGCCATCCCTTTCTGGGGGTTAGATGGTCACAGCCCTGGTCCGGAGCCCTTCCCACGTCCCCATTTCTGCCCCAGCCCTGCCCTGGGCGCAGACTAGGGCTGGCAGTCTGAAATTGGGGCGCAGCCCAGCCTCGCAGCCATTGCGGTGTTTGTCTGGGCTGTTTGTGGACACCTGCATCTATCATCCCCTGGGCTAGTAGCTTGCCGAGAGGCTGTGAAGGCTGTGAGCTGGCTGGCTCGGAGCCTGACAACTCTTTCCCTTACTTTCCAGAGGTTGTAGATATCTGGGATGCTGTGTCTGCATACATTCTGGGACAGCTGAAGCTGGACAAGGTGGGCCGGCGTCTTGGTCCTCCTTTGCCCTGGAGAGCCTGAGCCCTGGGAGCGATCCCTTCCTGAGCATCGTGGCGGCACATCGAGACAAGGCCGTGTGCCTGGTGCTGCTTCTTGGTCAACCAGGAGAGAAACCAAGTCCAGACCTAGTCTGAGAAAGCATTCGGCACACCATAGGGCTTCACTCTTCCCTGTGGTCGGAGCGGAGAGACCAAGCAGAGAAGCAGGGGATTATGCTGGGTCTATGCCAAGGATAATGTGGGAATTGTCCCGGGGGGGTGTGTGTGTGTGTGTGGTATTCCCAGTGCTGGAATTGCCTGGGATCTTCTCTAGCCAAGGGATGTTAGCAAATATTTTGAGGAGGGGAAGAAAACAATTGGAGAACATCGGTCTTTTCCAAAGCTTTCACTTTTCCCATCTCTCAAGTACTCACTCATCAGCCTTTTTGTCTTTTTCCTGGGCAGGGTGTCCTGCTCACAGGACTTGGGACCTTCGCTATGGTCCAAGAGCAATTCCACGGCAAAGAGGAGGTGTATGTGGTTCGGAGACCTGTCTTCCGGCTGGACATTGATGCGTCATGTCTGCGGGAGCTCGCGTTCCCCACAGTGGTTATCCCTGGTGAGAAGGCAGCGGCCACCCTCCATTTTCCCCCTCCCTGTCTGGGGGCAGGGTGCGTGCTCTCTGCTGTGTGGAAAGGCCTGGGAGAAGTAGAGAATTGCCTCCAAAGGTCGGGAACAGCTTGAGCTCCCCCAAAACAAACCCCTCCCCAAGAGCTGTTTCTATAAACCACCTTTTCTCTGGCATGTTGTTATGCATCTTACATGGCAATTTGGCCTGCTATGGCAGTGACCATGTTCCTCCTCCTGGACAGACGATGTCAAGATCAAGCCGCTGAACTACAATTGGCTATCACGAGCCACCTCTTTCCCCCGGCACGTGGTGGAAGACTGTGTGCAAGAGACCATACTCTTGTACTCTTTCCAGCTGAGGAACAGGCAGCACCTCTCCTTTGCCTTCAAGGACATTGGCGTTCTGTCCTGCAAAGATGATGTCCTGTGCATGTGGTTTTATTACGACTGCGTCACAGGGCTGGAGAGCAAGGCCAGCTGGATTGCATTGCTTCACACCGTAAGTTGCTCAGGTTTTGAGGGCTGCTTCAGCATCTTTGGGAAGCCTCTTGAAGGGTGAGCAACCCAACTGCCGTTGGCTAGCCTGGACATGGCAGTCCAGTCAAAAACCTTTCCCCATGCTCGCCCCCACTGACTTCTGCATTAGCAAAGCAAGTTTCTTCTGAGTTTCTGGGTTTCTTGCCCTACAAAAAGCACGGCAGTGTTACTGCACAGTCTCAGTGTTTGTCGTGCAGCTTCTCCAGAGCAGAGTAAGGGTTAATGTTCATGGAGGAGGATTTGGAAGACGGGTTTGCAGAAGTGGCTTCTTCTTGGAGCAGGAGACAAGTCTGCTTCCTTTGGGAGCCAAGACAAAACTGCCTTGGAAACTTTCTAAAAGCTCTGTGTCACTTTGCAGAGACTGTGGATGCCAGCGGCAGCTGTCTCCACTGGAGCAACCACCACTTGGGGGATGCAGGCTGCTCCTGCCCATGCGTTCCCGAGGTGAGTGTGTTTCCTCTGCAGCCCTCGACCGACTGAGAGGGCGGCTTCCCAGCTCCTGCTCAGGAGCGCGTGTTGTCAGGGCTCGACACTCAGCGTTGAGTCACAGATCGATCTTGAAGTTTCTGGTTAACTAATGCTGGGTTGGGGCTACATGTGTATTCTCCTGGAGTGACGGGGCATTGTGATCATGTTTCTCACACCCAGCCTGCCGTCATCCGAGAGAACCAACTGCACACAGAGAGGACTTTAAGCTACATTTTCTGGTGTTTGGGGGGAGATTGCCAACAAAACCTGTGCATGGCCACAAAGGAAAAGGGATGCGAGGCCTCGCACGACAATCAGGAGGATTAGTGCTGGGAAGCTGCAGTAGGTAGGGGGTCACCCTTCTTCAAGCCTCTGTCATCCTTTGCTTTCCAGGTTTCAGTTCCTGGTGATCAGCAGATCAGTGGCCAAGGCTTTCTCCACCTGGCACAAGAAGGTTACAGAAAAGCACAGGATCAGAAGAGGTATGGGAACGGGGCCCTACTGTTAAGGGTGGGCCCTACCTCACGCTGGGTGAGCACAGCCTGGTGAAAATGCACTCCCCACAGCCCTGCTCTGAAGAGCTTCCTCCTTTCCCAGGTACAGAGGGGCATCCTGACAAGCTGCTGCAGAGGCGGGGGAAGTTTTCCCTCCCCGTGCTGCCAAACCAGGAGCCAGGCAACAAGCTGCTGCAGAGGCGGGGGAAGTTTTCCCTCCCTGTGCTGCCAAACCAGGAGGCAGGCAACAAGCTGCTGCAGAGGCGGGGGAAGTTTTCCCTCCCCGTGCTGCCAAACCAGGAGCCAGGCACCAGGCAGCAAGACGTGGGGAAGAAGCCTTCTGCCAGGTGAGACCCTTGTGGGAATGGATGAAAGGGAGCCTTGCAGCCATGTAGGAGAGGCATCCCCTTTGGACACTCCGGCTGTAGGGACTCGGGAAGGTCCCTGACACATGCCCGAAAGTTTTTATGAGCTTCTTTGCCCCATCGCAGGCCCCTTAGTGGGGAAGATGGCGCATGTTGAGTGCACCCCACATCACGTTGCTTGCCCTTACAACAGAGCTGAGGTGCAGTGCTCTCCCGTCCATCTGGTGGGGCTCAGGAAAGGCTCCCCCTTGCCATGGGAAACGGCCCCACCTCCCCCGCTTCTTCTGCCAGCCTGGGGAGCTTTGATACCCGATGAAAGTGGGAGACCAACCTGCCCTGTGCTCATGCCGACTCCTCCTGCTGTCTCTTTGCAGTGTGCTCCCACCATGTCCAGGCAGCTCTCCCAGGACGAAGGAGGCAGGCAGGCAGGAGCCAGCTCCTCTGGCCAGGCCCACCGCCGCACTCCCATCCTCTGAAGGCTGCAAGAGAGCGCTGCAGGTATGTGCTCTGCCTTGCAGTAACTACTGTGCTGTTTGAGACTCAGCAAAAGCCTCTTTGTGCAGAGAGCCATCCTGAAAGATGCCTTGAGGTGCTTCATTGGAACCTGTCTGTCACCTCCTTGAGAACTTTGTCACTAAAAGGAAGGTGCTGCACAGCCTTCCCGCCTGTTCTTGCCTCGTGGGTTGTCATGAAACACTTTATTCGGGCCAGGGGCTATGGAAAATGTGCAGGTCCTTTCTAGGTCGTTGACAGTGGAGGTCTTTGGTCACTCAACGGTCTTTGCCATGAGTTGAGGTGCCTGGCATGACTCCAGGGCCCCTGATCTGTTAGGGGCAAAGTGCTGCCCACCGACTGGCTGAGGCAAGGGGCACCAACACGGGTCAGACCTGAAGGAAGCCCCTCCAGGAGCTGAGACTAATCCTGCCTGCTGCTGCGTTTCCGTCCCCTCCAGGAGGTCTGGCAGCTGTCTGCAAAGTGGGAGCAAGTGAAGACCCGGTGGCAAGAGCGGCAACAGCAAGCAAAGGCCGAATGGGCAGCATGGGAAGCCTGGTCTGCAGGGGAGGACCAACAGCCACCCCAGGTAGAGGCAGTGATTGACACCACTGAGAGCAGCAGCAGCCCTCTCTGTTGGGGCCCCCAGGGCAGCAGGTGTCCAGGGGGTGGGAGCAGGACTGACACCCAGCTGCAGGGCAGGGCTTTGCCTGCTCCTCCCCGTGAGGGAGAGATTGGTGGCAGGATCTGAGGGTAAAAGCAGCCATCAGCCATGATGACGGGCACGCGGTGCTGAGACTCCTGGCTCCCAGGTCCTGCTGCAGGCTCCTTCAAGAGGTTCTCTGGGAAAGGGCACCTCTGTTTGACATCTGGTTTGCTGAGAGCATCTCCTCCTTGGCAGGCACTCGGCACTGGAAGCACTTGGACTCCCCACCCTCCAGCCCAGCCCAGGAGAAAGGAGGTCAGCAGGAGGTGGAGGAGGGCTGAAAACCCTCTCCCAGCAGAGGAGATGGCAATAGCAGCCCAGCTGGAGAGACGCCAGCCTGAGTAAGTGTGCGCCAGTTCTGGGCACAGCCTGGGGTAGTTGAGCAGCTCTGACCCCACAGAGATGTCCACGACCCCCACCCCTGCATCCTGGGGTTGCACAGGACACCCTCTGATGTCTCCTAACACAGGCATGAGCTGGGTTACCCCCAGAGCCAAGGCCCAAAACTCACCGCAAGGTGAAAGGGTGGGTACACGCGGGAATGGGTGGGTGCAGGGGCTGCATGAGGGGAGAGGCAGAGGGGATCTCCGGCAGAGGCTGAGGGATGATGTTTCCCTGTTGTTGCAGCCACCTTTCTCCACGAGCGGTCCAGGTCCTCAGAAGGCTGGAGCCGCATCAAGCACGGAGGAACATCTTCCAGCACGTCGCTGAGAACAACAGGCGGCGTCAAGAGCAGCAGAGGCAGCTCCCCTGGTAACTATCTCCAAAAAGGGGTGGTGCTTTTCCCAGCTCCAAGGCCCATCCCTCCACTGAGGGCAGCCCTGGGGGAAAGAGGGCATTTCTCTGACACCCCTCGCGAGACAGAAGCAGGTTCTGGAGGCTGGCTTTGGCCTGGAGCTCCCTGACACCCAAGGGGACTGCCTGAGCACCCACAATTAGCTTTCCACGTGGGACGTAAAAGTCCTGGCTGAAGACAGAGGGATCCCTCTGGCGGCTGGCTCTCCCCGTTCCAAACCAGAGAGCATGTCCTTCCCTTGCAGAGTCCTGCCCCAAGACACCATGCCCCGAGGGGGGACACCTGTACAGGAGACCCAAGGTCTTGGCCCCACCTGACTCAGCCCCAGGCTGATCAGCTGCACCTGGGACCTTCTCATGGGCTTGGGCACAAGGGGCCTCTCCTCCTTCACAGACACCTTGAGGCTTCATCGCAAGCAGATCCCATCACAGGTGGCCCGAGCTATGCCTGCAGGATTTCTTTGCCTTCTGCCTGTCCATACAATCATACATTTCTCTTTCTTCCTCCCTAGCACTAGATGCTGGTACCGCAGCAGAGGGAAAGGTGCCGGGAGCGGCGGCTGTAGCAGTGGCTGTTAGCAGAGGGGCTGGGAGGCTTCTCAGCTGCCAAGATCCACCTATAAAACACAAAATAAAAGCTCTGGGGCTATTCTCAGCCGGACTGACTGGCCTGTGCCTGGTGATGGATTGGTCTAAAGGGATCACACACATCCCATGTATGATCCCAGAACTGCTCGTAGGGGCAGGAGGAAATGAAATCCGCACACCCCCCCCAGCTCCAACACCTGCAGCCCCACTCCTGCGCATCCCAACACACAGGCAGCACAATGGAGGAGGCTCCCACACTGTTCCTGGGAAAGCAGCACAGCTGGTGCCCACCTGAAGTGCCTGCACGCTCATGCACGCAGCGTGGAGAACCACTAGCAGGGCCAGAAGTCTGTGTGTGATTACAGGGCTGTGACCACACTGGGACCACGGAGGTGTGGTGGGTAGACGGCACAGTGGGAGGGCTGCCGTGGAGGGAGACGGGCTCTTCAGGAAGGACCATCTGGGAAGGCGAGGAGGTGGACTTGCCTCCTGCTCGGGGTGGGACAGGAGCCAGCTTATGGGTCAGGATCAGCAGGCAGACCAAGGCGGGTGCCGTGTTAGCAGGTATCTGCTAGAGACCTCCTGTTCAGGAGGAAGATGTGGATGAGGCCTTCTTCAAACGAGTGAAAGAAGCCTCACGTTCACAGGCCCTGGTCCTTACAGGGAACCTGAACCACCCTGGTACCTGCTGGAAGGACAATCCAGGAGGGCTCAAGCAATCTGGGAGACTTGCAGAGTGCATTTCCTGGCACGGGTGATGGAGGAACCATGAAGGAGAGGTGCTCTGCTGGACCTGGCACTGGTGAACAAGGGAGAACTGGTTGGGGGTTTGGAAGTCAGCGGCACCCTGGCTGCAGTGACCATGAGATAGTGGAGTTGGGGATGCAGAAGGGAGGGAGCAGGACAAAGAGCAGGACCACAGGCCTGGCTTTCAGGACAGCAGACTTCAAGCTTGTCAGAGATGTGTTTGGAAGAACCCCATGGGATATGGCCTTGGAGAGAAAAGGTGGTCCTGGAGAGCTACTTGATATTCACAGACTACCTCCTCCAAGCTCAAGGAAGGGCCCTCCCAAGAAGCAGGAAGTCGAGCCAAGGCAGCAGGAGGCCAGCATGGATGAGTGAGGAGCTCCTCACTGAGCTGAGGCATGGAAAGGAAGGTACAAAGGATGTGGGCAGAGGGATGTGACCCAGGAGAAGTTGAGAGGTGCGGTCTGATGGTGAGGGATAGGGCTACGAAAGCCAAGGCCGACCTGGAGTTGGTCTGGGGAGGGACATGAAGGGACAGGGGGAAGATTTGTACATGAACATCACCAGATGAAGGAAGGCATGGCCCTGTGGCATGCTGCGAGCTGTAGTCTTTCACCCCACTCACAGCTGTAGTCCCTCACCCCACAGTATCCTGGGAGCTGAGGTTCCTCCCCTGCCTGCAGGCTCCTCTGGTGCAATGAGGTGGCTGAGTTTATCCTGCGGCCAGGAGATCCGTGCAAGACAGCTCAAGCGTGACGGTCACGCTGTGCTGTGCAGCACAGCTCAGCACAGGCTGGCGCCTGCTCAGGTTGACGGTGATGGGGATCGCTGACCTCTGGATGTTCAAAGGTCTTCTGGTCAGGGTCATGTCACCCTCCGACCTCACCATCATCACTGTTTTTTGTGGCACCCCCATCCTTTTCTACCTGCTGCCCAGAACAGACCCTCTGAGGTAGCTCAACAAAGTGGTCATCTTCTACACCGTGATGCCCTTGGACAACCCCCTTTTCTACAGCCTGAGGCACAGGGAGGTGAGGGAGGCCCCGGGGAAAGGGCAGCCCTGGTCAGCACTCACCACTCACGGTATCATTAGAACCCAGTGAGGGCATGGTCCTTCTGGGAAGTGCTGGGGGTAAAGTGTGGGAAGGCCTGTTCCCTGCAGCAGATATCTCTCAAGGAGACTTCAGCACCAGGAAGTCTGCGATTCAGCCCATGCTGAGGTCAGTGCTAAGGCTGGCTGCATGCAGTTTGCCTCCATGGTCTGTCCAGTGCCATTGGAGAAGGTTCCTTGGCTGGCACATCACCTTGGGGAGAGGAACCATCCCTCAAGCCCAACTCCTGCGTAGTGCCTGCCTCTTCCTCCTCTTGCAGCAGCTGCAGCAACCTTTGAAATAGCTGTATAAGTCTGTGGTGGGGACAGCTGTCCATGAGAGCATGTCAGCAGAAGGTCACCTTCCATCCCATGGGGGTCTGGAAAGCAGCACCTCTAGAGGCAGGGCTTGATTTAGTCTTGCCTGGAGATCGTGAGCTCAAACATCTCTCCGAGCGCTTTGTGCTAGTATCATCCCTCTTCCCATGTGTGCCTTCGTGGTGCAGCTAAGGATGTCATTCTCCAGCCTGATGAGCTGAAAAGGGGCCAACCCCAACTCTCCTCCCTCCTCTAGCCATGCCCAGCCCTGCGAACCAGTAAATCGCAAGAAGCAGCTGTAACAAGAGGGAAGAAGTTTAGGCAAGGGGTGGTGGGGAAGGACCCAGGAGGTGGGAGCTGCACTGTCACCCAGCTGCAGGGCAGGGCTTTGCCTGCTCCTCCCCGTGAGGGAGAGATTGGTGGCAGGATCTGAGGGCAAAAGCAGCCATCAGCCATGATGACGGGCATCCCTGACACCCAAGGGGACTGCCTGGGCACCCGCAATTAGCTTTCCACGTGGGACGTAAAAGTCCTGGCTGAAGACAGAGGGACCCCTCTGACGGCCGGCTCTCCCCTTTCCAAACCAGAGAGCATGTCCTTCCCTTGCAGAGTCCTGCCCCAAGACACCGTGCCCCGACGGGGGATACATGTACAGGACAAGTTACTGTTTGGTTATTTTAGTTTCTTCTCACTAACCACATAGGCACTGTTAAGCTGCCATAGCTTTGGACTTTGTTTTGAACAAGTACAAATTACACTTCTTTAGTATAGCACCACTCTGAATGTACATTTGGAAAAGGAGCAGCATTTTTCTTCAGGTTTTTTTTCCCAGTTCTTCTGCAGTATTATCTTAGGGTTGTATAGAAGTTTCATGGAGATGTTTTTTCGACGTGACTGACTGGAGGGACTGGCAGGATATAATTCCATGGAAATTTAAAGGAAAAAACAAAAGACCCACGAATGTTGGATCACTGGAAGATGGCCGTTGCGCAAATGTTCTAAATAGTACATTAATTATCTATTGGCTGCTTTTGATAACTGTTCAGTAGAAAGGAGTGCTATCACCTCCTCGAAGAAACGAGACTGTTGCCTGCAGGCCAGAGCATAACTGCTTCCTGAAAAAATACAAGAACTCACTATTAGTTTATTAACTGTTATGTTTCAGTTACTGGTCAATACTGGACTGTTTAATGCAAGACTCCAATCGAGAGGTTTCCTAATTACTCATTGGGTTCTGAAAAACCACAGAATGATAGTGGCTGTGCCTGCCAGGAGAGAACATAGGCCTGTTTTCCCCATGTAAAAGTGTGGCATACGGTGCATGAAGCTTCAAAGTACTTGGTCAGGCTTCCTTTTTAACAGAACTGGGTGCAAAATGTTCTGAAAAGAAGGAAAGGTGTGTCTTCTGGTAAGACTTGCAATGGTCTCTTTTCCCAGATCGGAGTGCTCCTCTCCAAAGGCACATTTTCCTTCTCAAATAAACTTAAATATGTTTTTTTAATCCTTTTAAGCAGAAAATTGACAGTTTCCTTACCCCTTCGACTTTTAAGGACTTGTGAGCATTTGACAAGGGTCCCTCTCTGAGATACCACAGAGCAATAAATTGATCTCAGGCGGGTTTGGTTATTTTAGTTTCTTCTCACTAACCACATAGGCACTCTTAAGCTGTCATGGGTTTGGACTTTGTTTTGAACAAGTGCAAATCACACTAGGTTGGAAATGCCTCTTTCGGGGACACTCAGAGGATATAGTGCGGACTTTCAGGCTACAGTAGAGGTTAACTATTGCTCTGTTTTGACTGTAGAACTTGAATATGTGTTTATTTTTTTGTGAACAGATTGATGACCCTTCTGCACCTCTTTCGCTGGCCCAGCTTATTAAGGTACATACATATTCTCTTCAAACAACATTTGCTTCGTACTTTTAGACCTTATACTGTGATCTAGAGCTGGATAACCTTTGTAATGTGAGCAAAGCTTGAATTTAATTTTCAATAATTTAAAGTATTTATTTTAACTGTAAAATGTCTGTATGTTCTGCTACTATCCCGTGAAGAGTAGTTGCCAGTTTGGGAAGATAGAAGGGGAGTACCTTTCCAAGCTCAACGTAACGTTGCAGTATTACTCATCTTCAAGACACAAAGAAGCAGCACTTCAGAAGCTGTTTACTGTTTTTCATACGTTTCACTAATTTTGTGTTGGAAACTAACAGGATTTTCACAGAAGAATTTAATTGGCTGTAAGTTATGGACATTTCAGGGGGGTTTGCAAGAGCCAAAAGAGAAGCGTTTCCGGAACGTGGACAATTGCATGGCTGTTTTTGGATTTCTAGTCCTTACAGACTGTAGATCCATTCTTTGAATGCTGCACAATTTCTTAAATTGTAGTATATAGAGTGTGGACAACACAATCTAATTTGCTTGATCGCAGACTGTGTAAATTGCATAAATGTACCTAATTGTTTAGAGGAACATACCCAGGTGCATGTGTGGCATATTAGCAGATGTGAGCTTCTGAAACTGCTGTAATGCCATGTTTTGCTACAGAACTGCTTGCATTTTTTGCTCAACAATGGGTAACTTTGTCTGGGAAAGCACTAGCGATCGTGCTTTGTGAAAAGGCACAGTGCTAGCCAATGAAATGCCTAGTCTTTAGAGTTACAAAGATGAGAGAAGGCAGGGCCTAATGCAGAGGAGCTAGTTCTTTCATCTGAAAAGTGAGGCAGGGGTTCATTTCCAAGAAAGAGAAGTTTCTTCCCTCTGGTAACTTCTTCCCACTCTCAGTGCAGAAATTAAATTGTGTACATTTGGCAAAAAAAATCCAAAAAAATTAGTTTGGAAGGTAACCTCCAAAAGAAAGCGGTCTCCATTAGTGCTGTCCCTAAACGTGTCCTTGGTTCTGTAAACTCATGTGAAGTTTTACTCTGAAATGTGAAAACCTGTCCAAGTGGAGTACACATTTCAGCTTTTGAGAAAATTCAAGTATTTCAGAAAAATGCAGGAACATAACCTAAAGCAGCTCAAAACTATTACTTCCTCTAACCTCTTTAGTGCAGTCTGGCTTAGCGTGGAGGCAATGCGTTGTAAGAAGTTTTCTGTTTTATTCTTACTGTGTATTAAATGCCATATTGGAGATTTGGTCTATTCCTAGGAATGTTTTGTGGGGTTTGGATGTGTTTTGTAAGCCATTTGGGTTCAAAGAAATTAGTCAAGTATCTGTAAAGTTTTCTCTATATGTTAATGGAGATGATTTCATAGATGTCGACCTGGATTATGTTACTATTGAGAAAAAACTGTGTCTGTGAAACTCCCATTTAATAAAACGTGGAAACTAGCTGGTTGCATGCCTAGAAAAACAAAAACATGAGAGGTTGATCTGAATGCTAGGTGCTTGAAGGTCCGCATCATTTACAGTCACTCCCTTAGACCCTGCTTGTGCCTGGACCAGTGTGTAATAAAAAGGTTTGAACAAATACTACTGAAGAACCATCAGCTGGCTTCATTAAGTTGAAGTTCTAGTTCTGCATAAGGTTTAGATTACAATTTGTATGTTAAAAGGCCACAGTCATCTGGAAAAAAGTGCAGGTTTTGCTTACTGTAGTTAACTCACTTTCCATGAAGAAGTTAGGAGGCGGGGGGGGCATGCAGTTGTGACTGCCTGCTGCACATGATGGTCAAATTTCTACTGGAAAGCATCTTTTGTCCTGCTGAGGGATTATAAAAAGCTGGATTCCTTTTAAGGCGTCTGTGTCTGAAGCTGACTTTCAGCAAGCAGAAACAACTCCCCCGACTCTTGTGTGTCCTTTAATGCTGCAAAATGTAAATAGTGATACTTGCATACATCTTTCTCAATTAAATGTCCAGTGGACATCTTCCCCTGCACATAGTCTGGAGCTTAAAAATCAGTTTAAACATAGGGGATAGTCTCATTTTTTCTACACATCGCTTCAGTCCACTTGGCAGAAAATGGGATTGCTTACAGAGGTCTTTACATAAGGTCCAAACAGAGCCTAAGCTTTTGAGTGCCCAAGAGTGCTCTTTTCAAGTAGGTTAAGAGGCACATAAACAGCACGGAATGGCATCAGGACTCCCCAGAACGTCTTCAGGGCAACTATATTTTATATAAGCAGCTGTTTTCATGCAACCTCAGCTAGCGTTGTGCTGCTCTTTACAGGACTGGGTGAGCGGTGGTGTCTTTGGCTGGGTGGGCTTAAATGTGTTTCTAACGTGTGTGTCCAATAATTACCTCTTCGACAGACCGCCGATCTGGCTGAAGCCAATGCTTCTGAAGAAGAGAAAATAAAAGCTATGATGATGCAGTCTTGCTGTGCGTATGATCCAATCAAGTAAGTGTTGATAATGTCAAATCTGTCCTTTGAAGCTGATGGAAAAATTGTAGAGATGTTTTTTTCAACACGAGAGACACACGCATACCTTGTTCTTTTTTTCCCCAAAACCTTTTAGTTACATGAAGAAACCCTTGGCTCCACCTCCACCATCATATACTTGCTTTCGTTGCGGAAAACCGGGCCACTATAGGAAGAACTGCCCAACAACTGGGGTAAGATTGTGGGGGACTTGTGGTGTGACTTAGTTTTTCATTTTTTTATCTTGGCAGTTAGGTAACAAGTCCATGAATGCTCCTAGGAAAAATTGTTTCTCTTGGGGTGAAATATAGAGGTTATGTGGCAATTTTGCAAAGCCCTTCAAAATTCAAAGGAAACCAGGAATCACAAATGTGAAATTTTCTTTTTTCAAGGTCATAGACATTAAAGGTGTGCATAGAGCTTTCTCTGTGAACTTTCATGCATATTTTTATATATTGCAATATTAGGGGAAATTTTTATGCTTTTAACTCTCTTTAATGGCAGTTCACAGTTTGTAGTATTTCGTATAAGAATAGGCGGTTTCTGTTGACCCCATCTATTGAATATTTGCATGTGTTAATTACACAAGTCTCTGGGTGAGTATTCATGCCATTTAATGTTAGTCATGGAATGTATGTGCTTGAGCTATGAATTCAACCTTCCTGTCTAGGTGGTGAATGTAAGTTTCTCCAGTGACTGATTCAGAGCACCAAATTAAGCTCTCACTCTGAATTGCACTGTGGAGGAGCAGCGGGTCTGCATTTCTTTTCTGAACAGGACAAAAAATTTGAGTCTGTTCCCAGAATTAAAATGAGCACCGGAATTCCAAGGAGTTTCATGATGGAGGTGGAAGATCCCAATACAAAGGGTGCTATGCTGACAAGCAGGGGAAAATATGCAATCCCAACGATTAATGCGTAAGTATGGCATTAATTGGACTGACCAAAAAGTGAGCGAGAGAAACCATGCGTAAATATTTGAGTGGCAGCGCAACCAAGTTGGCCAGCATACTACTGTGTACTGACAAGAGGGGCTGTTTGAAAACGCACTTGGTAGCATTTCTGGTTTTCTGTCATGGATCTCCTTTTGTAGGAGCTGTAACACAGACTTCTTCCCTTTATAAAACGCAATTACTCGGAGACTAACTTTCTCCTGAGCCTGCAATTTACATTTACCCTCTGGCAAAGAGAGGTGAGATTCATTTCACCTGCTTTCTAGCTGTCAAAAATGACTTGTCTAGTCTGAGCTAATGTCTTAGTTGATCCAATGAATGGCAGAGTTCTGCAGAAGGAAAATTGTCCCCCCCTCCCCCTTCTAGTGTGGTGGCTCGAGGAAAGTAGTTTAAACTAAATGCCTACGTTTTAGAAGGCAAATGTAGAGTGAGGAGAATTCCATTTGTTATCTTCCTTGGATTAATCCAAAGCTCGGAAAAGTTTTCCTTTACCCACCTCTAACTGTTTTCTTTTTCCTTCCCCACCCCCCCTCCAGGGAAGCTTATGCTAGAGGAAAGAAGGAAAAGCCTCCCTTTCTACCAGAGGAGCCCTCTTCCTCCTCCTCTTTCTCCTCCTCCGCCCTCTCAGATGATCCTCTTCCAGAGGAGCTGTCATGTGTCATTTGTAAAGATATCATGACTGATGCCGCTGTTATTCCCTGCTGTGGAAACAGTTTTTGTGACGAATGTAAGTGTTACTCCCATGTTTGTTAATTCAAAACATCACGTCTGATCTTCTCAAAGCAGAAAGAGGCGATAATGAAATGACTTTGTTCCCATTTCCATTTAATACTTAAGTATACCTGTGGTAGTGCATGGCTCCCCCCCACCCCGTCATGGGCCGCTCTGACCGTACCAAGCACTGCTGTTACCTGACCGAGGCTGGTAGCGGGAGCGGGAACAATGGAATAATCAGTCACTCCCCGACAGCCCTGGACATTCCTTATCAGGATCATAGCCCAAGTGGAATGACACCATGGTTACCCAAATTCCATCATTTTGCTAGTGACTAAAGCCAATCATCTTGCAAACCTTTAAACAGCGGTCCCAAGTGAGGCCCTTTGAGCTCTCCTGGACCGCAGCGGGCAGCAAACAGCATCTCCCTCCAAGTGGGACGCCTCTCGGAGTTCGCAAACTCTCCAGTTTGCGAAATTCAGAGGACTGCCGCCGAAAGCTGGCGACGGGATATGGGCTGAAAACCTCTCCTCCTGGAGGCTCAACCCTTGCCCGTTGAGAAATGCTGACAAGTGAATATTTCATAGAACTCGAGGGGAATTTTTAACAGGTACCTTTGTACATCTCTCACTCTCTATTTGTGACTGTGTGCGTGAGTGTGTGAATCAATTTGAATACCCGATAACAAGTACAGTATAAATATTACCATTTCAAATCTGTAATCAAGTCACTGTTGTGATTGTAGTAAATTCTATTAACTCACTGTGCAAACGTTGGAGTCATCAATGATGAAGTGCTGCTAAAATCTTGTGATCCGCCTTAAACTGTGAACGAACCTTAGATTGCTGCTAAACACATAGAATCCTTTAGACATGAACCATTGACCAAGTCTGAGACTAAGTCTGGATTCAGTCGCACTTAAACTCCTCTCTGAGCAGGAGTTTAGAAAGCAAGGGGGTGCATTCTGAACCTCGTGACTCAACGGGAGGGTCCTCTTTACCCTTTTGTTTCTCCCGCCTCTCTGTAGAAATCATTCTGATTTGATTCTAATTCCATTTTCCTTTCTATGTTTTAGTAAGTAATAGAGTGAACCTTGCCAATGAATTCTCATCAGTCGCCTTTTCATAAACTTCTATTAAAATCCCTTTTGCCAATACCCTTGACGGTGATTCTTTAAGTGGCCTAAACCACTCGTTCGCCACAATACCCTGGATAGGAAAGGACTCTTCTCATGGAAAGGAAAAAAAAAAGGCAGAGAGCTTTTTTCCCTTTCTGCGTCTCTAGTTAAATCCTCTTTACGTGCAGAAGAACGAGCGTGAGAAGAGTGCAGAATTGTGCAGGTGATTACAGTGTTAGATACCAAGCACATTTTGTTTGTCCACAGCCTGTTCTCTCATACAAAATTATATAGCCAGCTCCGGTGACTTGCTGTGGTTTGCCACAAATGGGTGGTTAGGCATTTAATCCACATTCTTCTCCACAGGAGAGTTGCTTAAAACCTTCCCAACTGAAACCTACTAATGGCTTTTTGAGATGTGTTTTATTCATGAACGTTGAGGTTGGTGACTTCTCACTGTACTAGGTAGTGCGAAAAAGGCTAGTCGAAACATCAAGACATCTTCAAATGTTACAATAGTGAAATATCAAAACTGTAGAGTCATTTGCTGCATACTAGAAATCTTTTGCACGATTGAACATTTAGAGCTTCATATTCCTTCAATTCAAGACCATATTCACCCATTAATCATATGCGTGTTTTTATAATTGATTAGAACTCCCCCAAATTTTCTCAGTTTGGCTGAAAACTATTTTGACAATTCTAATGATTCACAGGTATTAGAACAGTGTTACTGGACTCTGAGGAACATACATGCCCAACGTGTCATCAGACAGATGTTTCTCCTGATTCTTTAATTGCCAACCAGTTCCTACGCAAGGTAACCTGATGACTGTTACGTAAACTGTTCGTAGGAAAAGTCTCTGTAAAAAGCGGAAAGGGAAGAAAATAAGATTTTCCATCTCCTTAAGCAAGGCTGAATTGAATGAGGCTCAATTTACTGCTCAAATACATTATCTGTTGTCACAGAAGCTTACAACTCTCGAGACAATCTGGCAAATTCAGGTCACCCTTTTGTTTGACATGATTGCCTCACTTTCAAGTTTGGGGTTTACACAGAAGTACTTTAAATACAGATACTCTGAGTTACCAATCATTAATATCAGGGTTTAATGTGATGTGTTCATGTATCTGTATGCTGATTTATTTTAGGATTGGTAGCATTTACCAAGCAAGGACGCAAGGAATTTTACTCTGTGCAGGCTTTTCTCCGTCTGTCTACTGAAGTTTCATACTACCTTTCTGTCAATGTTTTTCTGCCTCTAGGCTGTGAACAACTTCAAAAATGGAACTGGCTACACAAAAAGGCTCCGTCAGCAGATTCAACAGCCACAGCAGCCGCCACTGCCGCCACCTCCACCACCGCTCATGACTGTTATATCTCCTGCTGCTCTGGTGAGTGCTGCTGAACTTTCTAAATCTTCCCCTCTGACAGTCAGCAGTTTGTTGGAAAAGAAGGGAAGTTGTATCTCAACACACGCAGTCATTCTTGTATTTTAGTAGAGCTTATTTTCCAACTCTTTGCATTGATTCACAAGGGCTGTCGGGTTCCCGGACAACCTGCGTTACCAAGTCTTCTGGGCCCCCGAGGACAATCCATACCCACAACTGGTAAGTACCTGTAACCGCAGAATTTCTTTGAAGAAGCTATCTTCAGAGAAACTGAATGGGATTTTTTGCTTTTTCCTCTCCCCACTCCAAAAGGTCGTCCAATGAGAGCCAGTACAACTCGCTCAGCAGGTGGCAGACCAGGCTGGGAACTGTAAGTATTCCGCAGACATTCAGTATCTTACTACTTGTAACCTGTTAAATGAGGCGGTAACACATAACTTACACAACAGCTGATTTATAATGAAATAAGTGTGCACAGACTGCTGTGGAGAACACAACGGGTAATGAATTTTTAAATGGCTTCATTTGAATTGGCATTAACAAAGGGGATCGGCGCTTGCAGTAAGATTATTGAAAAAACACCTCCAGTACATGACTTAAAAGAGGACTCTGAAAAATGAAGGCTTTTTGGGGAAACCGTAATTGCATATAAAAATGAAATACAGTTAAAGGATCAGGTGGAAAGCCACCCTTTGGTTACTGACTGAATAGGGCTGGAGAAGAACTTGATTTCCCAATAGGAATCAGCCGCCAACATTCTTTTTTTAACAACTCAGTTGATACTGATTGACCAAACTATTGGAAAAGTCAACGCTGTCATTTTAGGGCAAATCTGAATTTCTTCAATTTAGTCATCTCGCATGGCCAGGCTGCTTTCTCTCAGCTGGCGAGAGAGGAGTCTATTGTAGCTATTATTGCCGTGTCAAGTTAGTCCTTCCTTTTGGTATATGTCTGTTATACATCGATTGTCAGGGTGCATTGCGTTTATAAACTCTTAAAGATAAATCAAAACAAAACCCAGGACCCATCCCTTGTTTCCTCCACCACCCCATGCACTCCTCTTCCGCTGCGGGTACCACCACCACAGTTTCCTGATCAGTTTCCACCTGGTCAGCCTCCATCTGCTGGGTACACTGTCCCCCCTCCAGGAAATCCCCCAGCTCCTGCAAGCATGTCATCAGCTTGGCTACCAACAGCAGTACCAACGGCTCATGCAAATACCATCCCAACGACACAAGCACCTCCTTTATACAATCACAGGATCATTTAGGTTGGAAAAGACCTTTAAGAGCATCGAGTCCGACCGCAAACCTAACACTGCCAAGTCCACCACTAAACCCTGTCCCCAAGTGCCACATCTACGCCTCTTTTCACTACCTCCAGGGATGGTGACTCAACCACTTCCCTGGGCAGCCTGTTCCAGTGCTTGATAACCCTTTCGGTGAAGACAATTTTTCCTAGTATTCAATGTAAACCTCCCCTGGTGCAACTTGAGGCCGTGTCCTCTCGTCCTATCACTTGTTACGTGGGAAAAGAGACCAACACCCACCTGGCTACAACCTCCTTTCAGGTAGTTGTTGAGAGCAATGAGGTCTCTCCTGAGCCTCCTTTGCTCCAGACTAAACAAATCCCGTTCCCTCAGCCGCTCCTCGTAGAACTTGCTCTCCAGACCCTTCATCAGCTTCGTTGCTCTTCTTTGGATGCGCTCCAGCACCTCAATGTCTTTCTTGTAGTGAGGGGCCCAATCCTGAACACAGTATTTGAGGTGCGGCCTCAGCAGTGCCGAGTGCAGGGGGACGATCGCTTCCCTAGTCCTGCTGGCCACTCTGTTTCTGATACAAGCCAGGGGGCTCTTGGCCTCCCTTATCTAGGGAGGAGTTTTACAGAGAACAATGGAGACTTAAAGAGGAGTAAGTGTTTGGCTCAATCAAGTTGCATTGGGTTTCATTTTTGTATTTCAACGGTGTGTCGGACTGCAGTTACACTGAAGTGCATGTGACATAAGCAAAAATGACACAGTGTTTTCTCCACCGTGCTTTTGCGTTGCAGATGGTAAACATCTAAAACTAAACCAAGACAAACGTCATTCTAACACTTTCCCTAAAACTTGTAGGAATTCTAAACTGGTTTTGCTTAAATTGGATGTTCACCTTCTGCATTTGCATGCAGCATACATTTTCTCATATGGGCCATGTTTTGTTTCTTGGTGTCTGCCTGTAAGAAAGGTCAAACTCTAATTGTAATAAAGGTCAAACTTGTTTTAACAGGGAAGAGAAAAAGTCCAAGCCTGAGGAGTTTACAGATGATTTTGCTAAGGAGCTGATGGAATATAAAAAGATTGAAGAGGAGCGCAGGCGCTCGTTTTCCAGGTAACTGCTTTGCATGTCTGTAATGGGGAAGCAGACTGTCGAGAAAAATCGGGAGGAGTTCCACTCCACCCCTCTATCATTAGGTGGACTGGATGAGTCAGGGGATTAGCAGTGATAGGAGTTTCATATTCCTAGAGGAGCGATAGGAGGCTCATATTCCTAGAGGAATGGCATTGAGTCATAGTGCAAGAGGCTGAGCTCAGAAGCTTTTAGATAGGACTTTTCTTGAAATGCGGTCACTATCCTTGGTTAGAGCCAGAGGTACGTGCAAGATATTGCTAGGATGTCTGGCTAGAAGTGTTGATTAAATAGTCCTGTACGTAGGATTGCAGTACAAGTATTTTGCATCCTGTACAATTTGCCAAATAAGTAGTGAAGGTAAATAGACTAAGCTGGCATTTTAAAATGGAGTTTTACTCTCTTCAGGCTAAATGGTGTTTTCTTGATGTTTGATAGTGCACTGTAGCCACTAAGACTTGCTCTTTTTGCATCTTACTGCAGCAAAAATGAGTTGCACCCCATGTCGTTGCGGAGTAGTGAAAAATGTGCGTGTTCACGTACCAGTAGAGGCCAGGATACACCACCTGAAACCAATCAATAGCTGTGGGAGTTTCATGTGCTAGAAGGGAGTGGAAATAGCTTTACCCTTCCTGTTTGTTTTCACACTACCAAAGCAGCAGCTCTTCTGTCTTGTAAGCAGAACCTTTTACATGTGATCAAGATCTTCAGTTTGCAGGAGCATTATGGCAACAGCTGAAAGAAGCTTTGACATAAGCATATGGAGAGGGAGAAGAAAACCAAACCAAATTTGGGAAGGAAAAAAACGGGAAGAGTGACTGTTTTGAATGAACTTCATTTATGTTTCTTGTGGTTTTTTTAAGGTCCAAGTCTCCCTATAGGGCTTCATCTCCTAAGAAAGGCAATATCAGAAAACGAGCTGAAGCTTCCCAAGGGAAGGCAGAGAGAGATTGTGAAAAATCTCCTCGAATGGAACCACCTGTGAAAAAAGTGAAGGGGCAGTCGCCAAAGACAGGCAGTGTTAAAACGTCTTCCTCTTAAAAGGATGTTTACTGTTTTTCGTATGTTTTGTTAATTTTGCGTTAATTTAACTAAGACAATGTTCGCAGAGGATTTTAATTAGCTGTAAGTTATGGACATTTGAGGGGGGATTGCAAGAGCCAAAATAGAAGCGTTTCTGGAACATGGACAATTGCATGGCTGTTTTTTCTCTTTGTTTACTAGCATGTGCATAAACACAACTCACATGTTCATAAATAGAGTTCTCATTCTTTTAGACTCGTGTGTTCCCTGGCACATCTGCATTACATTTCTAAGTAGCATCTTACCAATACTGGACTGTTTAACGCAAGACTCCAATTGAGAGTTTTCCTAATTTCTTGTTGGCTTCTGAAAAAACACAAAATGATAGTGGTAAAAACATAGGCCTGTCTTTCCCACATGTAAAAAAGAGTGGCATACGGTGCATGAAGCTTCAAAGTACTTGATCAGGCTTCCTTTTTAACAGAACTGGGTGCAAAATGTTCTGAAAAGACGGAAGGGTGGGTCTTATGGTAAGACTTGCAATGGAAAGAAGGTGTCTGTTTCCAGATCTGGGTGCTCCTCTCCAAAGGCACATCTTCAAGAACTGTTGAGCTGGTAATACAGAAATGTTGTATGTGCTTTCCTAAATATATGGAGAAGGAAGGATTAACTGGAGTGAGGAATCCTCTTCTGCATGTAGGTATTTTTTCCCCCCCGAGACTGCTAAAACTGCTCCCTTGAATTCTTCCACCACATGAGGGAATAAAGGACAGGAGCTTTTTCCAAGGAGGGGTTTTAATCTCTCTGCTGATCGATTTAGTGGCCTCTTGAGGAGAGCTGTTCAGTTTACACGGTGAAATGTTCTTCTATGTTTTTGAACAACTTCAGACATAATGAGCAGTGATGTGTCTTTCTGACAATGTTTTACTAGCGTAAGCTTAACTGCTGCTGCTTGTGGCGTAATGTAATTCAATATACTGGAAAAGGAGCAAGACAAGAGTTACCCTTTTTACTTGTGGAAAAACTGCCCTTCAGCATTAGTTCTCACTAAACACTGCAGTCCATTACTAACCAGTGGCCTGAGGACTTCATTCCTGCAAGCTGTTCCAGTAGGTAGCTGGGAGGGAGGAGTGTGGTTGCAGTGGAGAAAACTATTACAGGATTGTGCTCTGAATCCATGTTTACAACATCATTAGAAATGGGTTTTGGTCTGATAGCAAGGAGAATAATATTAAGTTTTCACAATTCCCAAACAAACTGGGATAGTATGGCCTGTGGTCTAATAAAATACAAGAAACCCGTTTTCTCAGTCTTTATGGGCTACTCTGTCGTGGTAAACACCTTCATTTCAATAACTTCAGCAGTTTATTTTTTTCTAGGCAAAGTGGTGGGTTACTTTAATGGCTGATGTTTTGGATTGGTGTTTTTATTTAGGTTTTGTGGGGTACGGTGAGTTTGGCATTTTTAAACTTACTGACAGGAGGGGCAGAGTTCATGTTTCAGGGCTGATAGACCCGTGCTTTATTTTGACAGGCAACTATACTGTGTTCATAAAGTATAGCCCTGTGCATTTATAAATGATGAGATATTAACTGATTAATTTACAAACTACACTGAAAAACAGTTTCCTGTAGTGATGCTTCCTTCTCAAATAAACTGAAATATTTTTTTAAATGCTTTTTTAGCAGCAAATTGACAGCTTCCTTACCCCTTCGACTTTTAAGGACTTTCACAAGTTTCACAAGACCCTTTGACAAGGGTCCCTCTCTGAGATACTCCGGAACAATAAGTTGATCTCAAGCGGGTTTGGTTATTTTAGTTTCTTCTCACTAACCACATAGGCACTCTTAAGCTGCAATAGGTTTGGACTTTGTTTTGAACAAGTACAAATTACACTAGGTTGGAAATGCCTCTTTCAGGGACAGTCAGAGGATACAGTGCAGACTTTCAGGCTACAGCAGAGGTTAACTATTGCTCTGTTTTGACCGTAGAACTTGAATCTGTGTTTACAATTTTGTGAACAGAGTGAAGTTCCTTCCCTGACTGCACACGTTCCCACCCACCCGGCTGTCACCAGTCCCAGTTAGGGCACAGAGAAACACCCGTGTTTCATGCACGTGCCTGCACAGAAACCCTCGCAGAGGGAAAAAATTCCCTTGGGTATCAAATACAGAAATCGCACTGAAAACCTTGTCCTCTGCTAGAGGACATATCCGTAGGTCTCAAAAGGGGGGAAATCGCTGTGTCTGGAACCAGATTATAGCAACGGAATTCAGGTATCCCTGGGGACGGAGACTCACCCTGGTCGCTGGGATACGCGTCCTGGCGAAGACAGTGGTGCTGTGCGAGGGCCTTCGAGTGGGCAGTGACACACGGAAACAAACTTCACAACTGACAGAGAGTTGTAAAGCAGGCATGTTTATGGCGGCGCCGGGTGCAAGGGGATTTCTCCTCCTAACATGCACACCGGCTTAAAATCATGACGGGTATTTAAAACAGTTAACAAAGTTAGTTACACCTCCTGGTTCTACCCCTTAATTAACTCTTGGTTAACACTTTTCTGACTTCATCTTATAATTACAGTTCTCTTTTAATTCACCACGCATGCTCAGAGAGTAGGGGGCTTAATTGGGTTGGGGCTTTTCTAGCCAGGAGGTGTGTTCCTTAGCATTAGAATGAGATTATAATGAGACGAGTTAACTCTAGGGCACTATTTTGGCAGTCCATTGTATTTTTCTACGATTCGTCCTTGCGCTAATCGTTATTGCTAGTTAGCAGAGAGTTAGTGAAGACAGTCTTTATCTCTAATATGTCTCAGCACCAGGCGCAGTTGTTATGAAGTATCTTCTTTACATTCTTCTCTCTTAATTTTAACCCTTGTTTTTCAACGTGTCCTGTAGCATCAACAACCTACTGAGTGTGTGCGATGGCGTGTGGGGACGTGGGAGTTGTTGTGGAGAAGGAGTCTGGGATTTCATCAAGACTGGGATCCCAAACTAACCTCAGTTAGTGATTTTAATAGTAAGAAATGCACCCCTCGGAGGAGGTTTTCGATGCAAACACAGGTCCCCCTCAGTGTAACTAGTGACATTAAAATGAAGACAGGCGCAGACGGACTTTGGTGTGAGCGACCAGTCCGTGACTGCGATGTGATTCTGTCTCTGTCGCTGTTCCCTACGAAGGACCCCCCGTGTGTCCCAGGGGTGCGCTGGCTGATGGGCACTGCCCGGCACCCCGCTCTGCAGAGCGGCGATACGGACCGAGGTCTCGGCCCCCGGTGCTGACGGGCGTTGTGCACAGCGGGCGAAGAGCCCCGGTGTAGGGACAGGGACCGCACCCGCAGCCCGCCCGGCCCCGCCGCCTCCCGCGGCCCCCACCCGCGCCCCCGCCCGCCCCTTCTCCCCCGCGGGTCTGTCCCCGCGGCAGCTGCAGCGGGATGGCGCTGCTGCCCGTCCCCAGCGTGCGGGGCAGGGCTGCGCACACGGAGCCCGAGGGGTCCCGTCCCGGCACACAGAGCCCGGCGGAGACCTGCGCGGGGGACGGGCGGGAGCGGCGGCAGCGGGAAAGGCGTCTGGGAAAGGTCTTCTCCGCACGGAGCGGAGCGGGGCGGGCGGGCGGAGCAGACGCGGGGCTGGGGAGCGGCTGCGGAAGAACCCCCGGCTGGAGGTGCTGGAGAGAAGAGGGGCCCTGCCTCCTTGAAAACTGGGAGTTTTAAGTAGTATAGATACTGAGATAATAAGGAACAAACTCGCCACGGTGACCAGTGATCTAAACAAAATACAGAACCCTTTAAGATCTTCCCTCCTAACTTTAGGAACCGGCCAATGGCTTACAGCAAATGTGTTCCCACAGTGGGAAAAGCTTAATGAAAAGAACAATGAACTAATTATAAATGCATTAGACGTGGCTCAGACTAATGTTTCTACAGCACTTAGTTGTATCCAAGCTCAATTATGGATACAGACAATAGCAGCTGCAATCATTAGGGAAGGTGAAGACGGAATCCTACCAAAAGAAATCCGAAAGGTGATTTGGAATAACGCAACGGAATTTGAAAGGAGATTCCAATCGTGGTGGCATTTGGTTAATTTTACCTTTGACCCTACTAACAACACAGCTACAGCTTTTGTACTGACAATATATAAAGCTTTAGTGTATAACATATACCCGATTGTTGCACTAGGATTAAATTACCACGGAACTGTACTTTATCCCCCAAAACATAGGGTATGGGCTATGAAAACCAGGAATAAGTGGCAAACTATTGATGTCGAGGCCTGTGTCGTACGAGACCAGCAAGGATTTATTTGTGAAGGAAACACCATCAAAGGGCAAGATATTTGTCTTGACACTGAACAAAATGTTTGTCACTTTGAGGTGCATCCCAACGAGACCCTGAGAACCATCATAATTTACAGGGGTATGGGATGTGTTTGTCGGAGAAGTCAGTGTGATCTTGTACAAGTAGATGATCAAATGGTGGACACGAGCAACCATTCAAATATTTGCATTTGCAACTTTGTTAGTCTTACAGGATGTGATTTTACCTACACGGCTCCTGTTACTACTTATCAATTGCTACAGTTTAATTATACATTGATTCAGGATATACAGCCCACCCCTATTGGAATGAATCTCACTCTAATAAGAAAACTATTGCATCATGAAAATTTAAAAAGGTTGTTAAAACAAGTTGAAGAAAGTGGAAGAAAGACTTTAATTACTGTCCATCATGCAGATGGGATGTGTTTAGGGGTTATTCCCCGTCAGCTACCAAAATCTTAAACATAATGACCCACCCGATATTGGTGTTACTGATAGCTACGACAACATTAACAATAGTAAATCTTATCCTTTGGTGTAAACTAAAGGAACTTATTGGACAGGTGTGGACACTAAAAATAATGATGAAACATAACGAACCACTTTTAAAAGCAAAGGAATTTGCTTACGGGAAAGAATGGAGTGTTTCTCAGCATTTCCAATGGACACTTTGCCTTTATTGGTGCTTTTTCTTGATGATTGGACTCGGAGGTTTTTTCCGCTTGAAATCCCGATGCAATAAACAATTGAGAGCGGAGCAGAGCCGTCATGGCTATTTAATGATAATGTGTTTTACTGCAAACAATCGGGACTATGACATTATTAAGGAGAAATTGCACCCCGGCCGCGCCCGCCCCCCCGCCCCGGCTCCGTCCCCCCCCGCCCCGTTATTCCAAACTGCTGCGAAAGGAGGAAAAGCAAATGCACACGCGGGTGCGCGCGCGCGCTGCCCACCCGGGACGTGGGGGGTCGCCGGCGGGACGCTCCCCACCCCGCTCCCCGCAGCGGGGCTCGGCGGCGGCGGCGGCACCGTCTCCCGTGGAAGCTGCTCCGCGTCCCGCGGCTGGAGCCCGCCGGGCGTCCCCGGCCAGGGCCCCCTCGGCCCGGGAGCTCCTGCGGGGGGGCGCGTGTGGGGTCGGCAGCCGGGGGCCTCTTCCACCCGCTTCGGTGCCGCCGCACGGGTGGGCGTGGGGCAGCAGCCCCGGGACAGCCGCTGCGGACCCCTCTGTCCCGGGAGGGGCGGGGAGGGGCGGGGCGGGACCGCCGCGCCTCTGCCCTGCGCCCGCCGGGGTCTCTCGGTCCCGCCGGCTGCCGCCCAGCGAGGGGGGTTCGGCGGAGCTCGGCAGGGGTGTCCCGGGACCCGCCCGAGGAGAGCTCCTGCGTGGGCAGCGCCCGGGCCGGTTCGCCTGCGCGGGGGCTGCGGCACCGGCACCGGGCCCGGCCCAGACCCGCCCCGCCGAGTCCCGCGAGTCCCGCCGAGTCCCGCCGATCCGAGCCGAGCGGAGTCCAGCGGAGCCGAGCCCAGCCGAGCCCAGCCGAGCCGAGCGGATCGGAGCGGAGCCGAAAAGACCCGAGCTTAGCCGAGTCCCGCCGAGTGGTGTCGAGCCGGGCGAGCCGAGCCCCGTCAAGCCGAGCCCAGAGCAGCCGAGCCGAGCCGAAACGACCCGAGCTTAGCCGAGCGCAGCCGAGCCGGAACGAGTCCAGCCGAGCACAGCCGGGCCGAGCCGAGCCCCCCCGGCCGGTCGGGGCGCAGCGGCAGGGGCGGGCGGGGCGGGCGGCGCTGCCCACGAGCTCCTCCCGCCGCAGGCGATGGCGGGCGGGAACCGGCCCCTCGGCACCGCGCACCGGGCGCTGCAGCTCCGCGTCCTGCCCCGCTCCGGCGGCGGTGGGGGGGCGGGGGGGGCGGGACGCCGAGAAAACACTCTCCTTGAGGTGCGCAGTGACAGGACAAGAGGCACCACAGCAAATCTTGATCAGAAATCAGGACAAACTTCTTCAGCGTGAAAGTGGCCAAACACGGGCAGAGAGGCCCAGACAGGCTGTAGAATTTCCGACTTGAAGACACTCAAGAGTTGTCTGGACAGAGCCCTGAGCAACCTGATTTCGTCAGCCTTGCTTGGGGCAGGGGTTCGGTGTTAAATTAGGTGACTTTCAGAAGTCCCTTACAACCTCAATTACTCTGTGATTCTGTAATAACTGACACCCCTCTCACCGTCAATAAGGAGAAAGCCAAAAGCTCAGGAGCACATGGACATCTCTGATATCCAGTTCCCCATGCAGTTACTTATATTCTCATTTTAACAACTCATGTAGTTTTCGCATAGAAATTCAAACCTTTTTTTTTTATATATCCCACCATTGTTACAGCAGTCCACAGGGTAAACTTCTTCCCTCAGGTAGGAAGGCACAAGCACAACGGTGAATTAGGGTGTTCTGTCATGGCACACAGGCACCTAAAACAGAACCAGTGAACAGCAAAGCAAGGAAAAATATCCAAATAATGGCAATGTATGTGTACTATGTGTTATGTAGCTGAGAGCAGACGCTCTAAGACTTACCAAGTCCCACTAAAAGCGAGACCTTGTAGCTTAGGGAAAACTATTGCAACTTGTTAAAATTAGAAACTCAGATGAAACTAAAACAAAATCTTTCCTCAGTTTTCTACCAGCAAAAACTCCAGTACTCTTGCTGCTGCTGCTGTTGTTGAAATAAAGAGATCTCAGGAGCACAAGAACAGCGTGGGGGTGGATGCAGAGAAAGTGGCAACCATAGACACAACTTCAAGCAAGCAGGTTCAAACTTTAATGACCTGTGTAGGAAGATAAATGAGACTTCAAGAGAAAAGAGCACTGTTAGCATGAGGATGTTGTTAGGTACTGAAGGCAAGCACTCTCAGTGCTGATGAATTGGTAACTGACAAAGAGCTACATCTTGTAATGATAACTGTGTAAAGCCATGATATATTTTTCCTGCTAGTTTTCTGTCTTTCATCACATCCGTTTGAATGAATCCTTAATGAATATCATGTTCTGTTTGAAATCAGAGAGGAAAAACAGCAAGCACACTATTGCCATTTATCAATCACTTTATCTGTCAATTATCCTTAATTTAATAATTGTATTATTTTCACTTCTGTTTCAACTTTAAGGTCTTCTATTGCAAATACTGTATTTTTGCAGGTGGTTTAGGTTACCAGCAATTTTCAGTAAGAGCTCTTTTCCATCTTTTTTCTTCTTCTTTTCTGAAAGCTCTTCTCTATACCATTATTTTCTCTAATCATCAGCCTTCCTGGAAATATTAATCATTATGTCTACTAGACTTTCAGAAAAACCTGCGTCGAGTTTCTTCAAATTGCTTCTCTGTTTATTTTAGCCACAGTCTGAATAAAATTATTTGAATAAACAGGTCTGAAGCATATCCTGAATTGTACAGTTGGGATATGAACCTGAAATCCAACATAATTCCTGGCATTATAGTAATAGTATTTAGTAGAAAGAAAGAATTGTATTAAATTATAAGTGCATGTGGAAAGGAATTCTGTGCAGCTAGCTATATTTTCCATAGTAAAATATATTTTACTAGCCTTTCTTATACAGAAAAGTGTGAGTCTAATCTAATAAGAACTATGAGAGTTTTGCCAGGGCATTTTTTGGCTAATCATATACTCCATCTTCTGCATGTCATTTAGAACTACTCAGCTGAAAATATGGACTTACTGACACTATGATGTGAAATTCGGTGACATCATGTTACACAGAAGAAGCAACAAGTTTAAGATCATAGGATATCTAGCCTTAAAAATCAACTGTCAAACTGAGCCTAAATACTACAGTGCTTTGTGGGTCATGGCACTTCAATGGCTAAATTACCTATGTCCAACTTATTCCAATTTAGGCCAGAAGACTGATCACAGTTTTGAAGCTCCAGTGTGAGGTTTCTAAACCCTCTCATTTACCACCATTTCTTCACAATACATGGCATGAGGCTCTCTATGTAAGCCTGTCACAGATGGATGGACATCACCTTGATGAACAAGCACATGTGGTCCTTACTACTTCTCTATTTCAGACCCCGAAGAGAGTTTCTGCGTTACTGATTTTAGTTTTCATTTGGTCCTGTATTCAGCAAAGTGCTCTGATCTAAAACTTTGTATTCTGAAGACTCATATATATTTATATCTCCACAGGGACAGGAGGTGTTAATGAGAGCACAGTTGTAGTTCTAGGAGCTCACAAAACTTACATAATTATTTTGGCGGTTCAGGGAACACACAAGGACATTTCGAGATATCGCTAGATTAATACTGCTTGGCATGGAAAGTGCTTTGACTACTGGTCTGTTTATGCAAGTGGCTCAGCCTGCTCTGTATAAGGGATGAGCCGGATAGAGTTGTGGCAAGGGTACCCACACTTATTATTAGGCTTTAGCTATTGCCTATAATTAAAAACCAACTGGCCTGATATATGTCTCATGAAGTAACAGCCACAAAAGCGCTGGTACTAGCAGCTCACACAGAGTATTTACTGTTTCAAATTTTACAGGTTTAGAAAACAAAAGGGTTGGTTAGCTAAACAAAACCAGTGTAAGAAATAAGCCAATATATTCTGAATAACAACAGCATAAAACCAGTTTCGTTGAATTACAGAATAGCTTCGTTTTGCTCATTGAGTGCTATTGATTTTTTGGCATGGAAGAAGAAAAAAAAAAGAACAGATGGTGAAAGAAATAAATTAAGCTGCTGGCGATGGAATACAATATCACACTGAATTACAAAGAATGATGAACAGAAATCCCTTTAAACAGGCACTTATACTCAGTATAACAGGTTCATATTGTTGAAGTTCATATCTGATTATTTTGGTTTATTTTCTAGTTATTAGAGCTTTTACTTTCAACACAAACTCTAATATGAATTCAAAACAGAAATCTAAGGCAATGTACAAGAGATTCACTATATTCAATCATAAGCCAGAGCTTCTAGTAATGTTCTAAATTGTACAGTATTGTAAAACCAATCAAACAAAAACTTTATACTTTTCTTTCTCAATAGTCCTTATTCCTTATTGCGGATTTGAAGGAGTGTGTTTATGACCAAAGCCTTGACTACATTTTCCAACTCTTCCAGTTTTAATAAAAAAATGTTCTCTCTCCTTTTGAGATCTTGCTTTGTTTGTATCCTTAGACCTTAAGAACAATAAACTGCTACTGTTAAAAAGCAATGCATTTACAAACAAAAAAAAAAAAGATGTGTTGATGTGAGTGGTCAAGAACTGCTGTGCATGGTAACCCTATTTTCAGAAGCAAAATTACAAAGCCAAATTCTGTCCTGGTAAAATGACTACAATTCTCTTCATTTCTGTAGAGACGCCTAACTTTTCAGGAATTCTCAGTTTGACTCTTCAGTGGTAACACTCCCCTTTTTTAATGTGACCTAATCAGCATTTGGGTCACAGGCTTATTATCAAATGTGGTGGAGAGGTTTATTTTCCACATACTGAAAATTATTTTGCCTCACAATGCTCTCATCTTTCTGTAAATTAATGTTCCCCGAAGCCACAACACTATGTGGTAAATAGAAGTCTGTAATTGCCTCAAGAGAATTATAACTCTGTCATAAGTTAGTGAAGACAAATCCCCTGTAATGTCCATTGCTATCAGTCATTATTAATAATAGCAATACTTTTCATCCTTCAGCCTCCAGACATGGTTCAAAGATGATTTGGCAGCACTAGCTCCATTTAGCAGTTGAAGCATGAAGAAGATTAATTTGGTTTTGAAGGTACAAATCATGGTTGGGGACTAAGCTCCTCTTACTGAAAACTGGTCTGAAGCCTTACGCTCCACTTCTGTGAGATTGCTGCTTTAAGCTCTATGGAAAAGTCACTTTGTCAAGCCCATACTCTCCTTTTGCACTTGCTTTTTATAGAGATGTGGAGAAGAAATGGAATCAAAATGTCTGGATTCACTTTATTATGGATTTTTAAAGCATAGGGCCATATTCCCAAGCTTTACACTATCCACTTCTACTTAATTTGTTTATTTCAAGACCCATTTAGAGAAATTATATTCACATCCCTAGAAATATTTTAGGCCTGTATCTTTTACTACAGAGCACCAGTTCCCTATTCTACTTCTTGCCACGTTTCCTCATGGCCCACAGGGATGGGATGATCGATGTTAGTCAATACGTATTGCTAGCCCTAACCCTTCGTCAACACTTACTTCATCAGACCCCGCCAATAGATGCTGTTGATATGACTGGAATAATTTCCAAAACTCTGGGCCTAGCATGCCTGTCTCCAGACAGAACACTTTCTCTACAGCTGAGCCCTACAGCGGACAGAGCTTCTTATTCTTGAACAATTTGTATGGTGAAAGCATACTGACAACTGCATTAGCCATCTTAGCAAGCTCAGAGTTGACCTTTGAGCACATTTTGTGGATGCACCAAATGGAGCTGGCATAATGCCATACATTTCTTGGGGGTTTGTAATCACAGAGAATAGTAAGCTTTGGCTTACTAAATGCTGTAACATACCTGTATATGTTTCCTACCAAGCACGACAGACTAACATGTAGGGTCATTTTCTACCATTCATGCAAGGAAATGTTGTTCACTGCATATTCAGGATCTTAACGATGGCTTGAGTGGATTCTCCATCAAACTGCTTTCCCAGACCACTGTAATATGCAGGTTTCTTCTAGCAGCCCTGCCTGGAACCCCTGTGACCTTCATACTCACCTCAGTCGTCCAGCAAACAAGCAAATAGCCACAAATCCATAATTGTCATCCAAGTTGGGAAGCTCCTCTAAGAAAGGTAGCATGATTAAATAGGTGACATTCGGATTATGCAATGCAACCACTTTTAACTTCAGTACCCGCCTGGTGCCACTGGACTCCTGTCTCTCGATTGACCAAATATGACCTTGAGCCAAACCTTCAATGGAAATAGAAATAGACACCCGTATTCTAAGGAAAAATGTGCCGAATTCATTGCGGTCATCAGCAGCAGGAGAAAACAAATATCTGCTTGTTTGACATAATTACAACCTGAGGAGTAGGTGAACACTGTCACGAACAATTAAGAAACCTCTGCACTGAATAAACTTTGCAAAACCTTCAGTCCTTGAGTTAGAAAGCATCTCACATCTGAGTTTTCTGACAACTAGATATCAAAATCTGTTTGCTCTCATCACTCTTCGACTCTGTCAGGGTACTGTGCACCATCCTTGAAAACGTTGAACAACTCTAGTATCTTGCCAGATCTCTCTGATAAAGACAGTAAGATGATCTCACCTGAAAGATTCTCAGGCAAACAATCAAGATGACAAGACAGAAAATTTTAACTTGAGATGCAAATAGAATCTCATGGCAAGAGAGATGAGCAGCCCTCTGATCCAGTGGAGTGAAAAATATCAGAAAAGTGGTTTGGCCTACTTCTTCAGGACAGTGAAAACCACTATGCTAAGTAAAAGAAACTACTACGTAAGAAAAAAGATTGGGTAATATGTTTCCAAGTCTGGAAAGTTTGGCTTGGATTTCTGACAAAAAAGTCAAGTTTGTTTTTTTTTTAATTTGTTTCTATCTCTCTCTAGTAACCAGAAGACATTATCATATAATATATTTGCAATATTTTTATCTTAGCCTATAATACATATATTAGAATGTACACATGCATATATATACTAGAAATTACAAAGACTACCTTCACATCTGATTAAAAGGGATCTATGAACTACGGACATGATTTAAAAAAATGTATAGTGTGGGGCAGAGATGAGAAGAACACAGCTTTTAAAGGATGAATGAGCAATATTACTTTGATTTGGCTTGTCTCTTTTAAAAGACAGTACTTTCAAAGGTGTTAAACATCCAACACTTCTGCTGACTAGCTACCTTTGAAAAATCGAGGTTCAGAGCAACTTCAGAAATATCAAAGATTATGGATAAAACTGAATATAATTTGAAATCAGTCAATCAAAGGATCTAAAAATTCATTATCACTTTGTCCTGGTTTTGTTTAGAAGAACTGTAAAAAGAGCTGCAGAGGTACAATGGCAGAAAACAAAACCTAGCAATAATTGGCAAGGAGTTGGGCAAGTTCATCTCTAAAGGAACATGGTAACTTCTCGCCTTCTTCCATAACACGGGTTGGATCATGATGGTGGTAGGGAGAATACAAAAAAGGAGGAAGAGCTGGTACAGATGTACTCTGGAACAGAACTGTGCAGGATTCAGCTCCTGTTCCTGTCTGAAATGCTCTTGTAATCTGTTGCTAGGCTTGAAATGATTCAGAGTGAATGTTGTTTTAAATGCCTTCTTTTGCTTAGATCCACAGTCATGTTTGGTTTGGAAAAGCCCAATATACTGATACTGTCTTATGATTACAAAAGAGAATTTAAAGACTTCATTTGCTGAAAAGAAATAAATACAGAAATCCTCAGCATTTATTTTCCTTTTTTATATCTCAACTCTTTTTTCTCAGCTGTCAATCTCAGTAGCATCTGCTAAAGCTCCTCACTTTTACTCCTCAGAAACAAAATCAGCTAATACCTTTTTTTTTAGTTTTTCCTCATTCAAAACTTGGATAATTCAGGACTGATGTGGTTGTGTCCTTTTCCCATGTCTCCCAAAAAGCCACAGTATGACCTTGGCCTGACCACTTATCCTATGGTGTCTCAGTTCCCTGCCTACCTTAGGGCTGGCTTGTTAAATGGACTGTCAGGTTTTCCACACAGAAACACTGTTTTGCATTGTACAGTGGCATCCAGTCTTCATGGGGATATTTCATTTCTCCTGTCATACAAATAACAGTACAAAAGTACAGCAAGGAACGGAAAAATGACCAAAGCAAAATTAATATAATCTCAAAAAGGTATAACAAACACTCAGAGCATTGTCTTCCCCGAAGTCAACAGATTTTCTCCTCATACTAATCTACTTCTGCTTATAATATTATCTGTTTTGTGCTAGAGAGGTCTCCAAACTATTGCCTTGGCAACCAATAAACATTAATCCATGTGAGATTTTCCTCTTGAAATACTTTCTATATTGGAAATGTTATGTAGGAGGTAAATTTCACTGGAACTGGAAAAGATGTGCTGATGATTTAATTCACATTTTTTCTGGATTTTGCAACAAAACACAGTCCTGGATATTTCTTACGTGAGAACAAATTCACTATCCGTCTGATGGAATTGGCTCTGGTGGGCACGCCTGGACTGTATATTTATCTGCCCCAAAAGACTTGCAGCACCCCGAGCAGTCTAACAAAAGACACGATACAGTTTGCTCAGGGCCCAAAGTAGTTTGTGTAACACCAGGTCCTATGCTGCTTTATGTTACCATTCTTAATTCTCAGTTTTCACGCATATTTAATAGTTCAGTTTCAAGGGACCAAACCACGGCTTGCATTTAGCTGGCAAGCGCCCATGCAAAAATTGACCCTTGCATCATTCCTGTATGTTAAAGCACTTTCCAGCTTGCAGAGCAAGATCCAGCGCTGTTGACGTACCACTAAAAAAGACTTTGTCAGAAATCCCGGGCAACCAAATAACGTTGCACCTTGGCCTGTCCCCTCAGGTAAGGCCAACTGTTGGGGTTGAGCTCAGAAAGAGAACTCGTGTTGTAACACCAGCTATAACCAAAGACTGTGGCCTCGTTTGTAGGCCACCGAGATCAATAGGAAGACTCTTACTGAATTTAATAGGCTTCAGATTGCACTTCCATAGAGCAATACCGAGGACGTGAATTACATCCAGAATGTCATACAGACCAAGGCAGTAGCAAGCAGGCACGACCGGTTTAAAGGACTGATCAAAGTCCGCTGGTGTCTTTCCAAAAGCTTTGAACAAGCGCCACAGAAGGGAGAGGAGTAATCCAAGAGGAAGGTGATAGAGGTTTAGGATGACTGTGGTGAGGCCCACATCCTAATGCTGTTGCACAATGCACACTCGAAAGTCAAGTTACATGGAGAATATTTTATTCATAAGCGCAAACACTTTGGAGCATTTGTCAATGTGAAATAACACATTGCTCAGGTCTCTGAAGGCATGATGTGAACCATAACGTGTGTTACTTCAAAATAACACATAGCTTGTCACTTATTATTACTGTAATAATCTGTATTTGAATGAATCAGCAATGGCAGTGCGCACTTGCATCAAGGAAGGAGCAACTCCAGCAAAGGAGAAATTCTGGTTTTATATTCCTTATGGAAAATAAAGGAAACCTGTTGTAAATAAGGACCATTGTTCCAGACTTACCTCCTGAAGAAAGCTTAAACCCCTCAGAATGAGTAGATGGTTTCCTTAACATTCAAACACAACATGGGATTAACTCCTCAGAAACGTTTTCTATGCCTAGTAACACTCATATATTCATCTATGCCAGAACCTAGGGGACTGCACAGCTTGTTTTGGAAAACAGTGATTCTTCTTGTGTGACACCTGGAAGTCCCCTGATAATCTATAGTGTTCCAGTCGACTGATATAACAAACTACACCTGAAACCACAGATTAAAAATTAAAAAAAAAAAAAAGAAAAAGAGGGGAATGCACAAACAAAGAGTTTCAGCACCAATCAGAATGAAAATGAAACTGCTGCTCCTCAACAGCAATGTGAGACAAACGAGGCTTTTCATATTGAAATGAATGTATGTAGCAAACCTGAATAATTTTGCAGCCTTTATATCTAGAGAACTGCATAACATGAAGATGATGATATGTAAGGGAGAAATTTTGAAAACTAAAATTGTCAGCTTTTGAATTTTATATGTAGTGGAATAATCACTTAAAGAAACTTTAAGAACAAGAGGAAATTGTAAAAGTGATATTTTTAAGTAACACCTTTTTTTCCTCCTTCTAAAAGGAACTAGCCTCTAAAAAAATTCATTTCTCAGTTGCAAAAGTCAGAAAGGTATCTTTCAAGTGACTAAATTGCTTGGGTTTGTGAAATTAGGCTGGATATACTGGTAAGGAATTGTTCAAAGTTTTTTTTTTTTTAAATATATTTAATTTTTTTTATTGCTTTCTTACCAGAAAGCAAGAGTAAGGCTTTTTTCTTGGTACTCAGACGTTTGTTTGAGCCTTGAACTAAACACTTGTGTTACTTATCAGTTGTACTACTTGTTCTGAAAAGTCCAGATAGAATCTCATTGCGCAGAAACAGTCCTTGCCTCCAAAAAACATGCAATGTCAATGGAAAATAAAACAAATGTGTATAAAAAGCAATTACAGATTGGAAGCTGAGGCACAGAGCTATCATCTCACGTCACATAGAAAGTTTGTGTAAGATTCTGGAATTGAAGGTCATCTATCAATTCAGAGTTTTAGCCACAAGACCAATCTTCCTGACATTATAAACATCCTTGAAACGAGAAGGCAAACACATCTCAACTTATCAATGTCTTAAAAGCTTTGTTCTTTAAAAGCAGAGCAATAGTTCTGTTAAGCAAACTATAACCAATAACAACACTATTTTTTTTAATAATGTATTAAATTCTATTAAAGAATCAGACATTAATTTTTAACGCTGTTTTTGCTGCAAGAAATGTTGAGGACTATGTCTGGACATTAACACATAGCTGTATGTGTCAAGATGGTTTGGAGCTTCACAACTCACACAGGAGCTTTATGTGGCACTGTTTTTCTGGGATGACACAGTTTCAGAGCAGGAATAAGTAAAGCCGAGAAAAGCAAGGAATTTTTTTTGTCTCAAGGGCAATTACAATCTTCCAACATCTGTTTTCAAATGAAGACAAACAGTCAAAATGCTGAACTTGTCACAGAATGACAACTTAGAACAAAATGAAATCCAGGAATGTATAACTTTTGCTTTTGATCATTTTATTTATGTCTGTTCTGATCTGGGTGTCCAGCTTTCTTAGGCTTTGATGGGGAAAAACAGGGCACGTACTCCACAGCCCAGACATGGCCAAGCCATATCCCCAAATCGAGAAGTCTGGAAACGCTTCTGAGTGTGTCCTGTCTTACATGGCATCCTCTGACACTGAACTGCACCTTATACAGAGGATAAACATGCTTCATCCCCAATTTGGACCTGTTGGCCAGGATTTGAGACTGGGCACTGGGCTGTATGTTTTATGCTGTCCTGCTATCATATAAGCCTTATTCTGATTTCTGAGGTACTCTGAACTATTTTAATGGGATTTATGGTCCTGTGCAGGGAAGAATGGGGAAGAAAGCAGCAAAACCACACGAAGCTCTTATAAACCTCGCTGTTACCCTGAACACACAGAGGTTAATGTCAGACGAATACAATATTATGTGCCTTAGATCAGCACAACGATCCAAAGTAATGTTTTCATTTGGATAGAACTGGTGGAAAATTTTGATTAAATGGAAACTTCCTTTTTCATTGACAATTCATTTGGATGGAAAACGCCTGCCTAATCCTTGTAATACACTACCAGACAGTCCCACAAGGCAAATTCTCTGTTTATGCATGACTTTGAGAGAACGGTCATCAGCCAAGTTGCTTCAGTGCTTTGCCATCACAGCTCAGCTCTGTCTTACTTGCCAGCTCAAACCTGGGGTGCCTATTGTGGTGGCTGACAGTGTGAACTGGTCAGTCACTCGTTTCACACACGCCACAGATCAATTCCTGTATGATGGCGCTTTTTCATTTACCACATATGCTGAACTGCATTTGACCTGGTGGTGAAAGGTTTCATTTACCATTACAGTCACTTCAGCTGTGCAGCCTCCAGTCTGTACACTGATTTATGGATGGATGGATTTGCATATGGCAAGCATCCACACAGCTTTATAAGTTTGCATTTATGCCAATAAATGTAAAGTCAGGGCTATGATACTAGTATGAGTAATGATTTTATTAGAAATAGCTCTGTTTGGGATTTTTGCTGTTGTTGGGGTTGTTTTTTTTTTTATTTTGTACTTTTTTTTTAAATGCATGTCAGGATAAAATACCATTCCATTTCCAGTTTAAGACACAGGGACACTGCTAAAAAACCCAACCCTTTATTTCTTATTTCTTTCTTATAACTGTTGCTTAGCAGGTATACATGGGGATCAACTTGTCCCTGGGGGCAGGACTGAGCACGAATCCTGACATTGATGGAGAAATCTCCAGGCTGATCTTGGAGATGGGAACATAAGAACAGCAATATCCAGCCAGACCAAAAGCCAATCTAATGCAGGGACTACTGGTGACCATGCATGGATGGTTAAGGAAAGAACACGAGAACAGGAGAAGACATAGATCCTGATAGTCCTTATGTCAGAGCTGAAGAAAATTGTGCTAGGTTTTTTGGGTGGGTTTTTTGGTTTGGTTTTGGTTGGGTTGGGTTTGGGCTTTTTGTTGTTGGGATTTTTAAATAGCGTTTTATCTCCTCCATACCTGGCCTAATTAACTGACTACTGTAGAAGGCTCATGTCTGGGTCAATTCAATACCAACATACTAACACTCTGTACAAATACTAAAAGCTAACGTCCTGGTTTTCAGAAATTTTTACTGTAAGCAAGCTGTCATTCTCTCCACAACAGGAGAGAATGGCACCCATAAGTGCCTGATTTCTCACAAGGAATGAGCTTAGCATCTTCTTCCTTAAAGAGGTATTTCTTTAAGTCTCTCTGACCTTCTTGAAAAGAATATTTGTAGCTCCTCACGTGCATCTTCAATTAATGTTAATGCTGTCTTGATGAAACATCATGACAAATATTCATTCATTCTTTGTTTCCTGGTATGAGCAAAGGAGAAAAGATCCACCTCCCACCCACATTCTGTAACAGATTTAGGAATGCAAGACCTTTCATGCTTAAATCATCTACTATGCAACGCATATGTTTATACCCACTGAAACACAAAACACATCATTCATTATTTTGAAACTTAATTTTGAATTAGACATTTACATTGAGGAACAGCTAAAAATAACTTGCAGCAGGGCGTGGCGTAATTTTGCACTGTTAATGGATCTGGTCCAAGTACGGGTGTGTAAATAGCTTCATTATGTTACCTACATTATGTAGGTAAATGCATGCATGCACCTAAGGATACTTTCAGAATTCAGAGAGTTTGGGAAGTTTCTTCCCTTAGCTTAGCTTCACAGAGGCACAGGCTGAGCTTAGCCAGACACATAAATCCCTTTGGAAGAGCAGTTGGGTGGAAGAGAGCATCTGGTCTCAGTAGGACAAAGGAGAGGAAGGAGTTACCCGTGTTGCATTTATGCTCCACGTACCCTGCCACTGTCTAGCAACTTTACACAGATGTCTGATGTCTGTGTGTCCTTTAGTTATCACTTGAACAGGCTCAGAGACTTCTGAGTAAGTGGCCTTCTGGGTATATGAATCTTTTGTATATAGGTTAATATAGAATGCAATTTCTAACTTTTAACATCATCCTTAGCCAGCATTAGAGAAGTATTAGGATGCGTCTGTTCCACGACATCATAGACCTGTTTACTAATGAGTTACTTTGTGGGTTGTTCTCTGACTGCTAACATAGTTTAAGTAACAGCTCCAATTAATTAAATCGATGCCCCTTACAGACTAGTGAAGGACTTCACAGACAACTGCACCAGAGATCAGAAGTAGAGCAAATGTGTTTCCTATTGGATTTTATGCCACAAATGGTTTCTGCTCCTATTTTTAATAGAAAACATTCTTTTTGCTTCCTTCTTTAAATGTGTACCTGTCATAAAATGTGAAAAATTTTATTGCCCCACCACCCCCTACTGCATTTGAGACTTTCTGCATTTTCTTAACATGTGACATAGGCGACAATAAATTTTAGGATAATAGAAGTGTCTGCACAAGTGGCTACATCTGAGTGGCTGCAATTTGAGATTTCTCTTGCTGTTTTGCAAAGAGCACTGAGAGCCCATTGACAAGACGTCTGGGGCGAGGGAGCACATGGCCCCGTGCTCGCTGTCGCACTTTGTCAGACTGATGTTTGAAAAGGAGCAGGGATTCCTTGCTCTCCTGCTAGCACTAGCAGCTATTTGGAGTGGCAGGAAAGCAGCTCTGGAGTCTCCTGCTGTGGGGAGAGCTCCTGGGCCCTCTCCAATGAGCTCATGTGCGAAGCAGGCAGTAGCAACTTTCACTCAAAGTGTCTGGAGCCATAGCTACAGTAAGTAAGTAAGACTCCAGTAAGACATAAAAATTTCCACAGTGCTGTGCCCTTTTTCGATAGATATGGGAATGGTTATTGAAACAGAACAACTGCATTATGGAACACCTATTCCAACTTGCAGTGTTACTTATCTAAAGTTACTGTGCTCAAATCTGTGGAATTGCTTCAAGGCTGATTTGTGTCTAATGTGTGCTCTGTGTTACATTCAGGGGAGGTTTAGGCTGGATATTGGGAAAAATTTCTTTACTGAGGGAGTGGTAAAGCATTGCAACAGGCTGCCCAGGGAGGTGGTGGAGTCACCATTACTGGAGGTGTTCAAGGAACGTGTGGACGTGGCATTGCGGGACATGGTTTAGTGGGCATGGTGGGGTTGGTTGATGGTTGGGCTTGATGATCTTACAGGTCTTTTCCAACCTTAATGATTCTGTGATTCACACAGATGGACTTCTGCACAGAAGGTTTCAGTGGAAAGACCTGTTAACAGGAGGACGTGGATAAGATATGACATTCCTTTGCGCAAAAACTCAGTTTAAACTTGCTTGGGCATTCAAAAATACCTGATCGAATTTCATATTGATACGCATCCTTAAAAGGACTCAAAGATCCACCAGACTGAGTGAGGGTCTTCCGTAGTGACTTCAATTGACATTGTATCATACTGGACATGAGGATGCAATGAACCACAGCAAGGCAATGAATGCTCTTCTTGTGGTAGAGCGCAGTGGAGCCATGGGATAAGCAGGATCAAGGGGGATTGTTACTGAATGAAAAATTTAATCTGGGAACAGAACAGTATTTTGAACAGATTTTGCCTCATTTCTTCCGAAAACTGGGCAGAGCTCAGAAATTTCAAGTGATCCTTACAATTGCTTGGTGTTGTTGGTTTATTATTTCATAAGTGAAGAAGAACTTGTATAACCTCCTAAAAGGGCACTTAACATCGCAAGTGCCATGTACGTTGCAATCAGTGGGAGTCATCATGTGAGTAGGAGTTTGTTCGATCAGTCCTTTTTTTCGTTTTTAATCTCCTGGTAAATACCAAGACAAATCACATTTCATTACAGGAATATTAGTGTGATTGAACAAATCCCAGAGCCTTTGAATAATTGCCCTTTATAAATTAAGTGAATGAAATTGCATCTAACTTTGTCTCTGTGAGTTCTTTTCAGCATAATGTAACCAGATCAAATTAGTGTGCAGAAGCTTTTTGAGAAAGAAAATGTGTGCTGTAAACGATTACAAGGGTGGCACAAGCTATTTACAGAATTATGGAGCTTGAATGAAATATACGTCATGCTATTTCGAGTTAAGTAGATGGAAACTACAAAACAATATCGAGGGAAATGATATCGATAAACTACAGCAACAGCCCCACGTTATCTCATGATTAAGAAGTAGGTAGATAATTCACATCACCTTTGGAGGTGAACTTTACTTTGGAAACATATTCTAGTCCTTGCCTGATCACAGTTTTTGGAGCTGTTTCAGGCATAAATGGCTTAGTAAATCTTTCTCTCTCCATATATACATATGCTAATTCTACCTAAGCAGACACGAGGTACAATAAAACATGTAGAAAATTGTCTGGCTCAGAGCCTATTAAGATTTTTATTTTACCCTGTGTTCCACATTTTTCTACTGTTTACTTTGACTTTTTCGCCTTTTTGGATGCATGAAGAACTGTATCTCTTGAAGTATACATTTAGTTTTAAACAAACACATTCACCCATTCTACCTAGTTCAGCATGTACTGGAGTACAACAGCGGAGCAGAATAGTGAAATGATGAGCAGATTCTAAGGAAGATTAAAGTAATGATTATTTTGGGTGCCTCCAGGGTCAGATACAGACACAATTCAGAATAATACTCAAATCCCTTACATTTCTTCCACTCCTATCACACTTGTCTGCCAGACTTTCAATGAAGGTCTACATCTGCTTACTGCTTAGATCGTGCGCTTTTTTTTGCTTTTTTTTCTTCCTTTTTTTTTTTGGACGGGGGGGAGGGAGAACGGCTTTTTTAGCTTATCTTTTTTGAAATATTAAAAGAAGCAGAAAATGTATAGTGGTGGGAGACCTGATATCGCTTTTTAAGATTCGCTTTTCCCCAAGTGGTCATTATTACCGCAGTTCTATTTAAGGCATGGGAGTTTCCATACCTGTGAATAGGTTAAAGTTTTATGATGCTGCTTTTCACAGCACTTTGAAATGCAATGATCTTTGCCAGGAGCTAGCCAGAGAATTATTTACGTATCTCCCTTCCTACCTCAGCTGACCATTCACATGCAAATAGGAGCTTTGACAGCTTCTCCATTCATTTATGAAACCCAGTGATCTGTCCATTTTTCAATTCAGAATGAAAGATATGACAATGCCTTAGAATAAAGCCCTGCCAGACTCTAGATTAGTTTCTTACTCTGCAATACTGAATATGAAAAAAAAAAAATCAGAAAAAAATCAACTTTCTTGGAATGGAAAATTTTGGGAGCAAAGTGAATGCATTTTGGTCATAAAATAATTTCTTAGACACCAGCTGGGGGACAGTAGTATTACAAACTATTTGAAAGGCAGAGCTGACTTAGGCTCTTGCTTCTTCCTCCCTTGGTCACTCAGAAACCAACAAAATAACTCAGCCCCTCAAAACCCCTGGTTTTTAGAGTAGGTTCAAATCATTACACCATGGGCACACCATGACACCATGACAGCAGACACTTAAGCTGGCCCTGCCTGTTAAACCCCACCTTTGAAGAAACTTGGCTTACACTGCTGAGCACTCGCCCATAGTACGTACACCCTCATAAGTGGGTCCCAGAACAGCTCACCTCCGCACAGAACAGGTCCACAGTCCGGCCCCGCACAGGCAAGCAATTGTCTCTCAAACCCTGGTGTCCGAGAGACCTGACTGAGTGGTTCAGCTCAGGACGATATTGTGCTTTCATGCTGATGATCAAAAATCATCGCTATTCTACCCACTCGCCAGTTGTTATTTTAAAGGAAAACTTAAGACCTGAAGTCTCCTTCTCTGGTGTGGTTTCAGTGTCTTATAACCAGAAACAAGTACACATTTCCTAGTCTAAAAAGCTGTATTTTACCTCTCCTCATGTAATTTACATACATTGATCACTTCCATATGTCTGGCATAAGGTAAAATAGTTTCTATGCATAGTAATGGGGTGAACCTACAGTGAAACAAAATTCAGCATTTGTCATCTTGTACTTTTGACAAGAAAAAAAACCCATAATCTGTACATGATCACTGCCCTACCTAAAGCAATCTATATTGCTTGTCAACAAATTTTCACATTTAAATTTTGAAAGGAGAATTCTTCTAACATTTCCATGATGCATCGCTCCTCCTTCCTTTTCAGTTTTATTCATGAGCAGTTCCCTCCAGTCACCATTTTTTGAAAGAGATTGTTACAACACAGCATTGTTAATTTTAGCACCTATGTGTTATGCTGCTATGTCTGATATAACCAGTGCTGCTGGAAAAACAGAGAAAATCAGATGAAAAAGTATCTTCTAAGAAAAACTAAGCAAGTTTCTTCTGGGTTCTTTGGCTACCAACTCTCTCTTTAGCTCCTGTGTGAAACAATCTAAGCAAATAATATTTTACCTTACCAATCTCACAGACTACCAGCAATCATTTTGCCTTCTGTCACAAGACACCCTCTATGGTGGAAATTGTTTCACCTGTATCCCAGATCACAGAATACCCAGAAGCCTGTAATCCTTTACTTCATTTTGCACTATTCAGAGAGATGTTCATCACCAGTCATAAATCCATGCCATTGTCATAGGGAACCCGAGGGGAATCTTTTAACAAAGTCTTGCTGGTGTTAGCAACTGATAAATTGCCATATGTTAGAATAATTCCCTCTCCACTTCATTTCCTCCTGGGACATTTCTAAAAGCAGCCACACCTGGCTCACTGTGGCTGTGTAATTACCTGATAATTATTAGATTAGTGGTCCCCCAATTTGTAGCCACTACTCTCGCCTCTGTTGTAATGTCTCATACAGCAAGATCCAGGTTAACTTACTGGCTTAGCCTGCTGTCATTCTGCAGTGATAATGTTGCGATGACAAGGGGTTGAAATGTATTCAGTGAAATATCCAGGATCTGGGATAGAAACAAAACCTGGGATGCTCCTTGGCACTTGAGCATTTGGCTAGGAGGTCATTGCAAAGGATCACCATAAGAACTCGTGTCCCTTATTCCACCTGGCCTGCACAGAGGTTGTGAAATGCACTTCACCGGCAAAAACTATCTCTGAGTACTGAAATACTGCCAAAGAGACTCCTTGAGGCCTGATTCTCTTTGCATTGCTTTGCTTTTGCTTCTGTTTTTAACACAGAGTAAGTATAGCAATACTGCCTGCCCGATTTGATGTGAAGGAATGCAAAGTTCAGGCTCAAAATGAACTTCACTTCTGTTTATGGTCATGTGTATTACTTGTATGCTGCCTGATTTTTATTTCTTTTTCAAACCCAAGACAAAAGCCTCTCATTTCAGCACCTTCTTCACTTGTCTTTTCAGCCATCTGGGTGTTGCATTTTGCAGGGACCCAATTTAGCTGTCCTTTATTCTCACTAAACTAAGCAGCTAACACAAGAATGACATCAGCACTGATTTCTGGTGCTAAAAAGAAAAGCGGTAAGAATAAAACATAACTTGTGTTGAATAATTTCAAAATGCTTCTGCCTCTCTCTAGTCAGTCGCACGCATGAAATCTTGCTCCTCACTTTCGAACTACTGCAGGACTTTGTACATGAAAAATCAAAAGGATATAGTTCTGCAGTTGTCAAAAGAAAACTTCAGTGATAGCCAGCTATAAGCTGTCTGAATCAAACAGAAGCTTCCTGGCTTAGTTTGGATTGCTTATATCCACAACTTTAACTTCCCTTAATGCTGCTGACATAAGTATAATTTTGCCTTTTGAGGCATTATCTGGATGCCTTCAAGTCCAGTCAATAAATCTTGCCACTTTAAAGGAGAACCTTCATAGGAGAAAACTAACAAAAATGTTAGGATGGGGGGAAGGAGTTAGTTTTGTTGTTTACTCTTTGTCCCAAGTGAGCACCTAGTACAAAACAAACACCTTCCATCCGCCTAAGGAAGCTGTTCTCCTTTGTCTAGCTGAGGCATCAGCTGAGACAGCAGCACAGTTGCTTCTGTTGCGCTAATGAGCACAAAACAAGGGAAAAAAGAACCTGGCTTCTGAATGGAAGGTGAGCCAGAAAAAGGACATGCAGAAGGGTGAACGCAGCCACCACAACAGCTATCCCGTGCCAAACCCCAGAAGGAGCAAAACAGCTGCAAACAAAGCCAAGCAATGAGCCAGGTTTTGATGAAGTGTCTGTTGGAGATTTTTTTTTTTTTAATTAATTTCAGAACTTGTCATCTGGGTTATGAAGCTGAAACTGAAGGAAACCTTTTCTTTTTTTTCTAATAGTAACAGCTGCTCTTGCTAGCAAACACCTGTACTACCTAGAGATTTCTGGTTACCTCTGTGGCTGCTGCTACCAGAAGTAAGAGTAAATAGTTTGGCAGATATCCAGTAGGAATTAATTAGTCTCACTTGAAAAAAATAAAGACCAGCACTTTGGCTTAGAAACGTTTGAGCCTTTGCCTGTTTTCACTTGGTTTCTTTTGTCTGCCTCTGGCTGATCAGGACAGCCTCATTGCTCTCTGATGATCATTTCTAAATGCAGAGCACAAAAACCCTCACCACAACTTTCAACATTTGCTCCTACATCCCTTTATGGGTTTCCAACTGTGATCCACACCTTTACCTCCAATATTATGCTTATCTCATCACCCTTCAAGTGCCAGTTTCCTTTCTGCTTTTGTAGCCCTCCAGAGCTAGGTGCTCACCTGCTAGTAGTAAGACACTGTGACAGATGGGCGAAATAGCTGGAGACAGATGCACTGTGAATAGGTAACCATCCTCTCTGCCCCAGCGTGTCCCTGCGGCACTTGCTGGGGGTACACCTGTGTTTTATTGGCAGCTCAGTTGGTTGCACCATGGGGAGGCGGACAGCAGACCTGTGGAGCAGAGGGGGAGAAGGCAAAGGAAGTCCAGTGACTAGAGAGGAAGGTTTGAAAAGGCCCGGCAATTAGAGATGGATGTGATAGCTGAACTACCTGCAGTCCTCAGGACTTTGGAACATCATTTAAGAGTGGAAAATGGGCAATGGGAACAAAAGATTTTGCATTCCTTTGTTTTAAATTCCAGAATTTTTTAATACTATGAGTAAATGAGAAGACATTGGCCTCTGTGATTCAAAGTCCATTTCTGCAAGAAAACTGAAATGGAAACTGCCATAAAGTGGTTAGAGGCTTTTTACAGTACAAAGCGGAAAAGTCAGATTACTTTAAATGGGTCACGACCCTGCCCAGAAGCTGCCAGAACCATCCCAGCCTCGGGATACATCTGCCCAAGTTGTCTTTGCTTCTACGTTGTTTGCGTGTATACACAGTAATACAGGTGCCAGCTGTGCCATTGCTGTTGCTTTTCTTCTTTAGTGTTTCTTAATACAGTACAATATACACCGGTTCTGCACTGTTTCAACTGGACCCCTTTGTAGAAACTGATTTTTGTCAGTTAGAAGTGCAGGGCTGGCTGCCTAATTTTGAAGGCCACCATGCAAAAGCGCTGGCATGGAGGAGAAGAGCTTCTACTGTGTCTTGCAAATCAGATGAGTACAAGGACAGATTGCCCCTGCAACACTCAAACTCCAAAAATAACAAAGTAATTAACTAGACTGAATTTGCCCTTGTTTGTTAAAAGCATTTGGTTTATTATTATTGTACAGCTCATCCTCGTCGGTGAATGTTGGGCATCAGGTACCTATTACTGAATTTTTGTCCGAGTTCTTCCAAAACGCAGTTTGAAAGATGATGGCAGAAAATCCACTGATCAATTCCCAGTTTGGAATACTTTCCGTATACTGACAGTGAGCTATTCCAGACTTTTCATTTTGGTTTGCAACATTTCTATAAGAGGCTTTGATTCAGACAATGCCCATTACTGCTGCCTGCTGATATATACCCAGAAAGTGAAGGAGATTATATTGTGTAAGCCTGAACATGAATATCATACATTAGTTAGAGCAGCTCTTGGCAATAGTTCAGATACAGGGGAAAAAAATGCTGCTAATATCCACTGGACATAAATTACCAGTTTAAAACTAGCACCAGTTCATAGATTTCAATGGATTTTTAATGGACTCCAGCCTCACGATTAAAGCAATAAGAGGATATGATTCCTCTATCCCCAGTGGCATCGTAAGGGCTTCATTGACATGTGCCTTAGTGATTTATGGTTGACTGCCTTAATCAGAGCTCCAAGCACTGGGGGAAAATGCCCAGGCAGCAAGACAGATCATGCAAAAGTGCTTGCTAATTTGGCTTTTTGAGCAGTATTCACAGGTATCAGTCTGCCTATGCTCAGATCGACCCTGCTCCAGTGTCTTCAGCAAGGTCACTGGGGCCTTTTGCGGGTTGCAGTGGAGTTAAATCATTTCTATGTATATCAATGTCACAGACCAGTTTCAACACCAACATTTCAGTGATCTTGTAAGCTGCCTTTTCTTTGGGTTTTTTTTTGCTTGTTTTGTAGCCCTCCCCATTAGAATACGGTATTATGACTTTTAGCACTTTTATAATGAACAAATTCTTGATGTGCCAAATCAGAAAGGCAAAGGGTCCAGATCTCAATTGCCCCAGGTTCATACGGTCATTCATACTGTGCAGAGCGGAAGTGAACGCAAGTGACAGTACTTGCACTGTTGCTATCACACAGAAAACCCAACAGCCTCACGCTCCCTTATGCATGTACTTCTTTGCCTTCTCTGTGCACTAAGTTTTTTAGATGACATTTACTACAATGGGGTTGAGAGGGAGAGAAAACAATTATTAACAAGGGCGTCAATTATAAAAGTTGGGGTTACTGGGAGACAGCAAGTCTCAGAAGGGGAAAAACTATGGATGTAGGCTACCCAGCCCTATAAACCACATGGAGATCATGAGTAAACTGTATGTATTGAAAGGGAAGTCATTGCTGTGGGCAATTCCTGTATTTTATCCACCCACCTGCCTTGAAATGGTTAAATGGAAATACTGCAAATATGTCTTCCCAGGAGTTTATCCTTGCTTTTGATGCTATAACCATTATAGCACAATCATTTTGAAGCATTGTGATTTCTTTCAAAAATCAAAATTATTCCTACAGTGAATCTTTCTTCTCTCTTTTTTTTTTTTCTCTCCAGAGGCAGTACATCTTATCTTAGCTTTGTCCCTCATTGGTAAGTCAAACTGTATCTTAGATGTCACATCCTGTCACACTTATCTATGATTTCATGCATGTAGCAATACTGGATTTTAGCTCACAAGCTTTGCTACTGCCCCTATCTTTCTAGGTTGTGAGTGTGGTAACTGTTCCATATGTTGTTTCTAAATAACCATAAAATGAAGCAGAGAGTACAGGAGATGTCTCTCATTAATACACCTGAATTTATTCTATAATCACACTGCAAATTAGCCTGAAAGAATCAGAAGTGCTACCATTTTCACTTCGGTGGAAATTTCTAAAATAAAGTCTACAGTCGGTTTTGAAAGGTTTAGTGTCATGAAGACAGAACTGATGAGGGTGAAACAGCTCCAGTTTTATTAGAAATCTCTGGACTGGCTGTGTCAGAGCAGAGTATTTTCTTTCCTTCCCCACAAATGCATGCTGGGACTAAGGATTCCCTATTCATGATTCTTACCTTTATTTTTCCTTTTTGTATTTTTAAGTAGGCCAGTCTCTGAGATGATACCAACCACCATTGTGGTCTCAGACTAAACAGAAACTCTAATTAGTCTGATGACAACTTGACCAAAAGAATTTTGTTTAGTGTTTTGCTAACAGACCATGCAAATTAAATGCACAACTGTATAAACTTAATCCAAATGTGTAAAATCCTGGATTTGTACAAAAAACAATCACTAGGTAATTGATACCAAACTAATCAAGAACATTAAAAACAGCTTATGAAACACTGTTACCACTCCCCAGAGTCCCACCACATTAGCAGTACGTTTCAGAGGTGATCCAGCTCCGAGCTATCTGCTAGCAGAAGATGGAGCAGCACAATGCGTTACGTGACATGCTCTGACATCCTGGCTCCAAGTGGAGCACCAAGTTGTACACTGTAGTTTAATTCAGAGAATACCTACAAAAGCACAAGCCCTGACAAAGCAACATATCTCCACACTTTTCCAGGCTTTAATTCTGTCATGAAGAGTATGTTATTGTATGTGCTGCTTAGAAGATTTACATAACGCTTCTTTTTCCTTTTTTTTTTAGCTAAAAAGTTAAACACAGGCACCTGACAGAGACCTGACTTTACAGTTACTCTAAGGCTCCTTTAAACTGCTTAAATAGCTAAGGGATTTCATTGTAACCAATAAGCCTGGTATCCTTATCTTCCCCCAGGGATATAATTTTAAAATTAGTTTGCTTCCCTTTATCTCAGACAGAAAGAAATATTCAACAAACAATATCTTGCCTGAAATTTGAGTGCTTTGTGTGTTTTACTGGAGTCGTGGAAAATTTCTCTTCCTGACGGTAGGTGTCTTGAGAGAGTGGACTGCTCCCTCATTGTCAACTTTCCTCCTGGTGAGAAAAATGCAAATCAAAATATTGTGATGCTCTAGAGACAAAGTCTCTGTCATTAGTAATTAGCAGGAATGCTGGGAAATACTGAGAGCTTAGTTACATGGAGATGTATCCTTTTTCTACAGCAACATTGTGGATGTCATTCCTAAATGTGAATATGTGCACAAGTAAAGGCTGAGAGCCATGGCAGAGACTGGTGAGCAGCCACCCCCCCAAACCTGAAGAAGGCTTTCTGCAATCCAGTCTGCAGCATCTTGAAGCTCAGAGCATGGATGTGTGTCATCTTTGATTTCTCTCTGATGAGAAAATAGATGAGAAATATGAGAAAAACCACCCACTTTGTTTTAGCTAATGGGAGTATCATTTATGAGCAAGCTAGAAGCTGAGATTGAAAGGCTGATTGACAACTAGCTGATCACCCTCACTTTATCACTACAAGAGAGCACATGAGTTAATATTTCAGGCATGATCTGAGGTGGCAGTGGGTAGGCGAGGTGCTGGAAATGACACTAATGCTATTCTGACAGGCTGTGACTTTCTAAGTGCATAACTGAAGGGTTAGGCTAAGCCACAATGTTAGATCCGACAGTAATGGCATTGCTATAGATCGCAACAGGAGAAGTTTGGAACTAGTTGGCTAAAACTCTTCCCCTTTTCATAGGCACTTAACCTAATACAACTGTAATCTTCTGGCAGGTTCACATGTCACTGGAGGAGAGGGATGAGGAATGAGGATTTTGGAGCTTATCAACTAGAATAGGTCTGTTATCAAGGAAACACATTAAAAAAAATGCAACCGCAGCAATAAATAATTCCTCTGCTTGGAATCATCCGGTACACAAAATAAAGATTGAAATCGTCTTAAAAGTTCTATACTACACAAACAAGGGATTAAAAAAATGGTCTGAGATCCCCACCATGTTTATCCTTTCTCAGAGATACTCAGATTTCCTTTTTTCTGGTCCCAGGTTAATTATAATTGAATTCAACTAAGAACGCTTACAGCACCTCTAATTATCTAACTAGGGCTTCCTCTAACTATCAGGGCTAGAGAAAACTGCCTGAAACTTTGAGCTAAAAATTCTTTTTTTCACTTCAGTGGTGAATAATTCATTCTAGTACTAAATTTGAACTCACAATGCGTCAGTAAGGACCTACAAAAAGACAGAGCCAAGTGGCCAAGCAGTTTCTCAGCCCTGCTGAAGACTGCGAGTCTCTTTACTGACGTGCAATTTCTAAACATTCATTTTTTGCAACATGATTCACTGCAAAGCACAACAGCTGGTCCCAACTGGTCGCACACAGCTTCTGCACAAGCGGTATGAAAATACAATGCCCACATTTCCCCTTCTAAACATCACAACAGCCAAAAATCAGCGTTAAGTATAACCGAAAATTTAAACCACTCGAGTCCCCTCTTCATTACAGCTTCTCAGCAATGTCCTCTTACTCAGTTATGCCTCCTGTGCTGCTGCCAGGAGCCGTGGGTCTCAGACAAACAGAAAGACAAACAGCCTACTAGATCTGCTTATACCACGTACCAGGTCTCTGTTGTTTTCACAAGCTGTTGATACTGACTGTGCAAGACTTCTCCTGTGGAAGTACAAATTCAGGAGTGCTTTCCTCCCTTTCCACAGTCCTGTGCAATGTATTAAACAACCCCAGAGAGCTCAAAGCAGAGCACCTTCAACATACACATCCCTGCATGCAATGTTGAACCATTTTTAGGGACTAGGCAAATGGAAAAAGGCGTCTGGTCCTGAGAGTGGAATGAGATGTGATCTGTTGAGGTACGGAAGTACTTCAAAAGTAGCAAAACCACTAATCAGAGCATGAATCAATTTGCTAGCTTTACTTTGAGTACTACAAAACAACTACTAAATTGAAGCCATCGGTGTCACAGCATGGTTTCACTTGTCATACACCAAGACCTGAGGCAAAAGCCAGAGGATTACCCAAAGACAGACTCGGAGAAACACAATAGGATCATAATTTTAAGTAAGTATATTTCAGAGTAACATAATAGGACTGTTTTTCAGAAAAACAACACTTCATGAATATGAAGCATGTTTGCCACCCATTAAGTGCCTAGAGGGGAGTTTCTGAAATATACTGGCTCCATGTGCTGAGTACAACTTCCCTGCCTGACCCGGACACAGTCTAAACTCCAATTCAGTTGCAAATGGCACAATATTTCATACCACTTCTGACTCAAATATATTAATGGAGATGAAAAGTAAATTAATAGTCAGAAACATTTCCCCACTGTTTTAGTGAAACTGCACTTGTGAGGAATCTCATTTTACTGACTCTCAGGCATAAGTTTGGTTCTCCAAGCTCCTGCTGTGGGTCTACTCCCACAGGGTTTCATGAATTTATGAAGCAGAAGTCATACGAGCCACAAAAAATGGACGTCCCAGATTCTGCCACAGTCTCTTGAGCATCTCGAGACAAATCAGTTAAATTTTCAGAGTTCAGTTCACCATCAGTAAAGTGGAGATACTACTCTTTTGCCTATTTTTACTATAGATGTTTTGTGTTATTCAAAAAAACATGGGAGGCACTAATTAGATATTTAGATCCTGGTATAATAGCAATAATATCAGATCTAAATTTATTACCAAAATCACAAGAAACCTGAATAGTCCCTAACTGTTCCAGCAGAGTATAAGAACTAAATATGAGAGCAGCAGGGACAGTAATTAAAATAAGAAAATGAAACATGAATTTCAAAAGCCAATTTAAATGGAAACTCTTCAAATGTGGTGCACAGAAGCATCCTACAAGGGTCCGGGAGATTGGCAAAGCGGATTAGTAAATGCATGCAACTGCACTGCCATGACCAGAGCATTTCATCTGCTGTGGAAATGCAAAGCCATCTGGAGTGACAAGCTGGAGAGAGTAAAGGTCCTTCAGGCCTCTGCCAAGTTTCTATAAAGTGCAATGAAAACGATGAAACGGAATAGGAATCATTTAAAAGCAAACCTATATTAAGAAATGAATAAGCATCCACTCACATTTAAACTGAGGGGATGAGACTAACATGGTTAATGATTTAGTATGGGTCAGATTAGACTAAGAAGCGGATCTGGTTTTTCTACCTTTTAAGTACAACCTCTGAAGGGCAAAAAACCACAAACTCAGGCTACCTCCTAACTCTGTCTTCAGCTGTTCATTAAGACAGGTTAACAGTCAAGTCAGTGAGAGCCAGAAAATAAAGGGTAAGATTTTTCTAAAGCATTTAGAGGTATTAGCACCCAGCAATCTCTGGGCTTCCTGTGCAAATCAGGCTGTCTCTCATTTGGGACAATTAGCTGACATGATTGTTCCAGAATAAATCCATGGAGAAATCAAATTTCTTTTACTTTGGACAGATGTCTTTGTTTTATGAGGACACGGAAAGAATAAAGGTGATGGGGTCTGGAACAGCATGGTCACAACATTGAGGTAACAGGGAAACGGCTTATTTCCTAATGCAAGGCCTACAGAGGATGCTTAAATTCCTCAGGCACTTTTGGCCATTTCTTGCAAATGTCCTAAAAACCATCACCGGGACTGTTAGATTAACTTACCAGAGTCCTAACTGCAACCTATCAACATCAATAGAACAGCTTTCCTGGTGCATATGGGAGTCTCTTAAAAATATTGCAGAATAATTTTGACATAAAACCCCCAAAATGTGCTCCTAGAATAGAAATATTTCAAGAGCTCTTGAAACTCTAGTTTAATTTGACCACAACACAGAAGCCATTGCTTTCTCTCCTATTAGATCCCCGATTCCAACCTCCCCACAAATCGCTGTCACACAGAGTGGCGAGGAAAGCAAATAGCTCTCTCCTTTTCTATGAAACTTCTTTTTTCTTTCTTTTCTTTTCTTTCCTTTTTTTTTTTTTTTTTTAAAGTCATGAGGTCAATTCTCATCTCTTTTGGCCTGGCCGGCACTGCAGAGCCATTGAGCCCTGTTGGCAGCTAAAGTCCAGAGCCACAAATATGAGGATCCTTGGCAGAAACACTGGACACACTGTCCCTTGTTTCTTGCGCTTGTAAATGAGAAGGCATGGAGAGTCAGGCATGAAGCACTGCTCAAGGTGAATGCTGGCTGCCTTATTACTGTTCCCTTTCTTTTTTTAGCTTTACTAGCAGTAATGGTAAAAATATAACTAGGTAAGGTGTTTCCAGTTACAAAGCATTTGAGATAATAACGTGGCCCTAAAGCTCTTTGTCAAATAAACATTGTTAACCTGCTTTTACACATGGGAAAAGTGAGCTGCAGGGAGGAGAATGGATTCACCTCCTTTTACTGAGAAATCCCAAATCCTAATATGGTTTTCTAAAACCTTCCCTAGGAACAGCAAAGTGAAAGGGAATATTTTAAGGACATTTTATGTAGACACTAAACTACATGATAAGCATATAAGGAGGAAGACAGCCTTATCTTTTCAAGAAGCCACTTCTTAAATTGACTTCTTTTGCTCATTTTGACCTTTCATCTCACAAGCACAGAAACTATCTCTCAGGAACTGAAGTTACCTGGATCTAGGAGAAAATGTTCTCAATTTGACTCTGTTCTGAGCTTTGGCTCCTTAAAATTCAAGCAAAGCAAAAATTTTATCTAAATGATTTTTTATTTTCTTTCTATGGCTGGTACAGAAACATGCAGTTACACCATGCTCCAAGTTCAGCTTCACTCCTGACTGTCCTCAAAAAAAAGCTGCTGCAGCTAAAAGCTGACTAGTCAGATCCCAAATCTTGGGATGATGGAGAAATACTAAAAATCAGAAATTCAGTTCAGGAGGGATTTCAGACTTTTTTCTTTCTCTTCCTGCAGGGATTCTAAGAAATCTTCTCTGAAAGACACCTTATTTAGGATTGTATCAACTCAGCAAAATTGCATGAGACCACAGAACTTTTTTGCTGATTACTGTGTAAAAGCGTCACTTCTCCTGGGTTCCCAAAGGTAATTAGTAAAGAGAATAGTGATTTTTAAATATATTTTTCTGCTTGGCTGCTGAACCACACGCACTCTCTCTCTGCTTTAAAGTCTGTTCCTGGAGACTTGCAAGAGTCCATTTTTGCTCTGCTCTTCCCCAAGCAGCTGTTGTTCACGCTCAGCGCGCTGGGTAGCCTGATGAAAAATATCCACCTGCTCCACAGCAATCCCTTGAGAACTTCTTGTCTTCTTCTTTACCAGTCAACACTCAGACCTTTAGCTGGTATAAGTGAGCACTGGAATCAATTAGAGATGCACAAATTTATAAGAGCTGAAGATCTTGCTCCCACTTTTTCACACATTCATTGAGATTCTAGGATTCCATCTCTCATTGTTTTAAACTCTAGTCCAAATTAGAGCTGATCATCAATGTAAGCTACAACCTGTGGTATCACAAGACATCCTCTTCTCTAAAGTCCTGGGTTCCTCTCTGAAAGCCTGAAGTTCCTTTTATATCACTTAAAACAGTCTTAGCATTTTTCATAGTGATGAACCCTTGCGCCAGGCTAAGTGATGGACATAACTGAAAGAAGTGCTGTGCAGCTAAACAATAAGCGAAGTCAGAATACATATCTGCTTTTGCAGATGTTATCAGAGGGGAGCACAGTCTTCAACACTCCTGCCTATGAAACACATTCAGAACAGTAAAGCCTCAATATTGCATGCATTAACCATGGTTAAACTCCTTTGTTTTTTTTCAGAATTTGACCCTTTATGAGAAATAACCTCTCTTCTTTATGATATCTATAATTTCCTCTGAATTAACTATTCTAAACCTGCAAAACTTTGAGATGTCTAAAATATTCAAGGGAAAAACAATGCAATTCTGGGCATCTAAATCTACCCAACACAAAAAATACAACACAGCTACATACAAATTAATGATGTAATAGACATTAGTCAACGAATGAGATTCAGGAAAAAAATATTTTATGCTGCTGTAAGTGCTAGAGACCAATTAAAATGATATCTGTGAAATATAGGTCACATCAGAATAATATTTGTCCAATAGAGGTCACATTTTAGCACTTGAATGCCTAGCCTCAAGGTCACAGAACACAAAGTATACTTTTAATTAGCAATTAAAGTTACAAAACTACTGTTTCTTATTTAATGGCTGTGTTTCTGTATGCTGAACCAGCGGCTGGTACCAGGTTGTACTGTCTTTTTTGGTAATAGCCTCTAGATTCAACTATGCTTTGGAGACAAGTCATAAGCTATTAAAAAGAGGTAGTCAGGACTTCGTATTATTTCAGAATGGTCTCTCCTGGTGGGAGACTGATTGGTCTGTGGTAAGAAAAGAGCTGGCACAGTATGTATTATACATATGAGCCAGCTTGTTTTGGACACACAACATGTAATTCAGTTTAACATTTCTACAGTAAGAACACAAATCCCTAAAGGAAGATTTTGAAAGAGCTGGCTGCTTTCTACTCATCAGTGCATTAACAAAAAGCAGTCACTCATAAAACTTACATGATCTGCCTACAGCATCCCATACGCTGCTTTCAACACCCAGGAGATCTCTCAACAGCTTATGTCAGGTATCTCTGCCATACAGTGTATGATGTAAATCATGTAAATCTTGTACAAGTTACAGCTATGCCCCACTTCAGGGAAATTGGTATGCATTTAAGAGGAATCTTAATCCTGTAGACATATGTGAATTCTGGGAGATTTAAGTTTTTAGGGGTGCAATCACCTTCCACTTGGCATATGCATGTTGATGCAAGTCACCTCTGGGAAGCATTTGTAAGGGAAATTCTCATAGTCATCTTCACCTTGGATATATTCCCGTAAAACGGAGTGACAGTAATCTGGCTACGTCACTGAGATTCAGTCCCTCCGCCAGGAATGACTCGTGGAGCACTTTCCTCTTCTCACTGCATTTCCTCTGCGACAGAGGAGCTTGCCTTGCCCATCTCCAAAATGAAATATTGGAAGAACCAATATTTTGCACTTCCACTTGCATTTCTACTCATTCAGAGGTGTAGCAAGTGGCTTAAGTGCTCAAAATAGGCCTTTTTACCCTCTCTATAAACCCTGTTGACTCACAGCATGCTGTAAAAGCAGACACTCGAGATAACTGAAAAAGGCAATCAAAAAGAGGGGAGGAAAAAAGAGAAGCAGGCAGTGGTTCCTAGCTCCCTGCAAGCTGCTGCTGGCTTTCTACCATTCTAGCCTCAAGCGAGACATGACAAAAGTCTTCAAGGAGCTACAAAAAGGAAAGGACAAGAAATACCAAGTTTAAATAGCAACAAGATAGATTTAAGTTAGATGGTAAGAATACCTTTCTAATAGTAAATCCAATGAAGTCCTGAAATGGATTACTTATACAAATAGACTCTACATCATTGGAGGTTCTTAAGAACAGGCTGGAATCTCCCTGTCATGTACAGTTTCACGGGTCCTGGGTCAGAGTCACGGGCTACGTGACCTTTCAAATTTCCCCTCCTGCCCTATTATCCACTGAATAAGAAACTTAACTACAACCTCAAAATACAGCAAACCAGCTGCAAACCACAACTTTAACATCAATTCCTTTGCACAGTTGTTCTTTCAAGAACAGCTACGTTCTATCTATTGTCTTCCCAGCAGATCACTGAGGGCTCCTCAGACAACGGAAAGACTCAAAACCATACCAGTTCACCTTTGAACAAAAAACGAAAAGGTGAATGTCGGCAAGATCTATTTTTCTGGTTTCCGTTCACATGAAGTCCCTGCAGCGTCAGTCAACTTTTCTAGTTAAAAGATTCTCTCCCTGCTATACCTTGGAGTAACTATATGTGACATTTGCTACGATAGTGCTTTTCCTAATATGAGGTACTATCAGAAGTTTGGAAGAACAATTCAATGTCAATGCCAGCTTCTAACATAGGAAAAATAATTATGCTATTAAATAGCATCCTAGGCTACCGATTTATTTACACCATTCCAAGGCTAGAGTGGTAACTGAGGAAGTTTGCTCTTTCTTCCACTCCATACTAAAGCAATAGGTCTGAGTTGTTGCACTGTTCTGTTCAGACATGCTATGGTTTTGTGGTAGTTAAAGAATAATCGCTTTCAGAACACCTAAAGTACACCCTCTTGTGTATGTATTTGTATAATATGTATACAAATTTATTAGTCACTGCACCTGAGTTTATTCTCTCAGAAAAGCCTGCCATGAACTGTACACAGTCAAGGAAATTCACACTGGAAGATGAATGTCTGAATACTTAAAACCAGCAGCTCTCTGGCAATCCCATATTCTTCTCTGGTATTTGAATATGAATCATTTTGGTGTTGTATCAAGCCCTTAATGTTCTTTTAATGCTGAGTTTCTCATCTGAATTTCACTGGGACTTATTAAATGCAGGGTTTTTCTCTCCCTATCTCATATTGAGATGATTAGAGTAACTCTGTATAATTACGTGCATAGGGTAAATACGCTAATTGTATAATTGCAACATTCAAGTAAATCCTGGCAAACAGAGAATGTTCTTAGGGCAGGCAGGACACATACTGATAAGGTATAACAGAACTAGAAGCACTCCTCTTATTTCCCATTATTAACTTTTAGAGATAAAAGAGAATATAATTTATCTATCATCCAGGTGACTCTTCCATTCAAAGGCTGGATGGTGAGTCCCACTGTCATGAGAATGGAAGTTAAGAAAGTACCTGTAATAACTGCAGAATATCTTTGTCCAGTGGTAACATCTGTATTCTGGAAGCAGGACAACTCAAAGGTTAAATTGGGTCTACTTACTAAACTTCTCAAATCTGCAGAAGGCTGCTTGGAAATGTAAAATATTATCAGTAATTATTCATCTTTGTGGAGAAGACCTATTAGGAAAAATGAAACCAAAATTGTACTCAAGTACTGAGAGGGACAGAAAGATAGGGACACAAACCTCTCCACCCTATGGTGCTTTATTTTTTTGAAGAAAGAAACAGGGGCAAAGACACCTAAGAAAAAGGTGCAGATTTCATTTCTGCCAATGACTTGATGTGTGATGTTGGATGACTTCATTCATGTCCTTTATTTCTTTTTCTCCCTCTGCACTTAGACTGACATCTGTCATCATGCATTTGAACATCAGTCAATAGATTGGGATGTTGTACTCACCTGGGTGTCCCAGTGCTGTCATGAGTTTCATTCACACAACACTAAACAAAGAAGTTGATATTTGTCTGATAAAGGTAGGCATGACCTTCAGAGGAGTTAGGGGTGGGTGAAGAGAAGAGAGGGGAAAGGGATTTATGTTTGTCTTTAAAAAATGACAGGATTCAGCTGGGATGAGTTTCCAGTTGATTAAAAAAAAGGAAAACAAAAACCAAAAACCCCAACTCTTCAGAAATGAGCGAATGGAAATGATGCTGTCAACAACTGCAGTACTACTGGGAGCTCTCAGAACACTATTCAAGAACCAAAACCATTCAGGTTCCAACATAGTATTAAAATAATGATGACACCCATGAAAGCATTCCTTTATGAGGCAGTGGGAGACAGGTTGAGATAAAGTGCAACTTAACATCATGACCTGTTATTAGGACTGTGGATTTGTGTCCATTCTGACACAAGCCAAGATCCTTGGACTTGATCTCAGTGGGATTACTGTCAATTGTCCTCAAAGTAAAAAGTTATGGCATCCACACCTATTTTGTATGCAGAACAGATAACACTAGGCATACTTCACCCTTCTGTGCCTGTGATGAGTAGCACACCCTATAGCATATATGAATTCTTTATATAGATAAGATCTGCCGGTTCAGTCAGATATGCAAAAGTCCTGCAGCTCACTAAGAAGGGCCATAATTTTGCTTGAGGAAAGGTCAAGAACAGGTGCATGAGATGTAGGGTTTGGTGCAACAAAGCTCTACCCACATACAGCAGTTAGTAAAGAATATAACATTACCTCAAGGAACCTGGTTATTGATGACTTTTCATCTTGAGCAACTCGGCTTTGAACACCTTTGATTGAACACTGAAATAACAGGTGCTCAGGACCTCTATGAATCAGGCCTAAGTCATCCTAAACTGGCTGTATCTAGCTAGAGCCTTTTAGACTATTGGATCCCACTGCTATACGTTGTCATGTCACTAGTTTGTAGATACAGATCCCCTAGCTAATGTAGGTGCACTATATACCTGCATCACAAAAGATCTGAATCCATTTTTAAATTATCACTTATATTGGGTCACACACAAATAAATTTCCCAGAGACCTGAAGTACTGCACATCAGAAATAAGTCATTATAATCCCTGGGATCCAAGCCAAATTCTCCTACTGAAAACACATACTGTGTATTAAACCATGGATCCTTCTGTGTGACTGGTCTATTTTTCATAACACTTGGCTTACAAAGGCCCCAAAAGAAAGCAGAGAGTGAAATTGCCTGATGACCTCTTCTGCTGACAGCCCCTGCTGCTCATCTCAACTGCGTTCGATAGAACACAGCACATTCTTTTAAATATTTTATCCACTCAGTGATCATGGGTGAAAGAACGGACTAACAAGAAATGGCAAGTGAAATAACTACATTTCCGGACATGACAACACTCTTTATTTTTAATTCTACCAGGGTTGTAGATAGACATTAAGGTATGACTTCGACAAGAGATTAAATAAGTGAGTTTAGGATTTGAATTCTATTATACCCACCCTGATCTGAGAGTTCATTTGAAAACAGGAGGAGATACAAGAAAACAGGCCAAGAAATCTGGTGTTTCCTTACATTGCACCAAATGCTCTTTTTTCTGTGTGAATTTTTTCTTGTAAAAAATGCATGCATTTCTTCACAGTGACGCCTGAACCGACCATAAAGAAACAGACTATACTGATGATAGGAAAAGGTGTCTAACTAGACTGAACAAGTTAGAGTGAAATTTCCCAATAAAATATTTCTGAAAACAGTTTAGTACTCAGTGTCTGAAATACCTAAATGCAATAGTTTGTGAACAGTCTGATGGATGTTTCTATAGAAAAGAATTATAAAAGATTAGTACCATATTGTACCTACATTAATATTGTAATTCACCTGTAATATTTTTCTAATTCTATTATTTCTTTAATCCTTTATCCTAGACAGACTTAAATACCGGAATAACAACTAAAATGGGGAGGGGGTAAAAAGAGGAAGATTTTCCTCCCCTTCCCAGGAAAAAAATGTGAGAGAACTTTCAGGTTCCTGTGGCTAAAAAGCAAGTTTATCATCAAACTGGCTCAGTGTTGATTAAATATTTTTAATTTCTGTTTGTGCAAGTCCACTGTCACAAGACAAACATCCAGGTGACATTGAGCATCCTCTCACAGATCCCTCACGAGGACCCTAACCGAAGTTGTGGCTGGTGTTGGGTGACAAATGATTATTACATTTTAAGCTGTAGTTTGGAAATCTGATTTCACTGTGCTTTGGAAGAAACATGTTAGGAAAAAAAAAAAAGAAGAAAAAATGAAGATTTCTTACATTGCCAGTGGGTCAGACAGGTCTTAATGCTCTCCTGTCTACTCCTGCCTTAAATGGGTTCGAGCTGTGTGCAGAATCGCAGAGGTGCAACTACCAGTGGGTAAAGCCTCACTCCCAAGCGCCGGATTCTCTCTCCTTGCAACCAACTCTTTTAGAAAAGCACAGAGAACCTTGTACTTTGCAGACAGCCCAAATCTGAGATTCTTATAATAGAGTGTGCTCCTTGAAATCAGTTGTCCATCAGAGGCCTCAGCAGTGCTCACTAAGAATGTCAGTCTGACACAGAATTATACCCTGTGGGAAGCAACCCTGGTATAAACAGCATCCTGGCACACAGACCACAGTCTGCTGAGTTACAGCATTTTAAAGAAAAAAAAAAAGAAAAAGGAACAAAGAAACAAAAAAAGATCAAAAAAAAAGATTTCCGGGCTATGAAGCCAACGCATTAATGTAACTAGGAAAAAGCATGCGAAGCTCCAGGAAGATAGTGAGTGCCTGCTCTGGGTGCATTTGCACTGCACTTACCGTGACACATTCTGTGCCTTGGGTCTGATTCCAGCAATCCAGCCCCTTCTCCCCCATCACTGTCCCCCACAAAGAGATGAGATTATGATCATAAATTGATTTTATAAAAAGCAAGTGTGATACGACCAGAAATTAAGACAACACTTCCTCCGTGGTCATGCTGAGAACAAACTCCCGTTACCTTCAGTGAAGCCTGAAAGCTACCTAACGACCTGACAAAGCAAATCATTAGCAACATTTCACCTAGGTCTTAAAATATTTTCATTGCAAATGACTCTCCTGTTAGATGAATGCCCACTGCAGAAAGTAATTACCCTTTCTTTGAACTTGCATTTCAGAAATTTGAAACAACTAAACAAAATGACAGAGGAGAATAAGGACACACTTTTTATGACTTCCCCCCTTCCCTCTTCTGGTACCACAGCAGTAATAGAGTGAGGGGCAGGTGAACAGCCTGAATTTTCAGCATTAGAATTCAAGGAGACCGCAAAAGAGGCCATGACCAAGAAGTAGCTCTCACCAGTCATTTCTTTAAAACTGCTCCTCTGACATGTATGAACTGACAGGACAGTGTCAGTGAGCTGCCAGGGCAGTTGGGTCCCAGCTTGAAGCTCAAAGCTCTGAGGGCACATGCCAAGAGACACAACACAGAACTGCTGGCTGTCTGTAAATGCACTCCCCATGCAAAATAGTGGACAGCAAAGACAGATTCTTACAGTTCATTTAAAACATAAACCCTAACTGAAGGCTGAATTTTCTAAAAGGTTTACTTGTTATGTGTCCCAGCTAAGCTGAGTGTGAAAGCTGACAGGAGACAAAGCCATGGGATCTGGGCTGACATTTACAAGTTCTTAGACTCTCAGAAACAAACATCCACTTGTAACGGTGCCTCAGCAAATTACTGATTTATTTTTTTCTGTATGTGCATCTGCTGAGACATACAGGCTAAAATTAGGGTGAGTACTCTTTCTGTGTATGTATACATGCATGTGTATATATATGTATAAGCACACAGAGACAGATTTAAAAGGGAAAGGAAGAAAATGGAACTGTCAATTAGTAACAGTATCTTAATTCTTTGTTTTAAATTCATTTTGTGATCATTCACCCTGGGTTTGACTCATAATAAGAAGTCCCTCTCTCTGAAGAAGATGTATCCAGATGCTAATATCAGGACACCGATACAAGACCATGATATTAAAAAAAAGACTATTCTCTACACTCAGAAGTCACTATATCTCTTCTGTGAAAGAAAGAAAGTGCGTATGTGTCTCTGTATAGGATTTTTCTAGGCTTGGGAGAAAGTTATAACAGAGGATGAAAACAAAGCAACATTAATCAGTGCTTTCTTTAAGGGAAAAGAGAGAATAAAATTGGCCCTATCATAAAATATTTAAATGGGTTTTTTGTAAAACACAGTAAAACACAGGGGGTGAGCACAGCTGTGGGCACACACGGGCAGAACCCAGACCTGGGGCTCTCCGAGCCTGTCCTGTGAGAAATTCGGTGCCTCCAGCACACGCAGCACTAAATCAATAGCTTAGTGTCGCAGCCTGTCTCCTCCTCCTCAGGCCACCTAACCCAGCATGTCTCATGTCACCCTCACACACCCATCCATGCACCGCCACATGCGCCACAGCACATCAAATTCCCTCCCCGTCATGTGAGCTGCATGGGCTCTCATGCAGTGGGGACAAGTGGCTTCAGCTCAACCCGCAAGGCAGACGAGGCACATCAGGGCGATGCTGGGCTGGCAGCCTCTGCCACCCGGGCCTGGAAACATCAGCTCAGGGTCCCTGGGGTGACCCCAACCTGCATCTCGGGGCACAGCCAGAGGAAAGCTTATTGACATCACCTCTATCTTACAAATCTAACACTTATATCATTACGTCCATAAAGAGTTTCAGGGGTTTTTTAGTTAGGTTGAATTGATTTCCATGTGTTTAAAGCTAAGCACAGGTATCAGTGGGTGCAGGATCATGGCATTAATTCAGAATTAAACCACTTTGGATTTTAAGCAGCTTCAGCTTTCACTATGAGTATGTCTACCATCTCTACTAATTGCACCCAGTGGAATTTTCCAAAAGTACACCTTTATTTTGGAGGGAAGAAAAATGTACTACACAGACTTTTTAGAGGTTTGAATTTGAAAAACCCATATAGTTTTACTTAGAAAACTCCACAAGTTTTTCTACTCAGCCACTTCCAATAGTATTTTGTTGCCTCTAACTCTAAATCCTGCTCAGAGCTGCTATTTTCAGAAAAAAAGCTGCCATATATCTGATGTAATTCAGATATTGCACTGCTAAAAGTGTCTTTAAAGTGCAGATTTGGGCAAAGAACATCCTGCAGAGATTTGATGAGAAGCTTTTATACTTAAGCGATAGCCTTTGTGTTGCATACATGGAGGAGGAAATAGCTATTCAGACAGAAAAACAGTGATCTATTATTCCAGAAAAAGAAAACTCTGAACATGACAAAGATGATCAGCAGCACAAAAAGCACAGTGGATCACGGACATCTCTCGTCTGCCGAGTAACACATACTGAATGCCACCAGCTCACAACTGATTACAGTTTGCACTCTAGGATGGATATTTACTTTTTCTCATCCCTTAAGTCTGCTTTCCAACACTGTCCTAAGATGACAGAACTTTGTAGGGGTCAAGTGGAAATGAAAATAAAGGCCACTGTAACACTGTAACACTCTACAAAAAGAGTACTTTTTGTAGAGAATGAGTATTTGCGAAGACTTGTACTTAATTAGAGTTGGAGTGTGTCCCCAAAAAGGTGCATGTGTTCTCTGCTCTCTATTCTCTGTCACATCATATTTCTGCTCAACATAATGCAGCAAACCTTGGGAGTGATTTGTGGAATATATTAACATAGTTTAACGCAGTATGCATAAGATTTACATGCTAGTGCTGTAAGGAAAGGTGATAGGTCAGAATAAAATGGATGATTAAAAAAGTTCATTAATTTCTGTAGCACTATTTCAAAAAGATGTATCGGAACAGAAAACTTGACTCACTCCTTCCAAGTATCTTAATTATGCAAAACGAAAGGAACAATGCTGAAGCTGTGATCCTCCCTGCACGACCATGCATTCCTCGCACAAAGTTAGTCTCATCCTATGCACCCTTGCTGGGCCCTCCAGCTCAGCTGTCTTATCTTGTAGCTCTCATCTTCCTTTGCTCAAGTCATCTGAAATCAAAGCTCAGCATGTACTGAGGTGTTTTCCTCTTGAAGGATGGAATTACATGTAAGAATAAATCTTTTTTTCCTGGATTGGCACCCAAGGAGACACACAATGGCTTTCACTTGAGTATGTCAAGGCTGAATCATATCCAAATATCTGTACAGGATGAGGCACTCTAGGAGGCTCAGTCCCAGTTAGGTTGATGGGATTTTGTTCAGCCATCACTTCCAGTGGGGCCAAAATTACCATCCAGCATCGTCGGCTGCTTGGGGAGGGGACAGCACTGCCACAGCCCCGAGGCCTGGCTGAGATCTCCTGGCTTTGCTGCAATAAGAAACAACAGTGACCCATATAGGTAAACATCAATTTGGCCTGAATTTCAGTCTCTCTCAGCTGCGTGCACATAATTATGAATAAAACACCAGTCAGTCACCCCCGAAGCATCCATCGCAGCATTGCTGCCATTTTCCCAGTGGGTTGCTTCTTTCTGGTGGAACTAATTGACCTGTGACCTGTTTATTGCTTTACTGCCACCAATTTAGCACCAGTTTATTCATCAACATCTGGTGGTCGGAAAATTGTATTTTACATTATTAGCTCTCAAATGGATAGCTAATGCTGCTTAATGGGGCACTTATATGCTATTATAGATTCATTTTTTCTCATTTTGCTAATGAATGGAGAATCTTCATCAAATAAATATTTGCCAGTTGGCTTAATATCAAAGTCACTAATTAAAAACAGAAAAATGCTCAATATATGGAGAGCTGAATGGTGGTAGCATGTGAGTTTTAAAGAAGTATCATTTCTGCCACACTGTACTTGCATAGAGGCCAAATTGGCAATCAAGTGATCAGTGTGAGGAAGGTTGAGCTGTATTTACATATTGTCTCAGTAAAATGCTACTGATTTATTTCTCTGGTGCCAGAGACACAATATGGGCATAGCTTAAATTGGCTTATTTTCCTGGCTTTTACAAAAGAAATGGAAAAAAGAAAAATATGGAAATAAACAACCTTGGACTCAGTCCTAAAAAAACCTGATTTCCCTCCACAGACTAGCACAATTGCATTTTGCAATGGGAATGTGCATAGATAGTGTGACCTGGCATGCAGAATTCATGAAACATCTCTGCATAAACATGTGAATTTGGAGTAAACATATTTCAAGCTGACAAAGGGCAGCACTGAACTGAAAGCAGGCTACACTTCAGCATATATGCCCCAGGGCTCAGCGCCTGGCTCAGATTTGAGACAATACAAGTCAAGGCTCTGAAATGAGCTCCCCCATCCCAAGGGCCAAATAGCTTATATAGTTTAAAAGGGGTTTTTTGACTACATACACATCTATTACTGTTTGATTATTTTCAGTTATACACTAATACCTAGTGGTGTCAGCTGGCAGTATTCAATGCACAGAAACACATTAGTTTTTCTTATACCAAAAGTCTTTTCTTGTCAGTTCAAGATTCTGCAAAAGACCTTAGGGAAGCATCTTTACAAACAAAACTACTTACTGACTTCAAGAATGCAGACGTACAAATACGTTCTGTTTGCAGGACTGGAACTTGCTGCCAGTCTTATATTCCATGTGCTTGCAAATAAATGAATGTTACCATTGAATCAAATACAACGACTCACAAGTCTAAACTCACATAGGAATTCAAGTGGTTTTTTTGCCAGAGTTCAAAGATGAACGTGAGTGAAATCTATCCTGCATTACTTGCATACTCCTTCTATGAAAAGGTGCTGAGAACATTGACTCCCCATGTGATGTCTAACAAGAAGCTGTGGTTTAGATTTAAGAAGCTTTCAGCATTTAGCGTATGTCACCCATGCCGCATTTTCAGCACAATCCACATGCATCTTGAGGCACACCAGTAAAGGCATAACACACAAAAATTATTGTAATAATGCTATTAAAATGTGAGGATCTCTTTATTTTTCCCAAACCAAATAATTCCTATCATTTCAAAAGAGAACATACTCTAATCTAAAGCTACCGAAGCACACAGAAACTGTGCCAGCTCTAACATATCTATTGGCTTCATGGACCATTAAATAGCACAAATGGCACTATGAGTTATTTCTGAAAATGTCAATGCGGTTCTAATACCACAGGCAAAATTCTCCTCATCTTTGGGTGTGCACTCCCTGAGGCTAGGTCCCAGCTCAGCTCCTGAACGCCCTCTTTTTCCATCTCACTTCGCAAGATGCAAGTAGCTGGCAGCAGACACAGCCAACAGCTGTGCAACACCACAGAAACTTCAGCCCACATAGACCCCCAGATGCTACTGCAGTTTTACTGCTACAGTTTCAAAAAGCTATCAAGGGTGCTGGAAGCACAGGATGAGCACTCCTCTAGCAACAGAAAAGCATCTCATAAAAAGTAAACACCAAAGCCCAGGAAGTCATTGTAAAAGTATTTCTTTTTATGTATTTTTAGAGCTCTAATGCACTCTTTTTTGAAGAAAATAAACCAAAGAAAATAGAGAGAGGAGGAAAAAAAGCTGTGTCAGATTTACATGGGTTTGTTCTGCCACTCTTGTTTGCAGATCCATTGGCACACATATGATAAAAGTGCAGAATAATTACTGCTTCACTAATACAGATTATTTGAACCTAATGTAGAAGAGTCACAAACTTGTAATTTCTAAGAAGTCAGAATAAAACTAAGATATATGCCAGGTTTAATATCTGTAGCCTGATGCTTAAGCATAGCAATATTTGTCATGGCCTATGTCTAACACCTCTAGTTCCAAAATCCTTTATTCATCAACACCTCCATCCATTGAGTAAGGGGATTTTTTTTTTTTCCTTTCTGCTTTTTACTTTTGGTATTAAATTTTCTAATAAAAACTCAGTTTTCTATTATTTTGCATGTCTGTATTTTACATGCAACTTCATTGTGGCCATGAGAAGCATGCTTAGAGAGCTAAGAAAAAAAACCTGTGGTTTTCATTTCAGTGGACACCTCTGGTTCAGTTACAGGCAAGAAGGGGTTTGTAATTGCTAAACCTTTGATTTACACAGTAACTTGTCAAAGGAGGAACTAGTCAGATGAAAAGAGTTGATGGTTCTGCGCTGTGAATACATTCAGGCCAAATTACATCTCCGTTAAGATCCTTTCGACCTGTCCAACAGTATAAGGTGACATGGATGTTCTCCCCTCATGGGAGAACCCACCCTGGTGAACCCTCCACAAGCCGTTCTGGAAGACGTGCTATAGTGTGGTATGCCAAAGCATCTTTTTCTAAGCTTTAAATGAGAAACAAAGATGACATCAGTCTGAACAGAGTCTTAATTTGTGCCTCTGTGCACACATATTAAAGGTCAAGATCTATTTCCTTTTGTCACAAGGAAAAGTAAAGCTAACTGTGGTATCCACAGCTTATGGTACAAAACTGAATTAGTGAGGGTGAATGGAAACTAGGACAGAGGTTTTCCTCTTTGGAGCAGAGAGTGCTCTCAACAGTGAAAGGTCCTGGAGTATGTGATTTTAAGTATGATTTAGTATGTCCTTAATTCAGCTGCAGCTTCAAACCTCTTGCAACAGACACCCTCAAATTGCTGTTTAATGTCTGATGCAAAGTACATTTCATTCTAAACCTCTATTTGACTTCCACAAATCTGATGTAAACCAAGATGAATCAGCCCAAGTTTGCTGAAGGGCAGATCCAGATTGACTTACACTTAAAGGGTGGCTTCTCTCCAATTTTGTCACCGTTCAGAAACACATGCCTACAATTTTGTCCTGAGTTTGGAATTTCTGATGGCTTCTCACGTGAGCCTTTTGTTGCAAACCTTCTGAGGAACAGCTGTCAGATGGTAAAATGAATCTCTATACTGCCCCTATTACTTTCTTTTTGTAAGAAAAGTGCCTAACTTGGGGCGGGGGGGTGGGTGGGAAGAAAAAAGGAAGATCAGCAGTATGTACTGAAACACACAACACTTTAGCCAGGAAAGATCTTTTCTTTATGGATATATAAAACACACACTCTTGCAACAAGCTTGTAGCTTATTTGCTGTTCCCAGTTGGCTACTGAAAACTCCTTAAATGTTGTGTGATAGAGTAGTGATTCTTTTCTGCCTTACCGGTGTAAATTGAATATATCAAAGAGCAGAATATATTGGCAATAAAAAAGGTTTTCTTTTTGAGTTCTATCAAAATAAAATATACTTGGGAGGCTTTGAAGTTAAATTTAAAAAAAACTTTTGGAAATTGCCTTTCATTTCTGAGAGCACAATTTAAATTCAATCTGAGGGTTTGCATGAGACACCTCAGGTACTCTCTGTTCCAAATTCAGTTGACTAATGTTGCCGTAAAAGATTTGCTGAAGAATCAGGCAGATGTAATTAGAGGTTGAGGTAGCTAATACTATACATAGATCATCAAAGGATAAGTATGCACAAAGGAGATAAAGAATCTCAATACAATTGTAATAATCTCTGCAGATTAAAAAAAATAAATTACAATCATAATTAGGAAAAAGTAATGAAAGCTTACATGAGTATATGATCCGGGTTCCCTTGGTGTCTTATCACTGGCACAGGGTTTGCTGGGAGGGAGCCCTATTCAAGCCAGCACAGCCGTCCCAGACAGGGTGCCGAGGGAAACATCGCAGAGACTGAAGGGAAACAGTCCAGGCTTAAGTGGGCCACAAAACCTTACAGAAACATTATCCCAATGGTTGTGGCCTGATTCCTCTCCGAGCAGGGATCCTGTTTGGAGCTCTGTGGGTTCAGTGGGAGCAAGACAGCCCAAGGGCTGGTGGATAAACAGAAGCCGTGCCAGTGTCACCACAGAAGTGCCCAGGGCCCAGCTGCGGTGGGCTTGCACAATTAGCGTGAGATCTTCCAGAGTACACAGGGTACTGCCTAAACCCTGAATTCCTGCCTGGGTGAAACCCTGCATGACGTTTCTGTGTTGGGCACAGGTCTGAGTTTTGACCATGGAAATTCTAAGGGCTGGAGGTGATGCAGCTTCATCACAGCTCTTTTAAGCCAGGACTAACTACTGCAGGCATGACTGGAACCACTGTGCTCTTGGAGCTGGGAGTACATATGTAAACACCAGAATGACTCAGGGCCAGTAAGACTACTTTTGTATTGAAATGCAAATTTTTAAAAGGTCCTTTTTTGTTTAAATCTGCCCAAATTCACTATTTCTTCTTTAAACGTGAAACACCTTTTAATGCAGTTATAGACAGGCCATTGTATCCCCTCTGACGCTGGCAATTTATGTTAAATAGGTGGTCAGGAAAAACAGAGGTCTGTAAGGCCCTCACCAGTAATAGAATAAGTATCTTTTCAACACAAAGATGAAAACAGCGCTTTGATGGGACACAAATGGCCTCATTACTGTATGGGCATACGTCCATATTTTACGATTTTTCCTTCCCACTATGAAGGGTAGAAAAGAGGTAAAGAAAACAAATAAGGTTCACTAAAATAGCGTCACAATATTGTAATAATTACTGATATGTTGTTCTTCAAGGTGGTTGAAAGCCAAAGTGAATTGGAGGCTGGTCAGCATTACAGTGCTTACTACACAGGACACCACAATTCCATGTTCTCCCTCATGCTTCATTTATTGCACTGGGAAAGTAACTCAGGACTACATTTCTGAAGATACTTTTCACGCCTGTTGCAGTTTTCCAGAGGTGTTAGGCATTTGTCTCATCTTATCACAGAAACTCCTTTTATAATCAACATTGGGACACAGATACTGCCTTAGGATAGGAGGGATCTTTCTTTTCCGGAAGAGCATCTCTTACAATAAACAGTTCTGCTGAACAACTCACTCAGGCTGGACAACAATATTTCAGACAGCTATAGAAAAATCCCAGCCCAACTGTAAAAGAGCATTGCGTGCCTCAGAAGATCAATGTAAGGACAAATACCTGAGGCGCTCAGTTGCTATGTAAAGAGATTGTAGAGTAGATATTTGTGATAGAAGGAAGACGTTGCAGTACTGAATGCTAAATATCACATCAGCCCTTTGTCATGAACAGGCTTGTTCAGCCTTGGTAAAGTTAGAAAAATTTGCAGGCAGGTTATCAATACAGATACCAATAAGTTGGAAAAAGACTTACATGAGTCGCAGTGACACCGGCACAGCAAGCCCTTCTGTCTGGCTGCATGCCAGAACCAGTACCAGAACTCCTCTGCCCAAACACAGACATCCCTTTTCCTCTTTTGCTGGGGAATTTTAACTCTTAACAAGGGAATACAACTCTGACCTTTCTATCAGACAAGGTCTGTTCTTGCTAAGAGAGCCCAGGCACATTTATATACGGACATTACCTTCAACTGCAGAACAGTTAGCAATTTTTCCATACACTTTTGCACAGATCCAAGAACTCCAAGAGAAACGTTTTGTTCGCTTGTTTTCACATCACTGACCTTTGTATTGCCAACTCTGAAACCCACAGAGGTACCCATCCATGCAGTCATGGCTGGAAAAATGCTAACAGATATTTTCATAACAAAAGACCACCACACGTGAGTGGAAGCATGCTTTCCCATCTCCACTTGAACTGAAGTTTGGGGAGTGTGTGTCTATTTGAGACATGACAGAAAGGAAGCCAGTGAGAGTGAAAGCCACCCCTTTCCCACTGTAACATAGCTCTTTCTCACTGCAGCCTGAAGAAATCTGGAAGGATTTAGTTCCACGCATCATTAGAGATGGAATAAAACTGTAAAAGCTTAAGAAAAAGATCCAAGAGCACTCAGCATTGCATCCACTCCAAGGACCCTCTTGCAATTTATGCACTGACTGTTCTTCCTGTGAAATACATGAGTAGCCCTTGGAGCAGTCTGGGAGCCAGCATCACCACCATCCCCAAACCATGACTTTCCTCCCTCCTTCTCAGTCTTGAATCTTTAATTCCTCCATCTAAAACAGAACAGATGAAGGCAGGCAGTGTGTTACTGCCCATCTACTGCAGCTCAGTGGGTTGGCTGCTCCATAGGGAAAGAGGGACCTCCTCAAATGGAAGCAACTGAGCTTAAACATCAGTTCGAAGTGCTGATGTGGCTCTAAAGAAAATAAGGCCAGGTTAACAGGGAGAGGTAATAACTTTCATTAGCTTGATATACAGAAGCAGCTAAGCTTGCAAACACATCACAGGCTCCAGCTATAGCACGTTGGTCTAATAAAAGATATCACCCCTGCCTACAAACCTTTTGCCCTGTCTCTCAGACCATCGCTGCTACCAAAGCCCTATTACTATTGTAACACCACAGGAAAACAGCAGTGACCTGGGTTGGCTCACACATCAGAGGAAACAACTTTTTTTTCCCCAGGTAGCTCGGACCAGCACAGGCAAGGCCAGAGGTAGTCTTCAGTAGGAAGGAGGGAGGGACAGAGAAAGGAGGCAGAGCTGATCACATAGAGATAGCCCCAATGCAGGTAACAGCTCAAACATGGGCTAAGCAGGACATGCAATTGCAGTTTTGCTTCAGAACATGACCTGCATTTGGACTGCAAAGGTACTTCGGTATCAGAAAGTACACTGGCTGCCTAATTTGATTTTCAATAGAAAGTAAGTGGATTAGGGGTTAGATTTTTTAAGGGATTTAATTTCCTAAAGGGACAGAGAAGTACCCAGTGGGAGAGCATTACAACTCAATTAGGATTATAACGAAGAGCTTGTATTTGTTTTTCATAGTTACATAATTCGTAAGTGGTTGAAGGAATTTTGTACAAATAATCAAATTATAACAAACCTAAAAATGCTTGGTTTATTTTGATAGAGATCAACTGTAAGAAACTTCAGGCCAAACAAAATTTCAGAAGGTTATCAGTACCAAAAAAAATGAGGATTCAGGAAGAAGTTCTGCTGCAATAATTACCGTAACTGTTGGGGGTTTTCTATAGAAATACTGGCATTTCACTCAAGGCATTTACCCTGAAATTCTAAAATATCCAGAATAATGACAATTAACTTTTTCTTCTTTCTTCTTCTTATAAATACCTCAAAGGAATCTCAGCTTTTTGTCCTTTTTTACCCTCCCTACTGATTAATATTTTACTGTGTTCTTCCAGAGTGAAGACAAACTGTCTTGGTTCTCCAGTCTCTGTTACGCTCTGAAAAAAACTGTAGTGAAATGTAATGCTCCAAATATTACCTCACCCAATTTTGGAAGGAAAAATTACATGTATAATCCTGCCCTTTTTCCTGAAATCCTAAATTTTCCATATTTCTGAACAATTGCCAAAAGTGAATTCTACATATGAAATTATTTTCTTCTTTGGTTCTTTATACATTTTCTACAAAAAAAATCCACCTATGTGAAAAGGTAACATTTAGCAAAATTGGTTCTTGTGCCAAAAGCTTTGACTTTAATAACAGAGACTGAGGCAATCTTCTACAGATGTAGGGAAGTAAAACTCAGAATCAGGTTTTAAGATCTCTCACAGCTTTCTGATACTTCCAACTAAAGAAAAACTATTTCAGTCTAATCGTTTATTTCTTAATGAAATACAGATTATTTGGGAGTTAGCTAGCTAACAGAGGCTTGAGCCAGGACTTTGCCCCATAGCTATTTAGAAACTGTTCAGTCTAGTTAAAAACTTTCATGACATTGGTTTTGTAAGTATGTTTCTTAAAAACTGTAAAGTAATAGCATAACTTTCTAAGGAATGCCATTTTCACTGTGGAATGCTGTAAAATTCCTCCCCTGAGGTAGCTATGTTATCTCTTTGCATTTAAAAACAATAAATTGAAAGTTAAAAATAAAAGAAAGAGGAAAAGGTGGAAGAAATAGGTGGAAAGGCATTGAAGCTGTAGCAGTTCTGACAAATCATCCTGGCATATAGTCCCAGTGGTGATGAGAAATTGTTCTGTGCATTTTATTTATTTTTTTTATATGCCAGAACAAAAAGTGTACTTGAGGCAAAGTTGTAGAATATTGTTAAATTAGTGGGCTTATTTTATTAATGCCCATCAGCATGCAGTGATGAAAAAGGATTATTCTAATACACAACCAGTGTGGGAAAACATGGTATTACATATCCCAGTGCTGCAGTCTGTTACATGTACTTTATGCATGTAAGTAATCACTCCATGGTTTAATACAATATCCTAAGATACTTATTCTATACTTGGAATTACATATATTGTTTTTTCTTCCTTTAATGGATAAGTCTAGTGACCTATATTTACAGTACATTACATCAAATCCAATAGACTACTTTCCGTATTTTGGTCTTTGAATGAAGCATTCATGTGTGCTTTCTACCCTGTCCCCTTATGAATTAGATAAATGACTTGGTATCAATTAAACATGTAGAATATAATTCACCAAGGCATATTCTTTAACAGAAACTGAACTTCACTGTCATTCATCCCCAAGGCAGTATTTGAGGCCAGCAGAAGAAACCTAATGCACACAATTCTCCTGATAAGAGGAGTGAAAATTAGAAGCATAGAAGTTTGCTTAAGCAGACTCAAGTATCCCTGGAAACGAGTAACTAAAGCCAGACAAACCTTGCATGCTTCAGTTCACAGTGGGTTCGTAAACCAAATTCTGTTTTTCTGTTCACAGAGTTTGGACTCTTGCCTGAAGAGTCAAGTTAGATTAATTTAAATCTCGAATTAAAAATTCACATGTAAGACAAGGAGAGGCTGTTGTGATGTAATGCAGGACAGAGCAGATGCAAATAACAGCCCAGGTTTAACTGAAAGATGCAGGTATGCATGTCAAATCACCTTGTGCACAGATTTTCTACTCGTCTTTAAACATTCTGCAAAGGATACACACGCACATGGAGAACAAGATCTTATAATACCATCTCAAGTCAGGGTTGATTTGTGTGCATGGATGAGATGTTTTTCATGGTTTCACTTTCATAGCTAAATCCAAGCTTAGCAGCAACTTCTATACACTAGTTCAATATTGGCTGTTTTGTATTTTCTGAAATTTTGATTTGGGCACAAAATGCAACAAGAACAAAAATACTGTGTGTTTTCATTTATTCTCATTTTGTTTCCAGAGGGAGAAGAAATCTCACAGTTAGACTCTATTAGCCCGCTTTCATAGCAATGCCATTAGTAAAATGTCATTTTGATTTGAACCAACTACAACCTACTTCAGAAAAAAAAAAATCCATGCTGCATACACTATATATCAGTGTATGCATATATATATATATCTCTGAGAACTTTTCACAAGCTGGTAAACTGTGTAATGGTGTTTATATATGAGCATGGCTTAATTAGCTACATAATGAAAAGAGCAATGAAAATGCAAAAGGAGGTTAGGAAGGGCTGAGCTGCAAGAGGAAACTGGATGTTGACACATCTTGGGAATACTGAAGTTTGTATAATAAGGTCAAATTCTCACCTCACATTGATAAATAGACCATTACATAAATAAAAGACTGTGTGTGGTCCTTATTATACAGACTTGTAAGCTCACTGAAGAAGACAAGAATGATGAATAGTTCCTCGAACAGCACTGAATTAGCAGCAATGCTCCGCAGAGAGGCAGTTCAGATCTGCAGTTTAGCTTGCGTTGCATGAAACAACTGCCACCCTTTTAAGCCATTGTGGTGGAAGAATGTTTTCATAGTGACATATTTAGGTGTTGGAAAAGCTGCCCCGAGGCACAAAATATTGTCTGTGAGAAGCATGAAGGAAAACAGCACCATCTTTTAGTTCAAACCAGCAGTTTCTAGCATGTGCTGAATATGCAGGGAGTGGTTCACTTACGAGCGAAGATCCTGCCTGCCTAAAGCTGCAGCTCCTGGAGAAGAAGATTATGCAGCTCAGGAACTGGTCCAGTGAAAGGAGGTTTTGTTATCTGAAAATGCATTGACAGCAAGCTGAAAACAGTCCCACAGTTGTCATGCAAAATGTTTAGGCCCATAACAAAATAGGACAAGAAATTAAGGGAAAAACTAAAAGGCAGCAAAAGCTCAGCCACAGCAGTCAGAAAAAATTGTCTGGGATGAAAAGGATGAAAAGAAGAGTAAAACAGCATCAACAGTGAATCATGCCCATAGCTACTGATTTAAGAGCACTACAGTGCATGAGGGCCTTACTTATGTGATGCTGAACATTGGACAGCCATGGTCAGAACTGCTCATACAGGGTCTAACTTGACCCAAACGTGTTAGAACTATGTGCAAGTCCTCTGTTGTTATCTGACAATCCACTGGCTGTGCTGGCTGCAGAGGCAAGCGTGCTCACCTGTGCTACTACCACCACCCTGCAAGCTCTTCTGGATCTACCTTAAGAAATCAATTAGCTGCTCCACAGAGATAAAGAGGCCTTTCAAGTTCTCCAGTATCCTATGAAAAGTGTCATAAACTCTTCAGCAATTACCTCTGGTATGTGGAAGAAAAACGAACAAAATCTGAAATTCAGTTGTATATTTGCTAACTGATTGAATTATACTGTCAGGATGTAGTCTTCTCTTGGATGCATTTTCTTTCTGCCTAGAGATATCTCATATAAACTGAGGTGCACTGGCTAAGATAAACATTTGACTGAGATTTAATTCTCTGGCTCCTTAATTGGTCTTTCATCTGGTTCACTATTGTATATTTATTTATACAGCACATAGTAGTTGACTTCTAATTAGTTTAGAATCAGAACCAAGTTTCAAATACTCAGGTACTATTTGCACTGGAGTCAGAAGTGCTACCAAGTACTAGACATAAATTAATGTCTATGCCTCAGCTGCCTTCCCAACCTGAGCATTCAAACTCTTTTCCATTACTCCTCAAGACCCAGAAAACACCAACAGGTCACTCCTTTATTATAAGGGTCAAGAGGACTTCACAGAAATTAGGCTATTTCTAAAATAATTTAGAAGTTTGACTATCACCTTATAAATGTCAGTGCTAGCTTTCCAAGATCCTAACACTTAACTCAGTAAGCTTTTCTGAGTTACTTAAAAAAAAAAAAAATCAAATAAATACATACCAATAAAAGCATAGCAACCCCATTTAATTCTGTTCCCCTAGTATGCCAGATGCTAATTAGGAGCTGGCCCTCATCACATAATGTGGATTCCAGATTTGCACTTTACCAAATCACGGAAAGCCAAATTCCAAGCCAGGATTTCATTCTAGCCTACCCTAATGGCTGCAAAAAGCTGCACAGTTGAGATCTGGATCAGATTCAAAACTTTCCCAAAATGTATCTGTGTTCACATCCTGATTTTTGATTCCAGCTCATCTCTAATTATAATTATTACACAGAATGTCAGATCTCAGGTTATGCTCTTTAAAGTTCTCCCTATAAACAATTAATTAGCTTGCTGCAGCCTTTCTATAAATAGCTTGTGCATATAAATTATTCTCATCTGCTCAGACAAACAAAATCCCTGCCTTCTGATTTTCTCTAGTGGACTGCAGCTGTTAGGCAGTCAGACACACATGTGTGTGCTCTTCACATTCAGAGTTAAAAATAAGATTATGGGGCTAATTGACAAAATTTTTTGTATCGAATTAATGCTTGAGAAATCAGGTTTTCCCCAGAAAATGTCTGAAAGCAGCATTTTATCAACTTAATAACTCCGCTAGAGAGCTGGCTCCCAGACCAGCTGAAATGCTGTTCAGCCAAACAGCATGTATTCCTTGTTTTGAGACATCATGCTATTATGGGACAGGATACATATGGCTGCCCAAATTAATTTTGCTGACAGGTCTTCCAAACTCATCCTGTAGGTGCTGACAGGCAAGATCGGTCCAAAGCTTCCTCCAACAAGCAGGGAGCTACCTCTCCTCTCTCGAAATGTATACTTCACTTCCCTACCAAAGGTTTTCACCTCCCATAGTAGAGCTGCCCAAGTAAAGTGTGTAGTCACTCCTCTGCCATGTTAGGGCATAGTCCTGTGACTTAGCTTCATTTACAGATTAATTGGATTTACACAAAGACACCCTTTGCCATGCGCAAATGTGAGGTAGGCTGGTATAGGCAGACTGCTATAGCAATCAGACCAAAAATTGCAACAGTCATGAACGTACAAAGTGAACATAGATATGAATTTACCAGAACCAGATACCATAACCATTCCTCTTAGTCTGCATGCACCTACCTGCGAGATGTGCATACCAATAATCTTTGTCTCATTCCTATGTTGAGACTGAGTAAGGATTATTAGTAAAGCACTTCGGAAGATTGTAAACCAGTGCAAAAAAGCGTTATGATCATTTTGAAACACTAATCTATATGTTTTTCCCCACAGTCTAGCATACAATCATCATTGCGCCCAGCCAGAGAGGAGAAAGCAGGATTACTGGACATTTTAATGTTTCACAGCATAATACTGCTATCATAGTGGGAACAGCAAGGCACTGAGGAGATTGCCCTTTTTTTATGGCCTTCAAGCTCAGATGGGAATCAGTCTTGTTATATTCCTCAGACCCAGCAGACAGAGCCCAGGATGAGCAGAGCTTTCCCAAGCTTCCTGGCAATTATGCTATTTCAGGCTGAGTGACACGCCACCAAGCACACCACGCATCTCTAAGCTCCACAATCCCTTCATCTATTTATTACTGCTTTTCAGAAAGACCACTGTGAAGCCCAAGTGTATGGGGGAAACCTCTTCATCAACAGTGCTTTCAATGGGCCCTTTGTGGTTGCATGGCTGTCCAGGACACAGCTGGGGAGCTGAGTTCTGCTTTTGGCATGATTTGTTGGGTGTCCTTGGGCAAGTCCCTTTTTCCCTGGGTCACCTGCATAAAGGATCATAATACTAGCTCACATGAAACATTCCGAGACCACTTTTAAGGAGCTAGATCCTATTGTATAAGAAAACACCAGCAGATGTTAAGGATAATGTCCCATCTATTTTTATTTGGAAAAATATAGAATCATTAAAATCCATTAGCCTTTATCCTTCCCTCTGAAAAGCTTTTTTGTATACATATTTTTGCTGTCCATAGTTGGGGAGATTTAACAAGGCAAGTTTGAACCCAAAAAAAGTCACACTGTACTGAAATGTGCTTTCAACTATCCACAGGTGCACACCATATGGCAAAAATGTGGTTATGAGAAGGTATAGCTCCAAACCGTAAATACATTCATGTCAATATGCTCTGATACACAAGCTGGGTCACTGGGATTTCTTCTAGTCTTGGCTTTTGTCAGATGGGTAAAGCTTGCTTGCCTCAATGCCTGTTAAATCAGAGAAGCTCAGTAAGTGCAAACACGGAGGTTCAGACTAGTCTGAGCAAACCAGCAGAGATAGAAAGAACAAGTATCTCTGGAATCAGTCACCCGGCTTAGCAACCACTACTACCCTCCTTGTTTCTTGCCTCTCCACATTAAAATTCCTTGGAGTGGGAGAGCACTTTGTTGTATTTGCAAATTAATATACTACAGCCATGTTCCTTGTACATATTAAAAAACCCTGCAATTAACTACCAAGCTGGCTAGCCAATTGAAGAATAGATTTGATTCTGTTTTTTCACGTTACCAAGCCTATTTAATTTAAGGTTTGCAAAAAGTAGACTTGATGACTCCTGCTTTGTTCTCTCCAATATTCAAACCATTGCAAACAGTAGTGTAAAATATTACCAAACTATGTGCAAAATAAATATATTATATTCGCTACATAATAAATAGGATGAAAACCAACAGGGAATCAGATAGCCTTTTGATGTGGACTTTGGGACCAGAGTGACATAGACGACTTCAAAACCTGAAGCTCAACTCCATTTTGTGTCAAAAACTTCAAGGAGAAAATTTACTGATTGTTGGCCTCTCATTCCAAAAAGGCTGGGTTTTTTTAGATGTATAGGGCTTTTTTTTGGTTTTTTTTTTTTTAATATTTGCTACAAATGAGTTGTTTCCAGTTTAATGGGGGGGGGAAGAAATAAGGGAAAGCTGCACTGAAAATTAGGAGACGAAACTGGGCAGAGTAACTCTTGAGGCACACTGCCAAAAAAAAAAAATCCAGGAGAGAGAGTATTTCTGAAATACTAGTCACAGACCAGGCAGAGAGGTGGTTCTCTATTTCCACAGCTTATATGAACAGAAATGACACCTGGATATCACTGGTAAAGAACTGACAGGAAGACAGAATTTCAAAAGCACTGAAAATTGGTCTTATTGCTCCCAGTGCCGTCCATTATCGTAAACCAAGCTGGATCAGCACCGGATATTTTGCAACTCTAATAAGCTCCACTGAAAACACAGATTTGATTAAATTCAATAGTTTGGGAAAAATGAATGCATACTAACACTTTGATGTTATTTTAATAGAATTTTGCTGGCTCTATTCATCCACTCTCCTGGGCTAACTCGCTTTTTTTAAGCAAGTGAAAGGGATTGAATTTTATTCAGGACATGTGTGTCACAAAGAAGAAGCAAGTATCTTTTAGAATCCTGCTTTGAAAATGGTAACAAGGATGGGTTAGTTACTGATATTGGTTTCTAAAGTATATACATTAGCATTGTGTTTCAAACAGTTTTACTGCTTTCAAACATTACTCTTCATCTCCCTCACATTTAAAATGTCCCTGACACATGAGTTTTTCTTCTGCTTTGTCAAATTATTTATCTTTTGACATTTTGTTTTTGTATTTCATGAAGGCCCCCAAAGCAGTAGTCTGTGTGAACTAAAAAATTAGCATTATTCTATAGGTGAAAACCTATCTTTTGTTTTGCTATTTCATATCACTCAATAACATGAAATGCCAACTTGTCTTGTTGATTCTTAGCCTTTTTTACTTCAACTATTTAAATGGTTTAAAGACTCGCACAATAAAGTCTCATAAAGTCTCGATTATTCTTCATTCATCTATACTAAACTGTTTTAGTCAACAATTGACCTTGATCTATTACAAGTCTCATTGCATCTGGTTACATTTGCTCTTGGAATTTATTGCTCTTCTTTCATCCACGCTTTTGACCAATACTAATCTACTCTGTTTTTCATTTTCTAAGCATCCCACATAGTTCAGAACCTTATTGATATTCTGGATTCATATGTTCTGATTTATTTGAGTTTCTCCTAACTATCACTGCAGACAAAGGCAGCTTTATTGTAGAACACTAATTGGAAATGGAAAAGTGCTACTTTGTTAGACTGTATTATGAATTCCTCTCCCATCTCCCCAAAGCAAAGTGGTTCTATTATGTGTTTTGGATTATAGACCCCAGACTAAAACCTGCGCATATTCAAGTCTCACCAAGCAACAGCACAAATCCCAAGCAGAGACCAGAAAAGTCACAATTGGCAGCTGTTGAATTTGTATCAGCTGGTAACTGAGGTAAACCGTATCATTGCCAAGCATGGTTTATCTTTCAGTGCAGCCACCAAGATCTGAATTAAACAAGACCAATTTTTTTTCTAATTAGAAATGAGGAGGATGCAATGAGCATCCATTCTAGACACTTTTCTGAGGGGGCATCACATGGAAGCAAATATGTAAACACACAAAGCAGGCCAGCTTGCCAGAGACATTGTAGAAGTTCAAGCAATTGAAACATTGATTACAAGATATTAAAAAAGAAAGGGGTTTTTTTTTGTTTTTTTAATCCATTAGGCCCCTGTGTGGGAGAAGATGGGGTCACTGAACCAATCCTCTGCTCTAGCACAAAACCCACATGGCTCAGCAGGGGAGGGACTGCTGGTTTCCACACATCCATCTTCCATCCTGTTAGAAAGCAGGCTGGGATTAAATCCATCCTCCTGCACAAGCACTGTGTGAGGGCAGAGTTTGAACTCTGTCATCTCTGCAGCCTTGGGCGGGATGGGGTAAGGGGGTGGGAGTCTAATTTTTTACCAGCAGACCACAACAGAAGAGTAAACTTCTAGGGAAATGTTTCTTTAACAATAAATGTCAGCTCATTACTACAGCTGACATTATTATCAGCATCATTATTAGAAAAGTATAAATTCTGGTGAAATTCTGATTTAGGGAAAAGTCTTTGAAACACTGATTTTTCCTTTTAGAAAAATAATTTAATTTTATACTATATTTTTAATTCAGAGTTCCACAGCAATCCACATGTACTTACTTTAACCTATATCTCTCTATAGGTTCTTTTTTTCTAAAATAGGGGTTTAGAAAAAATACAAGTTAATTTGCTTTGCTTTTTCCATTACGAGGAAAAATTCCCATCTAGCTCTAATTGATGTTTATCTTCATAGATTTCTTTATCACCATCAACCTCCAGACAAATCATGCTCCAGCTGAAGGTGAAGTGGTTTCTATAGGGTGTTATATCATATCAGTATGCCACATTGAAGATTTGCTGGGTATGTGTAGCATCAATCCAGTGTGGTGCTCCTGCTCTATCACATTTCGCTAACATAACAACTAAAAAAGAAAAGGTAAATGTAAATGAAATATCCAGCTCACACAATTTGGAAATCACTGGTCGTTCATAACTTCTCCATTTGTTCTGGGGGTTTTTTTTGCAATTCTTCAATTTTATTTTATTTTTTCTTTGTCTTCTAGTTCCTCATCTTACCAAATGAAATCATATGAGCACATGGATTCTCCTTGCAGTACTAAAGATCTACTTGAAGACCTGTGAGGACATTGACTTCCTACCTGCCCGTACAAAGCTTAGCATTGTTATGACAGGATTAAATATTTAGTAACATAATAAAATGCGAAAATGAACTATAATAGCATTACTGCTATTGGGTTACCCCTGCTCAGGATCTGTATTGCATTTTTTGCAACTGCATAGTCATCCATTTTTATTAATAAATGTAAATTTAGAAATCAATATGTTCACCCATATTAAAATCCTTCATTTCTAAACAGGTTTATTTTCACCATAGTAGTTTTTTTTTTCCTCTACTGTATTCCTAAATGTTTTTCTAATGTTAAAATACTTTCTATAGAAATGGTTTGACATTTTCTTTGCTATGTACTAAATCAAGAAACCTAAATCCCAAAGAATTGTTTAATGACTGCTTATGTCTGAGGGAAACCAGGGTTAAAGTGCAATTTTTCAAGTAAGCAGCATGCTGATGCTCACTAAAGTGATACAGATTATTTTAGATAGGAGTAACTGAGCTGGGTAATTCATCTAACCTACCTGACCTGACAACTCCTTTCATTATTTTAGAACAGTAATTGAGATGCCAGAACACGTGATGATGATGACATAAGATGACAATATTGGCCCACTTCAACCAGCCTCCATGTCTACATCAATGAGTGATACTACAGGCTCACAGCTTAGCCACAGACAAGGTCCAAAATGCTTATCCTCCTCTGCCTTTCTTTTCAGAGGATGAGACAACTCCAGGGATTAATGTGTGAATTACCTTGAACTCCTTTTCTCATTGTCATAAGCAATGAAGTGCCTCAGGAACAGTCCTGAAATTGGCTAAGGGCCATATGCCACCACTCACCCTTTCCTGCCCCCTTATTTGTTTCAGTGGTGAGAGGACTGCTGGCTCACTTCACCTCTTCCACCAGTTCTTTTCCCGCTGCCAACTGGGCCACCTACTCCTGTTGACAGCCAGAGAAGTGGAGGCAAGGCTCTTCCTATTCCCTTCAATTCACTCCCATATGAAGGGGAGAAAAGGGCAAGCATTTAGGCCATGTTTTAAGTCATTTTCCTTCCTCTTTACTGCCTGCATATCCTAGGCTTATAGTTCTGCAGCTTCCTTAAAACAGCTGAGAAGAGAGACCTCTGCTTTATAGACTTCAAGTCCACCCTTTGTGATGACCACCTTTAGCAGCCTCCATACAGCTAAAAGTCAGGTTAGACAAAGAGTGTTTTGTCCTCCTTCTTTGTCTAACCGAATATGTGCTTCCCTTTAAATGAGTGCTTAATCCTCACATTAACAGTTTTCTCTCCTAGACTTGCTTCTTGTTGCAAAATCACCTCCTGTGGTTTTAGGCAGAGAACCACAGCTAAGGCTACAACCAAAAGGATGCTCAGAGAATATAATAGAACCTGTAGTTTAACACAGGGATGTATAAATAACATATGATATGAAACAGAATTAAAGCAGTAAGTAGAAACACATCAAGCAAGCAGTCACAGTACTGAATTGAAAAGCAGGGGGAAAAGCAATAGCTGTAGATAACACACTGCGTGTGCTGGAGGGCCTACAGAGATTTCAAAGATAGTTTAAAAAAAAAAAAAAAAAAGACACTTCAACATCTCTAGATCTAAGAATCTAAGACACTCCTAAAGATATTTTCTCCAAGTGAAGCCTAAAATGAAGCACTTCAGCATGAAAATGAAACTATCTGTTTAGCATTCTTTCTGGAGAACTCAAGTATCTCTGGAAGCTCACATTCTCCTTCAGAGCATCACACAGCTGTGGAAATGAGAAAGAAAATATAAAGCAAGACTTGCAATGGATATAAAAATACTATGGAGGTAGTGGGGATCTACTATAGATATCTACCGTGGATAACCCAGCTGATCCGCTCTGCCTTACTGTAAATTCTTAGCAGTGCCACAGAGGAAAAATACAGCCACAGATATTCAGAATAAGCAACACCCAATGGTGAAACGTTTATTTCAAAGAGAAGAAACTGAAATCCAACGTTTCTGTAGCTATAAACACCTTTAATTAGAAAGCTTATTTCACTTCCTGGATATTCAGAGAACTACTCACTGGCCTCAAGCTAATTTCATTTTCCAATCTCATAAGACAGTAGGAGCTACACATAAAATGACAAAAAATTACACCAGTGTGTTTTGTTAGAAAAAGAATTGCACTCTTCACAGTAAGGTGTGATTCTGGAAATATTTTCCTACAGAGGTGTTTGGGTGCTAAAGGGAAGTAAAAAGTTACTGGCAGCAAACTCAGAATATTCTCTTTGTCACCAGAAGTCCAGGAGCCTGGACTGATGCAAAGTAACAGAGCTCCAGCAAAGCCAAAGACAATTCCCTGGTGATAACACTGGATGCTTCAATGGGGTTACTGCACTCAGTGACTGGTTGGGAGGCAAATAAGCACAAGTGTGTCATTCTACTTCTAGAGTTAGTGTGATAGAGCGATCCCCCTCAATACCATGTAAGTGGCATCAAGATTCATGAAATCACAGTAAGAGGATTTTGTGATTAATATATCTGATCACATATCATACTGCCTGACTTCACCCTGCTGTATTAGGCTAAATGAGGGAAAGGGATGTCTTGTTTTTCTTATAATTTGGAGAGAGAAAAAAGAATCCTACACTATCACTTGATTTCTACCATATGGGTTAAATATTTAAAGCACCCATTGCTGGAATGGCTCTCTGAAAAGAACACTAAATTCTTCAGCTTTGACAGGCAAAGTCAGTGATTGGCATTTCAAAATAAAAAAGACTGGAAAGAATATAAAACCCAAACAATAAACCTTTCACATTGGCTGTATTGTCACAAAGCTCCTTCTCTTCATCAGCGTGATGCCAGGTATATTCACTGTCTCCCCAGAAGCTTTAAATAATAACACGAAGGAAAAGATGAGAACTTAATCTATTCCTCTCTAGGGCAACTTTTAACACTAACTTTTCTCTACCGAGATCCTCTCAGTTGACTTCCAGGCTGACACAGCTGATTTACACTGGATTAAAGCATTGGTTTCTTTCTGTGAAGATGACACACCAATGTCCCTGGCTTAAAGCAGACCTTTGGAGTTTTGAACAAAAATCCCTCTTCCCATTCAATCCTTTTTTGTCGTGATTACAGAACAGAACATGCGTTGCTAGAATATGCAACGAGATGTCCATAAAACAGGAATGGGGACATGCAATTGTCTGGTATAATTTCTGAATGCCAGCAAATTAGAGTTGACCAGACAATGACAATTTCATTTTGTGAGAACTTTCAATGTAACCACAACAAAACGTGGAAAATATTTTCCAAATGCTTTTGTTCCAATGCAAAACAGAAAACAAACCCATTTCAAAATCTTGCCATGAAAACAAAATCAGACAAAAATGTCTACTTTCAGAATAAAATCTGAGCTTTTCCATTTGGAAAGAGGAAGCAAGGGTGTTTTAGCTGTTATGAAGCAATATGGAAAATTCAAGCTCCTGTTTCTCATCCCAGATCAGTATCGCAGTAAGTCAGCGATCACCCCTTCTCAGCGGATCATTGAAATACTTAAGTCTCCATAAAACATTGTAGCGTCACAGAATGCATATTTGGCAAATGGAAATTCTCTGATTTAGCCAGCACTAGTAGAAACCTGTTCTTCCACTCTTCCAGAAATTTAAGGAAATTTTTCTTATAAAAATGAGTAACGAATATGAGTAAGCAGAGTTACCTGTGTGCAGAAGCAACATTGGGCTAAATTCTTCCCTGTGACTGCTTGCTGCTGCCATAATTCTGTCTTAAGTACAAATGACTGCACTGCTTTCAAATAACTTGCTATAAATGCTATTTGCTGGAAGAGAGGATAAGTGCTAGCAGCTATAATTCAAAAGCAATAAAAGCTGCACACATTCCCCAGCAACACAACAAATATGAGACAGACCTGCACTTACAACAACAACAGATAGCTAGAATAGTTCAAATTGTTTATTCCTCCAAGAGCAAGAAGAAGGGAAAAAATATCTGGTAGCTCTTCAATGAAATACATTGAGCAATTATGTTAGTAAGAAACAAGAGCATTCCCTGTGTTGGTTAGGCTGTAGAAAAGGGATTCTATAGAATAAAATATCTGCAGCTCAGTGAGCATCGTAACAGGACATTTAAACAGGGACGTGTGAGACACGAAGTAATTTGCTCTACACAGCTTCAGTGAGAGTCCTGTGTCCAGCTTGGAGCACCACATCTTAGCAAATATGCAGACCAGTTTGGAAGGATGCCAGCATAGAACAGTAAGGATGAACTTGAGTGTGGAAGTTTTGCCCCCTGAGGCAAGACCGAAAGAATTGAAAATTTGCTAAGTCTATAAAAACACAGTTGGAAAATCCTGGAAAAAGAAGGCCTGAGTAAGAGTTTTATCTTGATTCTGTCTGTCAGTGACCCAAGCCACTGCCCGAGTATACTCAGCAGTCTGGAAGACAAAATTATTGAAAATGTATGAGAGGGTTTTACCCCTGTAGATCTGAATTTTGCCAGTGAAGTCAATCTTGACAGTAAAGTTTCCCTCTTGATGTCTATCTCAGTGGATCAGAGGATTCACTTTTTAAAGCTTTTTGCCCAGATCTGAGGAATATCCTATGTAAAGCAGGCAACAATAGACCATTATTTTAAATTTGTGAAACTGAAACATCCAGAGTTCCACTAAATATATAGTCCACTTCCTCAAGCTTGGTATCTTAGACACATCCCTGCAGAAATATCCTTAATGCTCCAATTCAGCAAGCATTTAACGTCCATTAAACCAGTCACAAGTTCCATAAGACTGAATGGATTTAAACATACTCTGCTGAAATGAATACTAAAAGTAAAGCTCCCACCATTTTGGAAAAGTTCCTTTGAACAAGATATGTATGAAGCCCATAGAAGGGATAGTATAAACATCTTAAAGCTTAAAACAGAATCAGATTTGCTGAAACAGGAGCAGCAAGGTGATGAAAAAACCATATATTTTTCAAGCTTAGACAGCCAGGCCAAATCAGCTGCAGCAGCCTTTCACCTTTTATAGCTTAAGGATAATTTCCACCTCGCTTAAGGACTATACTTCTCGGAGCTCTCCCTGCCATATTCGTGCTGAGCCCTGTGCCTCCTATACGCCAACCAGAAGGCAGGAGAAGGTTTGCATTGAATATCGCTATATATTATCCCAGAAAAGGTTTTTCCTCAATTCTACCACTGGTGATCAGGCAATTCTGAAAATAACCCATCATCACAGTTTAGCAGAAACCAATTACGAAAAGCTGTGGAAAGGTTTCTTCAGTTGAGTAAGTTACTGCGCGCGTAAGCATAGGACTGTACCTGTTATAATTATTGACTTGAGTGACAATGGAGGAACTGTTCTTCACATTAACCTTCCAATCTTGGGGGCTAAACCAAAAAGTGCCTTAATGTATTTGTTGCTCCACCTCCCATACGGTTTCACAGACTTCAGCAGAATAAAGCTGATTTATACTGCTCAGCACCGGTCCAACACACGCAGGAAACATTGCTAAGGAATCACAGGTTTTGTCTGTACCTTTTCCTCTTTGTAATCCGCGAAAATCCTTTTTATGCTGATCTCTAATGCACGGTGTTAAACCTGCCTGGGCCAATAGATAATACTAAAATACAGGAGCGCTGCTGCGGGCTTCCAGTTCATCATAATCATGCTCCTGACTCCCAAAATTATCAACAGGGTTGGGAACAAAAGAAAATGCTGGGGCAAAGACGGAAGGTGTCACACGGGGTGCACAGATCTGCCTAGAGCACAGAAGCACTGGCAGAGCTGGGACCAGAGGGAATATCAGTACCTCCTTTGCACAGCCTTGCTTAGAAGAGCTTGCTGGTCTTCAACTACGATCCTTCCATAATCTGTAGTGTTACTGAAACATCACCAGAGGATATTTTCCTTTCCTTTCATTGCTGTCCTTTGTAGCACAGCTCAGAAAGTATAAATCAAAGCAGCATGGAAATCACATTTCCTCCCTGCCTCTGGAATGATTTCATCATCTCTTTTTCTATTCAGCCTGTGAAACAGCTAATGCTCTTCTTTTATTTTCAATCCCTTCGTGGATTTTAGGTTACCTGTACTACTGACCTATTTACAACCAAGTGCCAAACTAAAACATAACGTGGCAACAGGTTTAGTAGCCCTTGTCAGTCTAAAGAGATTAAAAACAAAACAAACCCTGCCCCAAAAAAATAAAAACAATCTGGGGTTTTTGCACCCCCAAGGACAATGTTTCAAATCTGAAATTCAGCCACTTGTACCAAAAGAGGCACAAGCAATTTTTTTATATTTTTAAAAAAGTTAGCTAGTATTTAAGCTACTCAGTTAAGGAGATAGCACAAGTCAAATACAGAATAAGCCAAGCTAAGATTAAGATGGAAGTTTCCAGCCTGACAATAAGGGGCATCATCCACTACACAACCACTGAAGAACCCCCATGCTATTTCTGGCATTTCTGCCCTATGCAGGTGTGATCGGTACCCCCTGCTCCCGACCCCTGGTAATGTCTGTCCCCTTAGTGTCAGGTGACAGAATCACACGCATTTAGAAAGACAGCCTCACTCATTTTTGCTGTCACACAGAACACTGATGTGAACATTAAAAATCTTGTAGAATTGTTCCTTTGTCTCTTTGACTACATCAGTTGTTTATGTATAAGCTGCCCAAAGTACCTCACATGTAATTAAACATAATCTTCAATAACACTAAATAATATTCAATATAAACAAACAAATAAGAGTAAGCGCTTGCAGTGAAGTAGGAGAAATCCAATAGAATTAAAACTTTGTAATCAATTTATTATAAGAGTGATTAGCAAAAAATCTTGGGGAGAAGGATTAAGAAGCCATTTCAGAAATACCTGAGCACCATTAGCTCGGTGTCCTCCTCACAGGTGAACAGGTTTTGGAAGACCATGTTCATGGCGCATATGTTGCATTAGGAAATGGATAAACATGCAAAAAGTGAAGTGAATGGGATTCAGAAATTCCACCTGTCTTTCACAGTGATGTCTTTTATAACACTTTTATGATGCAGAAGTATTTTCTTTGGAAATGGAGTGCCATATTAAATGTAAGCATATGGAATTTATAGTGAAACAGGTTATCACTAGTGAAATTATGAAGCTATTACATCTTGTTACTCCCAAATACGTTAGCTTACTTTTTGTTAGTCATTTGCAATAAGACAGTCAAAGTCATCTTGATAATTGATGTGCTGACCTGCCCTAAATGCGATGCCTCTGGTCTTGAAATTTCACCATGATTTCCTCTACAGGGATTTAATTAGGAGATGTGCTCCAAGGCACTCGCTCCACATTTCTGCATCTTCTAAGAATGACCTTTGATTTGTTGATTTTCATTTGCTTAAACACATCCTGAAACAAATTTTGCAAACTGAATTAATTTTCATTTGCACTTTACCATTTATGTTAAAATGGGCCAGCGCTCTAACTTCCTTTGTAAAGACTGGCTTCTAAAAAAGAAATTTCCTAAAGTTTAAATCATTCACCGTAATGTCTGTGAAATGTGTATAATGATTGCTATTAGAAGTCATCATCTAGGGCAAAATACTAAATACATAAACCCACAAGAATTCACAGTAATTCAAAATACATTTTTCTTCCTGGAGAATCTAATTTTAGCTACTAAAAGACCATCATAGCATTAATACTAATGTTTTTATTGTACATGACCTAAACTGTTGTTCAGAAAAACCCCAGGCAACTCACTTAAAAGTGCAATTGCTCTCCTTAGATCAATATGAAAAAAGCAAAATCTAGAAGAGAAAGCAGGGAGGAAGGTATAGCTTTGTTGTATGCTCTACCTGCAAAATGAGCTCATGGGGGTTTATTCACTCTAAAGATGGGTTTCATAGCACCGATAACAACGCGCTGTTAAAAACTACACTGAAAGCAATGGGTGCTGGGACTTTCAAGCATAGGGATGCACATTTAGCAGAAGCCACTTGGCTAGTTAACACTAGAGGCTCTGCCAGTCGACCTGGCCCTGCCCAGTCTAAACCCCTGTGCAATGTGGAAGGAGGTAAGATCCCCTTAGTACATAAAAAGAACTTGCTGGGAAAAACAGTCTGGGTTATTCCTTCCTCAGGAAAAGGTAAACCTATTGGCGGGGTTGTTTTTGCTCAAGGACCTGGGTGTACTTGGTGGGTAATGCAGAAGGATGGGGGAGTCCAGTGTGTACCTCAAGGCGATTTAATTCTGGGTGAAAATAATCCATGATTTGAGCTGCATGTTATGGGAATTGCTATAGCAAGAACCCATTGTTGCTAGCCAGGCTAGGAGCAAAAGGAGGAGTTCATTGCAATCTTAAACCCTATAAGCTGGCCCAAAGGGACCAGGGGTGGAGATTGTCATGGAAATACTTTTAAATTGTTGTAACCCATAAGTTGAGTTGCGTGTTACAGGAATTACTATAGCAGGAACCACCTGTACCAACGGAGGACAAGCCTTACAAGAAGCAGTGCAAGTGCAGCAGTGACCCGACCTGAGCTGGCTGTGGTGCCCAAGAACTCCATGCAATACAACACCTCTCCTGTCCTGAGTGACCACCCTAACAGCTGGAGCCCAAAATGAACTGAAATGAACTCAGTGGACATTTTGTGGACATTTGTGGATATTTATGGACATTTTACAGACATTTCACAGGGGTGATCCATAAACTAAGGGAATGATGTCCGTGTCCTATATCAAAGGGTGGGAAGGGTGATGGTAACTAAGGAGAACGTATTGGATAGCGTGCTACCTGAGCATGCCATAAAAGGTAAGGAATAAGGGGTGGAGAATATGCTGGTTTTGGCTGGGATAGAGTTAGTTTTCTTCACATTCACTAGTACAGGGCTGAGTTTTGGATTTGTGCTGAAAACAGGGTTGATAATGTTTTAGTTATTGCTGAGCGGTGCTTACACAGCGTCCAGGCCTTTTCTGCTTCTCACACCACCCCACCAGCGAGTAGGCTGGGGGTGCACAAGAAGTTGGGCTCTGAACTTGTTTAGGCTACTAAAACTTCCAACATACACTCGCTCTCCTGCTCACGCTGGCCAGAGCTCAACACCGATATAGCGAACGTCCAGCGATTGCTCCTACAGTAAAGGTGCCAGCCCTGAAAGCTGTTGCTGGTCCTCATCTCCCACTGGTAACCTCTAAAACGAACCACAAACACTTGGGCTCTGAACTTGTTTAGAGCTGGGACAGCTGGGACAGCTGGACAGCTGATCCCAACTGACCGAGGGGATATTCCATACCATATGACGTCATGCTCAGTATGGTATTCCCCGCTGGGGCCTGGGGACTTGAAATCCCCCATATGGACACGGGCTGCCCATCCCGAGATTTCTCCTAATTGCCTGTAGAATAACTCCTCAGCGCTGGCATCCTGGCTGGGCGATGGCTAGCAGACACCCACTACAACATCTGCTTTGCTTTCCATCCCCCTCATCCTCACCCAGAGGCTCTCAATCACGTACGTCATCGCCACCTGTAAGGGCTCTACCATCAAACCTCTCCCTCACATACAGCACGACTCCTCCACCTCGCCTGCACTGCCCACCCCTCCTGAACAGCCTGGACCCTCCATCCCAGCGGGACCCCTTCCACCAAGTCCCACTAATCCCAAGGATATCCCAGCTCTGGGAAGGCACCAAGGCTTCCAGCCAAAGGCATTTGCACCCACAGCCCCCAACAGCCACCTGCAGGGCCCGGGGCAGCCCAGCCCCCCTTAACCCTTTCCCTCCCCAGGAGGAGCTGGGGAGGCTGTTGGGGTGGGGCGGAACACAGGGAGCCCCCGCATTCCGTCCTGGGAGACCCAGAGAGTCCTTAGCAGCCAACAGCCACAACGGACCATGGCGCGGCCACCACTGCGGCTCCCAGCGCGTGGGCCCTGGGCCCCCCCGGCGCCCTGGCTCCTTCAGCCTTTTGTGCTCCCCAAAACCTTCTACCCCCAAGGTAGGGACCCACCCCGACCCCTGCAGCCCGGGACGCTCCTGGGGGCAAGAGCGGAGGTGACCGATGGCCGTTGCTCCTGTCTCTCTTGCAGGCTCACCCAACCTGTGCCAACTGCCCGGGCAGGAGCAGCCCTTCCCCGCAGCCTGGGCACCCCCAGTGGGGCTGGCCCCCCAGGCACCACCAGCAGGTATGGCACCCCTCTCTGCTCGGGCACCCCGCCACCTTCGGCACCTTCAGCACCCCCGACCCCTGGGCACGCCCAGGATCCCCCCACCACCCCCAAGCACTCCCAGCATCCCCACCACCCCCGCCCCCCCGGCAGATATGGCACAGGGCTTCAGCAAGCCCGGGCGACCATCCCCTGCCCTTGCCTGGGTGATGGGTGCCCACTAAATCCCATTTCCACAGAACTTCCCAAATCCTTGGGGCCACCTCTCCCGTGTCAGCCCCCTGGAAGTGAGTCTCCTTCCCCAATTTGCAACCTGGTCCCACTGGCACGTCAGCTCACCCCACGGCGAGTGCTCCGGCCACAAGCTCCCCACGTGCCTGGCGCAGAGCCGGGGGACCTCGGCCATCGGGGCCGGCTTGGTGGGTGCCCTTGGAGGGTCCCACCGGCCCAGCACGGCTCCCTCTCCCCCACACAGGTCTGCAGAGGGCTCCATGCGGCTGCTGCTTCCACCCCCAGCTCTTCCACATCCCATGGACGAGCACCCATCTGCCTCCACTGGCCACGGCCACGCTTGGCCGCGCTGCCGCTTCTCTGCCGGGTGCTGCCCTGTGGGGTCCCGGGGGCTGCAGGACCCCCCCGGCTTGGGCAGCCCATCGGAGCCCCCAGGGACAGCCGCAACACCTCCCACCCTACACCCAGCAGGGGAGAGCGGTGACCCCAGCCCCCCCGCTGCTGCCGACGTCCATCCCCAGCTACCAGCAGATCCAGGGGCAGCCCGCAGAGACCAAGACCTCCGGCAGTGCCACCCCCAGGGCAGCACCCCTGGGAAGCAACATCCCCCCGGGCAGCGACATCCCCCCCAGCCCCTCTGCTGCCCCCCACGAGCAAGCCCTGGGGGACCCCACAGGCGACCTCGCCGTGGCTGAGGAGGTCCTTCTCGAAGAGGCCCTGAGGCTCTTTGGTTGCTCCCCGGACGCGGTGGGGGTCAGCCAGGACGCTCCCAGCAGCGGCCCCAGGCCTGGGGACCCTGGTGGCACCGGCGCAGCCATCCCCCACTGCGACTTCGCCTCGCTCTCCCTGCCCGAAGAGCTGCTCAGCCCCGACTACAGCGTCCCCGAGACCGCCGACGCCATCCTCAGCCTGGACGAGTTCGTCATGGGGCTGGAGCCCCAGGAGCCGTGGGGGGATGAGGGCAGGGACCTGCCACCGTCCCAGCCTGCCACGGCAGAGAAGCGGGGGAAGAAGCGCGCCAAGAGCACCTCGCCAAAGCCAGCCAGCAAGCGCAGGGCTCTCGCCGGCAGCACGGGGGTGGCGGGGGGTTGTTTGGACCCACAGCAGGGGTGAGAGGGAGATGGGGGGAGTGGGGGAGGAGGGCTGGGTATTTGGGGAGGGGGGTGGTGTTGGTATAGTAGATTTGGTGAGGCCGCTTCTCTTGTTTTCTGCATTAAAAGCCATTTCTCCTGAACTACTCCGTGCCTGTGTGGGAGCGGGAGGAAGCGCAGGGGGCACCGGGAAAGGGCACCCAAGAGGTGCAAAAGCCCCGCAGAGCCCCACAGCAGAGCCGGCGAGCCCCGAAGGGCACCGAGCCGTCCCCAGGGCTGAGTCACCAGCAGCGGGGCAGACAATGGCGGCAGCTGGGGGACTGCCCTGTCCCCTTCCCCAGGGGAAGCAGACCTTCGGCAGGGGAGCCAGGACAGACGGGTCCCTGCACGACACACGGACACGGCCCCACGCAGAAAGCAGCATGGAGTCCCCGGGACAAGGACAGACCTTGGGGGCCAGGCTGGGGATGGACACACACAACGGGGGCTGCAACGCCTTCGTCCTGAACACGACCAGTGTCCCCTCCAGCAGGGACAGGGCTCGGTGCAAAGCCCTTCAAAGCCTCAAGACAATCACACCCTTCCTTGGGTCCCACCGCGCTCCGCTCTGGAGCCAGGCTCTGCCTCACTGCCCAGCAAAATAACCCCAAATCACTCCAAGAATGGCGAGGGAGGGAGCTGCAGGCCAGGCAGGGACCCTCCTCCCCTTCTCTGGCTGCACCTTGGGCAGACGCAAGACCAGGAAGGTGGCAAAAAAAATAGGAAGAAAGAAAATCACTGCACCGGCCAGAAAGTGCCTGGAAACTTCATCTCTCTTTGTCCCCCTTTTCCCATCCCAGCTCCACAACCTGGGGCCAATGCAGCCAACGGCGCCTTCGGGAAGTGGCCTCACCTTTCCGGCTCTAGCTTGCAGAAGGTGCAGGGTGAGGTCCCCATTGGGGCAGCCTCCCAGTGCCGGGGGTTGGGGGGATAAGCCCCTTCCTTAGGGCAGTCCCAGTGATCCCGCTGGGGCAGTGGGAGCCGCTCGGGACCCCGGGCAGGCACAGTCCCATTGGCGTCTGCATGGCACGGCGCAGCTCCCGCTGCCGCTGCTGCTCAGCGTCTCGCCTCCCATGCTGACCCGCCCCGAGCATCCTCCTCGCCCCAAAACTCCTGTCCCCTGGAGCAGCTGCACCACCACCGCCCACAGCTCTCGGGGGCCACAGAGACTTCTTCTGCTCCAGGGAAAGAGGAAAACAGCAGAAAAGAAAAAGCCCACAACCCAAACTTCAGGGCGGACCAAAACTTAAAGCATCTTCTTAAGGGCATTGTCCAAATTGACTCCTATCCTGAGCCTGCTGCCCACCAGCACCCCCAGACCCCTTTCTGCAGGGCTGCTCTCCAGCCACTCGGACACGGGCTGCCCATCCAGAGATTTCTCCTAATTGCCTGTAGAAGAACTCCTCAGTGCCGGCATCCCGGCTGGGTGCCAACGCATTTTTCTCGATCCCTCTGGCAGCAGAGTGCAGGCCACAATTTGCTTTCACGTGGAGGGGTGTCCAGTACACCTGGAATCGACTGCCCCAGGGGTGGGAACATAGTCCTGCCATTTGGCATGGATGGATACAGACTGCACTGGAGCAAGGTGAAGCTCCCGAACACCTGCAGTGTATTGATGACATCATTGTGTGGGGCAACACAGCGGAGGAAGTGTTTGAGAAGGGGAGAAGAATAATAATTTAATAATACTGATAGATCTTGCGTGTGTGTGTGTCTGTGTGCACGCGTGCACTTCTGGAGACTTTCTTGCGATGACAACTGCTCTGCTGGGAGTTCTTATTATTGTTGCATTCATTTGACTTTGCTTACACAGTCAAACATCGCTGAAGCAAAATCACTACTGATCACTGTGCAAGTGGGAATCGTTCAGGTGACAGTTACATGTGCTGTATCTGGAACCAGATCATAGCAACGGAATTCAGGTATCCTTGAGGACGGAGATGGAAACTCACCCTGGTCACTAGGATCCGCATCCTGGTGAAGACAATGGTACGGTACTAGAACCTTCAAGTAGACAGTAACCTGTTTAGGTTAGTGTTAGCAGACATGTTTTCAGGGTGGCCAGAAGCTTTCCCGTGCTACGTCAAGAAACTCAGCTTAAGCGGGTGGATGTTTGACCAATCGCTTTAATGACAATTACAATTACCCCTCGAGCAAGGGAAGGAGTAAGCCCTTTTGAAATATTAAGGGAAAACCCTAGCCGGTCAGAAGCACAGGTAACCGAAGTGACAAAATGCATTTTATAGGGGAAGGAATGTTGAGAAATTATTCGCTGTCCCTTTCGCGCGTTTTATCATCCTTACAGAGGTACTTCAGTCAGGGAGCTCCTTTGCCCCTGGATTCACCAGTACACAATTTCCAACCTGGAGACCTGGTTTATATTCGCACCTGGAAGGATGAGCCGCTGAGAGAGAAGTGGAAAGGACCCTCTACAACCCTACTGACCACCTAGAGCGCTGTGAAGGTAGAAGGAATCAGCTCCTGGATCCACTACACGGGAGTCGAACCAGCTCCTCCGCCAGAACCCGAAGACAAGTGGAGAGCCATTCCAGCGGGACCCTTGAAAACTGTACTATTGCGTAATCGGGTTGCAAAATGAAAAGCTATCTGGTTTTGTTTCTTTTCCAGGTTGGAGGTACAAATGTGTTTTTCCCAAAATGGGACAGATCTGGAAATGTTTGGGAAAGCTTGGCAAGAAAAGTAATAAATACCACCACCTTCTGTCTAGCTGGTGGAACCTCGGTAGAGGAAGTTTTCACCTCCTGCCTGTTAGGAGTACCTACTCCTCCGACGCTTTTGGAGAATTATAACATTTTAACATCTTTTAATATCAATATGACATACAGCAGCATGTATATTTGGGGAAAACCAACTAAAATCAGGGAAAAAGGTAAGCTAAGAGTGAGAGTTAAGGGCATGTTTCCAGCTGAAAGTTGTGTTCAGTTTGTGAACTGCACTCCACGGTCTAAATGTGAAAATCTTTCAAGAATCGAGCCCCCACTGAAACGTAATAAAACTGAGATAGTGAGTTATGCTTGGGCCCATACTAAATTGCCAGTAGGATGGTTTCTTCTCCGTGGAAAGAGATCATATATCTATATCCCTGTAAATGTCACTGGAGGATCATGCGCAATGGCAAGGTTAACAGCAATGTTACCAAAAAAAGGAAGACTTACGTGAAAAGAAAACTGTTAGCCAGAAGAGACAAGTCGCTGCTCTGTCTCCAGATTGTAACTCTCAACTGACATTATGGAGCCCTAGTGAAATCATGGCAGCTGCCATCCTTGCACCTGGAGTTGGGGTAGCTATGAATTATCACAGTATAAAGAGACTAGCTTGTGAATTAATCAAAAATACTAACTTTCCTTCCCAGGTGCTCTCTGCCTTGAGAGAAGAGATGACACAGATTAGAGAAGTCATGTCAGAAACCCGAGCAGCTGTTGACTCTCTGCTTTTAAGACATACCCATGGATGTGAGGAATTTAAAGGAATGTGTTGTTTTAATTTGACAGACGATTCTCAGATCACAGAAGAAAAGATCCAACAGTTGAAAGAATTAGCGGAAAACACCAAAGAGAGAGAAGGCTTGGATTTTTCTTGGCTGACTTCCTGGTTGCCCGGTTTTGGATGGTTAAAGCAGCTGTTTATAGCTGGCTTCCTCCCGATATTTAGGATTCTGATCAGCTGTTGCATGATACAATGCTCACCTTTATGTTCTAATTGGCTGAAATCATCTCTTCAGAAAAAGCCTTCAAATAATATTTTAATGGTGCAAAAAGAAATTAACCCCTTTGTTGACAAGATAGAACAGAAGGCAATGGAAATTAAGGACGTTCAGACTTGTGGGAATGGTAAAACATATCCATAAGTCTCAAAAGGGGGGAAATTGCTGTGTCTGGAACCAGATTATAGCAACGGAATTCAGGTATCCCTGGGGACGGAGACTCACCCTGGTCGCTGGGATACACGTCCTGGCGAAGACAACGGTGCTGTGCGAGGGCCTTCGAGTGGGCAGTGACATGCGGAAACAAACTTCACAACTGACAGAGAATTGTAAAGCAGGCATGTTTATGGCGGCGCCGGGTGCAAGGGGATTTCTCCTCCTAACATGCACACCGGCTTAAAATCATGACCGGTATTTAAGACAGTTAACAAAGTTAATTACGCCTCCTGGTTCTACCCCTTAATTAACTCTTGGTTAATACTTTTCTTACTTCATCTTAAAGTTACAGTTCTCTTTTAATTCGCCACGCATGCTCAGAGAGTAGGGGGCTTAATTGGGTTGGGGCTTTTCTAGCCAGGAGGTGTGTTCCTTAGCATTAGAATGAGATTATAATGAGACGAGTTAACTCTAGGGCACTATTTTGGCAGTCCATTGTATTTTTCTACGATTCGTCCTTGCGCTAATCGTTATTGCTAGTTAGCAGAGAGTCGGTGAGACAGTCTTTACCTCTAATATTTCTAAGTGCCAAGCGCACTTGTTAAGAAGTATCTTCTTTACATTCTTCTCTCTTACTTTTAACCCTTGTTTTTCAACATGTCCTGTAACAGCAACAACCTACTGAGTGTGTGCGATGGCGTGTGGGGACGTGGGAGTTATTGTGGAGAAGGAGTCTGGGATTTCATCGAGACTGGGATCCCAAACTAACCTCAGTTAGTGATTTTAAGAGTAAAAAATGCACCCCTCGGAGGAGGTTTTCAATGCAAACACAGGTCCCCCTCAGTGTACCGAGTGACATTAAAATGAAGACAGGCGCAGACGGACTTTGGTGTGAGCGACCAGTCCGTGACTGCGACGTGATTCTGTCTCTGTCGCTGTTCCCTACGAAGGACCCCCCGTGTGTCCCAGGGGTGCGCTGGCTGATGGGCACTGCCCGGCACCCCGCTCTGCAGAGCGGCGATACGGACCGAGGTCTCGGCCCCCGGTGCTGACGGGCGTTGTGCACAGCGGGCGAAGAGCCCCGGTGTAGGGACAGGGACCGCACCCGCAGCCCGCCCGGCCCCGCCGCCTCCCGCGGCCCCCACCCGCGCCCCCGCCCGCCCCTTCTCCCCCGCGGGTCTGTCCCCGCGGCAGCTGCAGCGGGATGGCGCTGCTGCCCGTCCCCAGCGTGCGGGGCAGGGCTGCGCACACGGAGCCCGAGGGGTCCCGTCCCGGCACACAGAGCCCGGCGGAGACCTGCGCGGGGGACGGGCGGGAGCGGCGGCAGCAGGAAAACGCTCCCGAGCCGGTCCCCTCCCGGGGCCGGCCCGGGCCGGGCTTCCCGAGCGGGGCGCGCCCCCGGGAGCGGGGCGAGCCCGGGCGCGGCTGGCTACCGAGCCCGGCTGGCTACCGAGCCCGGCGGCGGGGCCGGGCCGGCCGGCAGCGCCGAGCACCGGGCGCAGTCTGCCGCGGGTGCGGCCGAGGGCCGGCGCGGGCTTCGTCCCGGCCGGCACCGTGCGCCTCCGGGGAGCGCCGGGACGGCGGCAGCCGGCTCGGCCCCTCGGCCTCGGCGTCCTTGTCGCCGCCCGGGACACGGGGACCCCCGGGGCGCTCCCCGGCCCCCGGCAGCGTCCCGCCCCGCCCGCCCCCCCACCGCCGCCGGAGCGGGGCAGGACGCGGAGCTGCAGCGCCCGGTGCGCGGTGCCGAGGGGCCGGTTCCTGCCCGCCATCGCCTGCGGCGGGAGGAGCCGCACCGCGCCCGCGGGCACCGCTGCCCCCCCACCCGTCCCTGCCGCTGCGCCCCGACCGGCCGGGGGGGCTCGGCTCGGCCCGGCTGCGCTCGGCTGGACTCGTTCCGGCTCGGCAAAGCTCGGGTCGTTTCGGCTCCGCTCCGATCCGCTCCGATCCGCTAGCTGGGCTGGGCTCGGGTCGTTTCGGCTCGGCTCGGCTGCTCTGGGCTCGGCTCGACGGGGCTCGGCTCGCCCGGCTCGACACCACTCGGCGGGACTCGGCTAAGCTCGGGTCTTTTCGGCTCCGCTCCGATCCGCTCGTCTCGGCTGGGCTCGGCTGGGCTCGGCTGGGCTCGGCTCCGCTGGACTCCGCTCGGATCGGCTCGGCGGGACTCGGCGGGACTCGCGGGACTCGGCGGGGCGGGTCTGGGCCGGGCCCGGTGCCGGTGCCGCAGCCCCCGCCCAGGCGAACCGGCCCGGGCGCTGCCCACGCAGGAGCTCTCCTCGGGCGGGTCCCGGGACACCCCTGCCGAGCTCCGCCGAACCCCCCTCGCTGGGCGGCAGCCGGCGGGACCGAGAGACCCCGGCGGGCGCAGGGCAGAGGCGCGGCGGTCCCGCCCCTCCCCGCCCCTCCCCGCCCCTCCCGGGACAGAGGGGTCCGCAGCGGCTGTCCCGGGGCTGCTGCCCCACGCCCACCCGTGCGGCGGCACCGAAGCGGGTGGAAGAGGCCCCCGGCTGCCGACCCCACACGCGCCCCCCCGCAGGAGCTCCCGGGCCGAGGGGGCCCTGGCCGGGGACGCCCGGCGGGCTCCAGCCCCGGGACGCGGAGCAACTCCCCCGGGAGACGGTGCCGCCGCCGCCGCCGAGCCCCGCTGCGGGGAGCGGGGTGGGGAGCGTGCCGCCGGCGACCCCCCACGTCCCGGGTGGGCAGCGCGCGCGCGCACCCGCGTGTGCATTTGCTTTTCCCCGCGGCCGTTTCGCTGCAGTTTGTAATAACGGGGCCGCGGGCGGGGACGGGGACGGGGCGAAGGGGCGGAGCCGGAGCAAAGGGGTGGAGCAGGAGCGAAGGGGCGGAGCCGGGGCGGGGGGGGCGGAGCTGGGGTGGGGGGCGGAGCCGGAGCGAAATGGCGGGGCCGGAGCAAAGGGGCGGGGCCGGAGCGAAGGGGCGGAGCCGGAGCAGAGGGGCGGAGCCGGAGCGGAGGGGCGGAGCCGGGGCGGGGGGACGGAGCCGGGGCGGGGGGACGGAGCCGGGGCGGGGGGGCGGAGCTGGGGTGGGGGGCGGAGCCGGAGCGAAGGGGCGGGGCCGGAGCAAAGGGGCGGGGCCGGGGCGAAGGGGCGGAGCCGGGGCGGAGGGATGGAGGCGGGGCGGAGGGGCGGAGCCGGAGCGAAGGGGCGGGGCCGGAGTGAAGGGGCGGAGCCGGGGCAGAGGGGCGGAGCCGGAGCAAAGGGGCGGAGCCGGAGCAAAGGGGCGGAGCCGGAGCGGAGGGGCGGAGCCGGAGCAAAGGGGCGGAGCCGGAGCAAAGGGGCGGAGCCGGAGCGGAGGGGCGGAGCCGGGGTGGAGGGGCGGAGCCGGAGCGAAGGGGCGGAGCCGGAGCGAAGGGGCAGGGCCGGAGCGAAGGGGCGGGGCCGGAGCGAAGGGGCGGAGCCGGGGCGGGGGGACGGAGCCGGGGTGGGGGGCGGAGCCGGAGCGGTGGGGTGGAGCCGGAGCGGTGGGGCGGAGCCGGAGTGGAGGGGTGGAGCCGGAGCGAAGGGGCGGGGCCGGAGCGAAGGGGCGGAGCCGGGGTGAGGGGACGGAGCCGGGGCGGGGGGCGGAGCCGAGGCGAGCGGCGGAGCCGGAGGGGAGGGGCGGAGCCGGAGCGAAGGGGCTGAGTCGGAGCGAAGGGGCGGAGCCGGAGCGGAGGGGCGGAGCCGGGGTGGAGGGGCGGAGCCGGAGCGAAGGGGCGGAGCCGGAGCGGAGGGGCGGAGCCGGAGGGGTGGGGCGGAGCCGGAGCGGAGGGGCGGAGCCGGAGCGAAGGGGCGGAGCCGGAGCGGAGGGGCGGAGCCGGGGTGGAGGGGCGGAGCCGGAGCGAAGGGGCGGAGCCGGAGCGGAGGGGCGGGGCCGGAGCGGAGGGGCGGAGCCGGTGTGGAGGGGCGGAGCCGGGGCGAAGGGGCGGAGCCGGGGCGGGCCCGTCCGGCGGGTTCTCATCCGGGGAAGGGGCGGAGGGGGTGGTCCGCTCCCGGGGCCTGAGCGCTGCCCGGGAGCAGAGGCGGGACGGCGGGGAGGAGGAAGGGGGCGGCCGGGGTGCGGGACCCGGCGGGCGGAGGGCGAGCGGAGCGCAGGGCTCGTGTCGGCCACGTCCCGCGGCGAGAACCGGGCTCCCGCGGGGCGGCGGGGGGGTCACGGCGGAGCGGGGAGCTGCCGGGGGGCGGGGAGCGTGCGGGACTCGCTCGGGGGAGCGGGGGGCTGCGGAGGCAGCGGCGGGGCCCGAGGGGGAGGAGCTCTCGCAGCGCGACCGGGACAGAGGAGACACAGACGGCAACTGCGGCAGAGGAGACCGACGCTCCGCTTTTATGGCGCGCACGGCCGCGCAGCGAGCGGAGGCTCCGTCCCGGCGGAGCAGCGCGCCCGCAGCCTTTCCGAGCGGGACACGTCCGGCACAGGGCAGGAGACCCCCGGGGACCTGTGCCAGTCCGCCCCAACAGCCAAAACGGTGATGCACTCCTCCAGGGCAGCGCTGTGAAGGCCTCCGGAAAACCTGTGTTCGGGAATATCAAAAAAGCCTCCTCCAGGGCAGTGCTATTAAGGCCTCTGGAAAAAACGGGTTTGGTAATACTCCAAAAAGGACCAAAGGCGTAAAGGGCTCCCAAAAAACTAAATGGTGACACACTCCAAAGAAGCCCAAGGGTACAGAGGTACAGAAAAGAACCGGTTTGGAGAGCTCCCACAAAAACCAAACGGTGCAGGACCATCCAAAAAAATTAAAGGAGAACGGCTCCCAAAAAAACAAAAGGTGATGCATTCCTCTGGGAGGTCGGCGTGGCGATACACTCCAGAAATCACGGGTTTTGTAATATTCCAAAAAATAGCAAAACCAGAAAGGGCACGCAAAAAACAAAACGGTGACCCTTGCAAAACGAGACCAAGGGTACAGAGCTTAAAAAAAGCCCCAGGGTGCAGGACTCCTTCCAAAACTTACTCCAAATGGTGCAGGGCTCACTCCAAAAATTACTCCAAACCATGCAGGGCTCCCCAAAATTACTCCAAACAGTGCACTGCTCCCCCACAATTACTCCAAACGGTGCAAGACTCCCCCAAAATTACTCCCAATGGTGCAGGGCTAACCAAAAATTACACCAAATGGTGCAGGACTCCCCCCAAAATACTAAAAATGGTGCAGGACTCCCAAAAAACGCAAATGGTGATGCTGTCCTCTGAGGGGTGCAGGCGGAATGGTGATGCTCTCCTCCAGGATGGGGTGTTGCGGCGATGCTCTCCTCTGGCGGGGCAGGGCAGCGATGCTCTCCACCGGGTGGGGGGACCGGTACAGTGATGCACTCCAGAAATCACAGGTTTTGTAATATTCCAAAAAACAGCAAAACCAGAAAGGGCACCCAAAAAACAAAACGGTGACCCTTGCAAAACAAGACCAAGGGTACAGAGCTCAAAAAAAGCCCCACGGTTCAGGACTCCTTCAAAAAAATACACCAAAGGGTGCAGGGCTCCCTCCAAAAATTACTCCAAGGCGTGTAGGACTCCCCAAGAAAAACTTCAAATGGGGGAAGGATCCCCCCAAATACTCCAAACGGTGCAGGTCTCCCTCCAAATTTACTCCAAACGGTGCAGGACTCCCAAAAAAATATTCCATATGGTGCAGGACTGCCAAAAAAATATTCCATATGTTGCAGGACTCCCCCCAAAAATATTCCATATGGTGCAGGACTCCCAAAAAATTACTACAAACCCTGTAGGACTCCCCAAGAGATACTCCAAATGATGCAAGACTCCCACAAAACCCAAATGGTGATGCTCCCCTCCAGGGAGGGGCCGCGCGGTGATACTCACCTCTGGCGGGGCGGCTCTGCGATGCTCTCCTCTGCGTGGGGGGGCCGGCACGGTGATGCTCTCCACGAGATGGGGGGTCATCGTAGTGATGCACTCCAGAAACAATGGGCTTTGTAATATTCGAAAAACCAGCAAAACCAGAAAGGGCACCCAAAAAACAAAACGGTGACCCTTGCAAAACAAGACCAAGGGTACAGAGCTCAAAAAAACCCCAGGGTGCAGGACTCCTTCCAAAAAATACTCCAAAAGTTGCAGGACTCCCTCCAAAAATTACTCCAAACCGTGCAGGACTCCCAAAAAAATTACTCCAAATCGTGTAGGGCTCCCCAAGAAATACTCCAAATGGTGCAGTGACACGCGGAAACAAACTTCACAACTCATACAGAGTTATAAAGCAGGCATGTTTATTGCGGCGCCGGGTGCAAGGGGATTTCTCCTCCTAACATGCACACCGGGTTAAAATCATGACAGGTATTTAAAACAGTTAACAAAGTTAGTTACTCCTACTGGTTCTACCCCTTAATTAACTATTGGTTAATACTTTTCTTACTTCATCTTAAAGTTACAGTTCTTTCTCAATTCACCACACATGCTCAGAGAGTAGGGGGCTAAATTGGGTTGGGGCTTCTCTATCTGGGAGGTGTGTTCCTTAGCATTAGAATGAGATTATAATGAGACAAGCTAACTCTAGGACACTATTTTGGCAGTCTTTTCTATTTTTCTACGATTCGTCCTTGTGCTAATCATTATTGCTAGTTAGCAGAGAGTCAGTGAAGACAGTCTTTATCACAGAGAGTCAGTGCAGACAGTCTTTATCTCTAATATGTCTAAGTACGGGGTGCAGTTGTTACAAAGTATCTTCTCTACACTTTTCTTTCTTACTTTTAACCCTTGTCTCTCAAAATGCCCTGTAACATTCTCCCCTTTTCTGTCCCCTAAGCAAATTCTTTGGCTTTTAAAAGTGGTTTGTTATGTTTCATCATTATTTTTAGTGTCCACACTTGTCCAGTAAGTTCCTTGAGTTTACACCAAAGGATAAGATTTACTATTGTTAATGTTGTCACAGCTATTAGTAACACCAATATCGGGTGGGTCATTATGTTTAAGATTTTGGTAGCTGACGGGGAATAACCCCTAAACACATCCCATCTGCATCATGATGGACAGTAATTAAAGTCTTTCTTCCATTTTCTTCAACTTGTTTTAACAACCTTTTTAAATTTTCATGATGCAATAGTTTTCTTATTAGAGTGAGATTCATTCCAATAGGGGTGGGCTGTATCTCCTGAATCAATGTATAATTAAACTGTAGCAATTGATAAGTAGTAACAGGAGCCGTGTAGGTAAAATCACATCCTGTAAGACTAACAAAGTTGCAAATGCAAATATTTGAATGGTTGCTCGTGTCCACCATTTGATCATCTACTTGTACAAAATCACACTGACTTCTCAGACAAACACATCCCATACCCCTGTAAATTATGATGGTTCTTAGGGTCTCGTTGGGATGCACCTCAAAGTGACAAACATTTTGTTCAGTGTCAAGACAAGTATCTTGCCCTTTGATGGTGTTTCCTTCACAAATAAATCCTTGCTGGTCTCGTACGACACAGGCCTCGACATCAATAGTTTGCCACTTATTCCTGGTTTTCATAGCCCATACCCTATGTTCTAGGGGATGAAGTACAGTTCCGTGGTAATTTAATCCTAGTGCAACAATCGGGTATATGTTATACACTAAAGCTTTATATATTGTTAGTACAAAAGCTGTAGCTGTGTTGTTAGTAGGGTCAAAGGTAAAATTAACCAAATGCCACCACGATGGGAATCTCCTTTCAAATTCTGTTGCGTTACTCCAAATCACCTTTTGGATTTCTTTTGGTAGGATTCCGTCTTCACCTTCCCTAATGATTGCAGCTGCTATTGTCTGTATCCATAATTGAGCTTGGATACAACTGGGTGCTGTAGAAACATTAGTCTGAGCCACGTCTAATGCATTTATAATCAGTTCATTGTCCTTTTCATTAAGCTTTTCCCACTGTGGGAACACATTTGCTGTAAGCCATTGGCCGGTTCCTAAAGTTAGGAGGGAAGATCTTAAAGGGTTCTGTATTTTGTTCAGACCACCGGTCACCGTGGCGAGTTTGTTCCTTATTATCGCAGTATCTATACGATTTAAAACTCCCAGTCCTGTTCCCACTGCACCAATCGCATGTCTCCTTTTCCTCATTCGGGAAGGAAGGGTCCTTTTATGTAACCATGACGCCCACCCTATGTGTAAGGGTCTTATAAATGATGAACAGGCTGGTTGAACGGTGCAAATATCGTTCTGTATTAATAATTCCACTTGCTTAAGAGACCATATTGGATTAGACATTATCTGTTGCTGACTGACATATTTAATTACGTATGGTCCTGTCGGATACACATATGGTCCCATTTGCTCAGGCTCTGTGGGACTTGATTTAGTAGCCTGAGTCGAGGTAGTGTAGGCAGGGGGAGTGGTGGTTTCCTCTGGTGTCTGCAACCGAAATCTAAAAGTTAGAGCTTGGGCCCCCTCTTGAGTTGCCCCCAGACATACTATGGTCACCGTTTGAGTTATATTGAAGGGATACCAACAAGCCTCCTTGCTTTCACATATCGTGCTGCCTGTTCTATTGGCAGAGTCCCAGACAGCACCGTTCTTGGCAGTAATTTGGGTCTGGAGAGGAGGCGGGTTACTTACTTTAAGGAGTCAACAACCTATCTGGACCTCCTTTCCTTTCTCAATCATCCAGGTATAGACCAAATCTATTCTTTCCCATTTAGTTGGTCACAGTGTCATGTTATTATTACATATTGCCACAGTTGCCAAATTCAACCCATTCCCGAGCTTCCCGTATACCCAAAATAAGCGTCTGTCCAAGGCCACTCCCAACAGTGGTTACAGTTCAGCAGAGTCATAAGAATCCATATCATCGCTTTCGAATGCGAAGCTTCAATGGTCCCATAGGTGTCGATTCCCATCGTGGCTTAGGGGCTTTCTTCACTCTGGTGTGATGCACCCACGAGGTCTGCTCTTTAATCTTGATCGCTGTATGGGATGTCAGCAGCACCTGGAAGGGGCCTTCCCATTTAAGTTTCAGAGGTGAATCTGTAAAGGACTTCACATACACGTAATCACCAGGCTTAATATTATGCACCGGCCCATCAAGACCTCTGGCTCTGGTTCCTAAGACAAGTTTCTCTGTCTCCCGAGGTTGTTTTTGCAGGTTTACAATATAATCAGATAACATTTCGTCTCCAATCTGAGTTGATATTCCCGCCTGTACAATATAGGGCCTCCTGTACAGTATTTCAAAAGGGCTGAACTCCTCTTTAGTTCTGGGCTTAGTTCTAATCCTCAGGAGTGCCAAAGATAATGATTGTGGCCAAGACAATCCGGCCTTCTCCTGCTCAATTTTACAATCTGTAACTTAATTAAGTGGTTCATCTTTTCCACTTGACCACTTGCTTGTGGCCTATATGAGGTATGTAACTGCCAATCTATTCCCAAGAGTTTACTAACTTGCTGAACAATTTTTTGCAATGAAATGTGATCCTCTATCTGAGGATATTGTTGCAGGAATTCCAAATCTCAGTATTATTTCTTGTAATAGTGCTTTAGCTGCTTCCCTAGCCTTATTAGTTTGGCAAGGGAATGCTTCTGGCCAGCCTGAAAAGGTGTCTGTTAGAACCAGCAGATATCGAAACCCCCCTTTTCTTGGAAGTTCAGAGAAGTCAATTTGCCACTGCTGCCCTGGATAGTTTCCTTTCCCTATTCGTCCAGGTTGGACTTTAGGGCTTACCTTAGGATTATTTTTCAAACATATCGCACACTGTTCTGTCACTTGTTTAACAGTGGTGTAGAGGTTCCGGGCAACTATACGCTGACTCAAATGTTTATACAATGCCTCAGCTCCCCAGTGGGATTTCCTGTGTTCTGCTATAACTATGGCCCACAATAACGCAAATGGGATTATTATTTTGCCCTGCGGAGCCTTTGCCCACTTGCCTTTCTCTATTTCTCCACCTACGTCTTCAACTAATTTCTGATCTTCTTTGGAATACCTGGGTTCACAATCAATTTGTATTTTACTGTCTGGAACCAATGACTGCACCTCTAATTCACCTTTCTCAGCTGCTCTTTTGGCTTCTCGATCCGCCACAGCATTGCCCAACTCTTGAGCGGTATCTCCTTTCTGATGAGCCTTGCAGTGCATGATACCCACTTTTTCGGGTTGCTGCACTGCTTCCAGGA